>NW_026898172.1:0-456165 GCF_033153095.1 Gastrolobium bilobum
TCAAATCAGTTTCATGAGATGGGATTCAAACTTAACAAATTGTTGAACCCTAAACCCTCTTCCGCTATTCATTCCTTAATTTCTCTTCCCTTGAATTGATCCTTGTGCTTGAATGGTTCATCCATTGGCCTTTCACCCTGAGTTGGTTCTGCTTTTCAAGTCTGACTTTGGTTTTCATTTAGACTTTGGCTTTAAATCACTGACTTTCATGCGTACACAGTGCTGTAGCAATATTGCAGCAATGCAGATTATAACAGAATGGGCACATATACATCATTGCCTGGTTGATGTCATGCTAAAACTCTTCAGTATTTTTAACTTAGCATCAGTACTGAGTCTTCTCTTTGCTCTTAACTCAGCATCAGTACTGAGTTTCCATCTCATTCTTAACTCAGCATCAGTACTGAGTTTGCTTCTTAAGTCCCTTATTTTCCTTTTATGTTTTGCTTAACTTTTTTTATTTGAAATAGAAACAAACTAAAATAAAAAAAATTTAAACCTCGGACTCCAAACTCAATTTCTAGAACAGGGTTCTTGCAAAAATGCTTTAGGGGACTCCAAACTCAGCTTTTTGCTGAGTGCTTTCAGGATTTCATTCAAGAATTAAACTTGATTTTCTTCCCCTTAGCATCTTATTCCTTCTGCAACAGCTATGATGGAGCAGTGTTGTAGCAATGCTGTAGCAGTGGAAGTCTAGGGGTGTTAACGAGCCGAGCTTTGGTCTTAACGGGCTGAGCCTGTGTTCAAATGTGTCAGACTGGCCTTAGCCTGTTACCTATTATGAATATAATATCAGCCTGTGGCCTGACTCATTTACAAAAAATAAAAGCCTTGTTTAGCCTGTTTAAAAAAAATAATACAACAAAAATTTATCCAAACAAAATATACAATCAACAGCACTAGTAATTCCATAAATATTCATAAATTTAATGTATATCCAAATAGCATAATATAAAACAAAATTATTTAAAAAGTCTGTTTAATTAACAAAATGGGATGAAATAAATTGAGAAGAGAGAGAGAGGACTATCACAAGTAGTATAAAAAAAAAATATTAGGCAAGCCTGAGAGGCTCTAAAGCCGAGCTTTTGAATATGAGCCTGAGGCCTTTTTATTAAACGAGCTTTTATACAAGTCCTAGCCTGGGTCCAACGATCAATTTTAGACATGTAAGCTCAGGCCTTCACGAGCCGAGCCAAAGGCCCCTGGCTCGTTTAGCACCCCTAAGTGGAACCTTAATTACCCATAAATTTCACCTGCATCAAAATAATTAGTGTAGAATCTATTTGCATAATCTAAAAATTGAAATTTAGAAATTTAAATGCAATAAAGCTAAAGAAGTATAGAAATATCCTAATTGATTTGGGCTGCCTCCCAAAAGCGCTTGTTTTATAGTCTTCAGCCTGACTTTGGCTGATGATCAAGGTGGCTTGAAACAAAGGAAGAAGAACAACTTTGAATCCTTCGACAAATTCTTCTCGCATGTAGGCTCTTCCTTCATCTTGACCTTTGGATTGCCTTTATCTTGGTCTCCATCTATTTCAAGAATCAGCTCACTCTTCCACATATCTTCCATAACCTTTGGGATATCAAGGCATAACTCTTCAAGATATTGAGGAATAACTGGGTCCTTCTTCATGTCAAGGACCGCAAAATCCATTGGGCGTGCAGAGTTTCCTATCATTACATTTTCAACAACATCAACTGATATTTTCATGACTTGACTAGGCACTTGCAAAGTCATCTTTGTAGACCTTATGCTCTTTATTCCCATCTTTTCTAGTAGATTCATGGGCATCAAATTCGCATTAGCCTCAATATCACATAAGGTGCTATTCTCTGGCACATCATCTTGTTGCTTCTGAAGTCTTTGAGGAAAGGGAGGTGGTGGTCTAATTGTCCTATTGACTTGCTGACAGTGTTGTTGCTTTGCTGTAGCATTCTGTTCTGTGATAGCAACTTCAGGTGCAACATGTTGTTCTTTTAATTCATCTTCCACAACAACCTTGCCTCATTCCTTCTGAATTTCAGCTTCCTCCTTCAGATTGTGGTAGTTCTCTATGGCCTCTGGTCTATCTACTGCCTTCTCATTCTTTAATGCTACAGCTTTGATTTGCTCATATCCAATGCTTCTTGGATCTTCAATATTGTTGGGCAATGTTTCATATGATATATCTCTCACAACTTCCACCAACTGACCCATTTGAGTCTCCAAGTTCTTGATTGATCCAGTTTGGTCTTGGATAAGAGCATCACTTCTTGCCATAAAGTCCTTCAGCATACTCTCCATCGCATCAGAGTTGTCAGCTTGCTGTCCAGGCTGCTGGTAATGCTGTTGTTGTTGTTGCTGCTGGAATGGTGGTCTGTGATCGTGCAGTGCTGTAGCATACACTGACCCTTGTTGTTGCCCCTTCAAAATAGGAACAATTTGGATGATTCCACGAATCTGGGTTGTAGGTGTTTGAATATGGATCATTCATGTTATAATTTCCTACAAAACAGAGAGATTGAGGATTTTGGGGACAATCATCATAAACATGTGGGCCATTACAGAAGACACATGTTACAGCATTATAAATTGAATGTGCTTGTTGTGCTCTAGCATCAGCAGTAAGATTGAGAGTCTCTATTGACTTATTCAGAGAGGATATATGTGCTGCTAATGAAGATATAGCATCGAGCTCCAGCAATCCTGCAGCTTCATTCTGTGCAATTGACCTCTCTGTTGGCCATTGGTAATTGTTGTAAGCCATCCTCTCTAGGATCTCATATGCTTTAGTGTAAGTCTTGTCCAAGAGAGCTCCTCCAGATGATGCATCTACTATATCTTTAGTTTTTCCATTCAACCTATAGTAGAAAGTTTCCATCTGGATCAATTCAGGTATGCCATGATTGGGGCATCTCCATAGCAATTCCTTGAATCTGTCCCAGCTTTCATATAATGATTCTCCATCAAATTGCTGGAACATTACTATATCATTCCTCAATTGAGCTGCCTTGGTGGGAGGAAAGAATTTGATCAAAAAATTTTCAACAAGGTCCTCCCATCTTCTGATTGAATTAGGTGGTAGAGTGTTAAGCCATGTCTTAGCTCCATTGAAGAGAGAATAAGGAAACAACTTCAGTCTTAGTGCATCAGATGTAACTCCTTGCATCTTAAATCTGTTTGCCACGTCCATGAAGTTCTTCAAGTGTAGATGCAGGTCTTCACTTGACAACCCATTGAACTGGCCAATAGTTTGCAGCATGTCAAACATCACTAGTCTAAACTCAAAACTATTTGCTGCAACATCAGGTTGCACAATGGCAGAATGAAGATTGTTAAGTGCAAGCATTCCATGTGCCCTGATTGAAATTTCATCCTGGTTTGGACCTAGTCCATTAACACCAGAACCTGCTATTCTTGATGCCATGTCAGGTAATGCTGTAGCAATGCTCTGTCACTGCTGCCTCTTCCTAGCTTGAAGTGTTCCTTCAATTTTTGGATCAAAGTATACTTTTGTTTAGTGAGGAGGACTGTTTATGTACTACCTGCAAAAACCTGAAAATAGAAAGAAAATGGATCAAGTATCACTTCACAAAGAAACTAACTTTATAAATTTTCCCGGCAACGGCGCCAAAAACTTGTTGTGCAATTTCGTAATCAATTAAATCACACATTACCCAAGTGCACGTGTCAACAAGTAATAAAGTGGATGTGTGAGTCCAGATATCGTTCCCACGAAGAAAACTATAAAGTTGGGATCAATGTGAAGCAATCAAGGTAACAAAGATAATTTGGAAGAGGTTAATGACTAATTAAACAATAAAACTAATAATTAACTAAAAGAATGCAGTAATAAAATAGGTTTTCCAAGTATTAAAGATAGATTGGGATCAATTTCCCCAATATTGCAATTTCACCAGAATGCAGTAACAATGCTATAGCAATTATCCAACCAGTAACCAGAACACTAATGCATGCAAGTGCTTTCACCAACACTACATGTATACTAAGTCCCACATCCATATTGCCAACATAGTTATGAATCTTTAACTGCAAGTTCCATTTGATTTTGTGGTGTGAATGATCTCTCTACCCACAATTAACTAATTAAATTAGTTAAACCACAATGCTTAATAACTTTCTGAGTTCACCTATATCTCTATAGCCCAAACCCTAAGTATCTTGCAGTTCTCTCTCGATAAGTCAACAAGAATAAAGACAAAGTAAGCACTTTATTAAACAACTAAAAGGACAATCATATAGCAAAGTTTAGGCAAACTGATTACATCACAATAAAGGTACTCTATCACCCAATCATAACAATTTAGCCTATACTTGGGTGGGAAGAAACAACAAAGAAAGAATAAGATTCCATTAAACTAAAGTAAAGAAAACAGGGACGTTGCTGTAGCACTACTCCCGCAACTACCGTAGGCTCCACCACCATCATCCTTGCTTCAGCCGCCGGAATAGTGCAGGGATCCACCGGATTTGATGATCTCTCTACCAAACCCTAGCCTCACCCTTTGATTTCTTGGATCTCTCTTAACGATCCCTCAAATTCTCTCTATGTGTTTCCCCCACTTTCTCTCTCTAGGATCTGATTGAATGTCTAAAGCATGTGTAGCGTTCCTTGCCTTCTTTCTGTGTGTAGGGTTCGTTCCTTTATATACTTGATATTCTGGGCTTCAAACAGCTCTTCAGGTCCATGTAAATCTTCATTCAAATATGTCGTGTGAGTGGATAAGGATGACACTATGTTTTGCTGTAATGCTGACAAAGCATTCTTTCCTTATTTGCTGCAGCTATGATTGAAGATACAGTTGTGTTTTGCTGCAGCACTTGATTGAAGATTCTTTCCGTATTTGCTGCAGCTATGATTGAAGATACACTTGTGTTTTGCTACAGCGCTGATTGGAGATTCTTTCCTTATTTGTTGCAGCGCTGATCAGGGACAGCACATAATGTTGCAGCATATCTCATCAGATTCTTTCCATTTCGTGTTTCAGGTCTGAATTTGGAAATGTAATCGCTGATTTAATGAAGCTTTAATGGTGATCCTTTGAATGTTTTAAAGCGCGTAGCCAGCTCAGGACTCTGATTACACGTTCAGAAACTTCTTCTAGCTAATTGGGCTTGGATCCATAGCTTGCTGGTGATGATGCATTACTGACCTCATCTGCACTGCTACAACACCGCTTTTCGATGCTACAGCATTGACCTGCAGTAAAATAACAAGTGCATTTAAATGTTTCCAATGCTCATTTATATCCAAATACACATAATTAACATAATTCTCAATTAAATCATGAAATCATAGAATTCATGCATTAATAATATAAAATCAAGAGAATTATATGCAATCATGGTACCAAAATATCACAATTATGTCCAAAAATAACTCTCTTTTGGAGAGTTATCATCTATTTTTGATGCATCAATACAAAATTCGAGATACAAGTACAATTTGTCATAGTGACTCTGGTCAAGTCAAAATGCTCCTTATTTCGGTCAAAGAACCAAAAGGGACAGGTGACAGTGTTGTCTTTATCTTAGATAAAGTTGAATTACAAAATTCAAATTATAGCAAATGGTTAAGTCAATAAAGACGAGATCAATTATTAATACAGGCTTACCAAAACGGTAAAGTCAAAACAAACATGCATCATGGAGAGTGACAGAAATCGAAATTCGTACAATGCTTTGACCTCGGTCAGGTCAAGAATATGAAACTCGTAAGATGCACGGGTTTAATAAATTTGTCCGAGTTGAAAAAAGTACCAAAAAGTATGAGGTAAAACTCGGATAAAGCCTAACGCACAACTCGTAAAAGATCGGGTTAAAAAAGTAAAATCAACCCAAGTTGCAACTCATCCATGATGGGGCAACTCAGACAAGGTCTGAAATACATGAAAATTGCCTAAGTTATGAACTTAGCTGATAAAGGCATAAGCCCACTTGTCAGAATACAAGAGTATGCTAAATCCTTACAAGTATTCGATGAATGCTCAAGGAAAATACGAAAAATTATGAAAACCAGATACCTAGATCATGCATCTAGGGGAAAACTCAGAAAAGTAAGAAATGCGCGACGTCAAATCATAAAGCAGAATATGAGAAGAAGATAAAAGGCTCAAAGAGCAAATTTAAACCGGAGTAAAACCAGCAATATTCAAAATAAGTTAAAAAGGGGCCCAAAGACCCCAACAAGAAAAAAGTTACAGAATGAAACCGGCATCCCGGCCCTTCATGCGGCAGGAGGAGCAGGCTGAGTGCTAACTTCTTCACCTCCCTCTACCATGGTCTCTTCCCCGCCTTCTGTCTGAGTAACAGAGTCACAAGGTGGAGATTCTGGAGGGGGACCTACAATCAAGCCCTTGCTGACATACACCTTGGTATGTATTTCGGTTGTATTAAACGCTAATTCTGGGTTGACAACCTTCAGTTGATTAAGAGCATTGTTGAAAGAACCCACCACTGGTTTCTCGAGTTCAACTCGATAGTTTTCGGCAGTGGACTTAGCTTCCTTCAACTCCGCCTCAACCTTTTCGAACATAATCTTGAAATCAGTCAGCGACTTGTGATTAAAGGCATGTAAGGATTGAAGTTCGTTATGCTCCCTTTGAAGGTTGGTGAAACGTTTTTTTTAGTCTCCGCCAACGCCAACACGGCTTGGTCCTTTTCTTCCTTCACTTGGGATAAGTCAGCAATGGCCTTGGCTTTTTCACCCTGGCATGTATTCAGGTCATTAAGGGTGCGAAGGTAATTATCCTTCAAAGACAGGAGTGGCTTAACCATGGTCGACATTTTCATACAACCCAACTCCATATCCTCCAATTCATTTACTTGCGTTGAGGTGAAAGGAGAAGAGTTAAAGAAAATCTCAGGGGGGAAAACGGCATCTCGGAGAGCACCAGTTATTCCAGATTTTCATAACGCATGCTTGGAAATCCCGGATGAAGGTGGATACATAGCCGGCTTTGACACACCCTGGGAAGAAACAGGAGCACGCTTCTCAGGATTCCCCTTGGACTTGTTACTAGGGATTCCTTTGTTCTTCTCGGCAGTAAGGGAATGAGGCTTCTTAGATCATTCATAAGAGGCTTTTCTTTTCTTTCCCGTCGAGTCAGTAACTGCACCTTTGGCACCCCGGTTTAAAACCGAGAGCTAGCTAGGTTGGTCGTCCTTTTCACCTTCCTGCACGCCTGGTTGTTGGTCTGCCATATCAGGAACTACAAAACAAAGCGGCAATCGGGTCATAAATGCAATACACACGCATTATAAATGTAGACATAAACATATTTAATTCGGCATCAAGCTCCTCTTGAGACTTATAAATGAGGGATGCAACACTGGCATGTTTGTATGACTGCAAATATGTACCAATGGCAATGTCACTATTGATGTCGGCAGGGATTAATAATGACTCATTGAAGCAGTAGCTTGAAGGAGGAAATTGGAAATGGTCAGATGACCAACATAAGGGAAACTTTCCCTCTACGTCCTCGATACCGCGGTTATGGAGAAATCATACCTCTTTATTGGGGTGTGCATAAACTTTAAAGAACTGGTCTTTAAAATTTTTAAAAGACTCCGTATAAACCCGAGAAAGTCTACGACCCGGAACACCCCGGATGGCAACCCAACCCTTTCTTTCTGGCGGTTCACGACCGGTTCGACAAGAATCAACTTGGAAAAAAATAAAAAAGACACGAACAGAAGGCTGAAGAGCAAGGTATGCACAAAAACGCTCAAATGCCTTAACAAAACCCCAGCCATTGGGATGAAGTTAGGTGGGTGATATATGGAGATGATTGAGAATGTCCATTTGGAACTCAGTCAAAGGAAACCGAATTCCAAGTTGAGTCACGACATCACGATAGAAGAAAAAGAAACAAGGGTTTTCTTCTGCTCCCCCAGAGCAAACCGGCTCATCTTCTCGGGGAGGGGCTATATCGTAATTATCCAACTACCCAACGGGAAGACCAGCCACATCATCCGAACTCATCTTGAAAGTTACCCACGGAAAATGGGATACTAAAGAGGCTGAAGGGGACTCAAAACATGACTCGATAGAGGTCGACTCATCAACAACTTCTTGAGGAGAAGATGCCATAAAAACCTAAAACAAGAAAAGAGCTGAATCAGAAAAGAATGGGCATACCTAAATCAAAAATGCTATCAGAAGAATCACTAGAAGAAGATGAAGTCGGCAAGTCAGAGATCATTATGGGATCATCTGCTCGACCAGATGTGGAGGTAAATCTCGGCATATCTCCATGCCGACAGCTCGCCAAAGTAGACTCGACTAAAGAGTCATATTCTTGCTCGACAAGCTTAGAACTCAGGTAGACACAAGAGTAACATGGGACACTCCTTGGGACAGGGGAAGAATGAGAGAAAACTGGAAGGTAAAAAGCAAACTTGGAGGAAGTATAGGCTGGCTAGCAGGCTCAGCCCCGGGTTGAGGAAACAGATGCGAAGCACGTATGTTTGCAGTAAGACGACCCCTAACCCGGTTGGATGAACCTCTTCCTCGGTGGTGCCCTAACTCCCTATTGGACATCCCAGACCTTCTCCGAGATCTACCACCATGGTAACCGCGAAGCATGGCTTCCCGTTCTTCTTCCTCGGCCCTTGGAATCCCCCAAAGCCAGAAACGGGCACCAAGAGGAATCTTTTTGAAAAAAATCAGAATCTTCCTCCTTCTCCCCCTTACAACACAAAGTTGAAGAATGAGGGTTTTCCCCCCTCATTTGGTTAAAAAACTAAAAAATGCTAAGATAGCACGGGGGGACGAGAAAGACAAGGTGATAAACACCATAATGACAAGAAGGAATGCACAAGCTCTGGAAAGTGCAAACTATGAGGAAAATAACATAAAATCAACATATGCAGGGCAAACAACTCAATTGAAAAAGCATGTTAGCGAACAAATGATCAAAATCAGGCACCTCAAAACAGAGGCAATAAAAGGTAGAAGATAAGTGAAATACCTAACAAAAGAGGTGAAATAGCAAAAAATGGAGAAATGTGTTTGACGCTGACACTCTAAGAAATGCACATGCACAATGCTCAGAAGGAAAACAAAAGCACGTAATGTGAGACGGTGACTTATATAGGCATGGCTAGTGATCATTGGGTTTGTGAATGGCAAAGGTCAGGGTCACTAAGGTCTTTGCACTAGTAAATAATAACTGCAACAATCGTGGCAGGTAACCGCAATCATCGTGGGCGGTAACCATAGCACGCAGAAATGGCAAGGGTCAAGGTCACCAGTGCCATTTCACTTCAAAAAACAATGATTAGACAACTGAAACGATGCTGCAATAAATATGCACGAAACGCGAAAATGGCATAGAATGGTTGCGGCACGCTAAAGCACGCGGGTTGTAGCACGTGGCAAAATGAAATGAGTACCACTCATAAACCAACAGACAAGACAAGGTACATGCATATGCAACTATCAACCAGGATTAACGCCTGATACTTGGGGGCAACTCGCCAGTTAGATCCCAACGACTCAAGCACAACCGTTACCCGGTTGCCCATGTAAGGGTGTTTTCCCGGGTTCTTGCAAGAACCCATCGCTGACGTAAGTAATAAGAAAAATCAAGGCACGGGTGTAAGGTATGACGCCTGAGGGGCAACTCGCCATTTGGATCCCAACGACTCAAGCACATCCCAAACCCGAGATAAGATTAAAGGCTGATGCTTGAGGGAAAACTCGCTAGTTGGATCCCAAACTGCTCAAGTCTAGCCCTAATCCAGAAAAGAGGAATTCGAGAAATATCTCACTGGGTTGATGCTCAACCCGTCGACATAAGGGAAAACTATCCCAGATGGAAAAAACTGCAGAATCTACAAAAAGAACCCCGACAAACCGGATACAAGAGCGCAAACACACTCAGCCTAACAGAAATCTTGAAGAGATGCACAAATAAATCCACCCCGGCAACCTGGATGCCCAGGTAGCCTGGGTGGGGGGCAATTGTTATGGACCCATACAAGGGGCCCATTAAGTGACAAGCCCAACAAGGGGCAATCCAAGATTTCAATCAGTAATAATCATGGATAGATACCCATCAAGGATACTAATCCTAATACGACAGCATAGCAAGCAGGCCTGGGCCCCTATCAGAGGCACGAAAGGCCCATCCATGCTACCCGCATGTAACCTCTATAAATATAAGGTAAACCCTAAAGGTACGGTACGCTCACTCTCTCTTACTGTTATGCTGTCACTGTGCGCGCACACACACTCCATTGGCTAACGCCGTTATAGTATTCTATGCACAGTGATCTGCTTGACTCAAGGGTATCTCCTTCATAGATACCTTGGAGAGGGCACTAGATCCAAGAGAAACATACCAGCCTATTGGGCTGGACATCTCTGTCCCAAGGACAGAACAAAAAACATTCCCATCTTCGTTCTTTCTTTCTTCACTACTTTCATTTTATTCTTTCTTTTTCATTAGTTTATGAGCTCGTAAATCAGTTAGCACAATTTTGCATTAAGTTTCAACATATTCAAATTAGTTACCTTGCTGGTGAAGCAAACTTGCTGGGATAGCATCTTCTCCATGCACAAAACGCTGAAGCTTGAAACCATGGATTGTAGCTAATGCCTGTTGCTTCCATGGCTGTATTTGACTCATCCAACTTGAATGGAGGAGAAACATGTCTCCTTAATGATCTGTCTGTGGTGGTTCCACCGTGTGAATGGAGAGAAAGGATGTTGTGTATAATGACCCAAACATTAAATTGTGGATTTATATATGAATTAAGTAATTTATGATAAATATTGAAGAGGAATTAAGTGAGAAATCTAATTAAAATTAAAAGTATTAAAGTCACCTTTGTTGAAAAAGAATAAAAATGACAATATTTGGATAAAAACACAGGTAGACAAAATTAACTGAAAAGTGAAAGTAAATTTGTAAATATTCACAAAAATATTCTGGACTAATGTGCTAAGTTAAAACGAAAGTTAAGTAAACAAGATAGATAAATTTATACCCATCGGGAGTAATTGAAACATTAAAACAAAAGAAAACACTCGCATTTCCTCAATTTCTCTCTTCTGTCCGTCGAGCCCTTCTTCTCTCACCGCTGAGGAGAGTTTCTCCTTCTCCTTCCACTGGGCTTCACTAAATCACTAAGGCTTTGTTTGAGAGTTGATTTTAGGAGGGGAAGAAAAGGAAAAAGAGGGTTTTAGAAAGCCCTTCTTTTGTTTAAGAGTTTAAAAAAATGAGGGGAAGAAATTTTAGATTTTTACTAAACCCTCCAAAACCCTCCTTCTTCTTAAAATTAAAGTTCCCCCAATTTGGGGGTTTGAAGGGAAAAATATTAAAAATTACTTATCTACCCTTAGCATTAAAATGTGAAACTACTATATGTGAATCATTTTTAAATGTGACATTATTAGAAAAGTCTCAAATACCAACAGAATTTATCGACGAAAAATATTTCGTCAAAAATAGTGATAAATTTTTTGATGAAAATCATATACGTCAAAAAATTTCCGTCAGAACTAAAGACGAAATTAGAGACGGAACCAGATTTTGCCATAATCAGTGACATAGATTTTTTACGAAAAAAAAAATCAGTCAAAATTATTGATAGAATCTAAATTCCGTCAAAACTTCCAACGAAAATATTTTCTTCCAAAATTTTGACGAAACACATTTCAATCGAAAAGTTTCGACTTTAAAACAATTATGTCAAAATTTTTTTATGGAAAACATTTCCATCAACGGAAAAAATTTTGACGAAAAATATTTCCTTCAAAATTTGTGAATAAACACATTTCTGCAAAAAAATTTGACGGAATTTTTTTTTGTCAAAATTCTTTACGGAATATAAATTTCGTCAAAACATTTCCCTCAAAATATTTCACAAAAAACATACTCTTCAAATTTTTTGACGAAAAATATTTCGATCAAAATTTTCAACGAAACACATTTCCATCGATAATTTTTGACGAAAAAAATTTTCATAAAAAATCATTAGAGTATTTAAATGTTGTCGAAAGTTTTCGACAGAAACATTTTCGTTAAACTTTTTAACAAAAACAAAATTATATCAAAAATTTTCGAAGGAAAATATTTTCGTCATGTTTTTTGATGAAACACATTTCCATCAAAATTGACAGCAGAACACATTTCTATAAAAAAAAAAAATAACAGAAAGTATTTTCGTAAAAAATGTTGACAAAAAATATTCTGTCTAAATTCTTTACAGAATCTAAATTTCGTCGAAAATTTTGAATGAAACATTTCTCTCCAATTTTTTGACAAAACATTTTCTGTCAAAATTTTTGTCAGAACACATTTCCATCGAAATTTTGAACGGAAAACATTCTGTCAAAATTTTTGACGTAATTCTTTTTTCGTTTAAAACAATTGATGGAGGAAATCATTTTCGTCAAAACTTTTGACGAAAACTAAATTTCGTCGAAAATTATTCTGATGAAAAAATAATTTTGTGACAATTTTCATCGTTTGCAACGTAGAAATTTTGTCAAAAATATAATCTTTTTTAGTATTGTAAAAAATACATAAATAATTTTGTTAGAAATTTTAAATTTAATTTAATTTGTAAAATATAATAATTATTTTTCAAAAAAAAGGATAAAATGGTAAAAATATTTCATTAACCCTCTATATTCCTCCCTTACCATTTTTTTAACTTCCAAACAAGGGAAGGGAATACCCTTCAATTTCCTTCCTCTCCCTCCCCCTTGGATCCCCTTCCTTTCCTTCCCCTCCAAACTCCCAAACAAAGCCTAAAGAAAAGAGAGAGATCACTCCCACTTCTTATCTCCATCTTGTTCTCCTTCTTTCTCCACTTGTGAGTTGAGTATGAAAGAAAGAAAACTCATCCAAGGACTGCCATTTTTGGATTTAACTTGGTACGTAGAAGAAGGGAGGTGTTGAAGCTTGGAAACTCTTCCTTCTTGCTTACTTTGGAGCCCTAGGTAATTATCTTAAACCCATTATTGGATTTCATGAGATTAACATGTGTAAGGGTTTATAAATTGGGGGGTTTTAGTGACATGTTAGTTGAACATTAAATGCAAGAGTTGAAATGGCATGTTAAGTTGTTGGATGAGTAGATTATGACATTAAAGGGTGATAAATGAGATTATTTTACTATGAATACTAGTCTCCACTAAGTGTATAATGCTTATGGTTGATTAGAAACCTTAAGCTTTATGAATTGAATATTAATAGGTATGCGTTCATTGAATTATAGTGTGAAACCAAGTGGACTAGTGGAGCAAGAGCATATGCTAGACTAAGCTATGGACATTGACCAAGGTTCGTGATAGCTTGGGATAGAGGTAAGTATCAAACTTGGGTTGGATGTGAGACTTACATGTTATGTATATATATAATTAATTGATATACTCTTCACCTTGAAATAGGTGTTGTGAATTGAGTTGATACTCAAGTATCTATGGAGGACCTTGTTTGGGCTTGAAGCAAGCTTAGGTGAAAGCTACAGGTATGCTTTCAGTCCTTGGGGTTAATCCCCCATTTGTTCCACCAAAGTCCAAGGGAGGGTGGTTCTTTCATATGGTATGTGGATATGAACTGTTATATGGTGCATGTATATGTATGTATGTATGTGTGCCACACAAGAGGAGTTACCTTGTGTGTGAAGCATAAGAGGAGTTACCTTATGCGTAGTACATGATGAGTTACCTTGTACGTGTATGTGGCTTGATGAGTTACCTTGCGTAATGCATACATGTTTTATTCTCTGGCCAGTAGGATTTATTATTTGCACACTGCATTGATATACATTTTCTGATGCATGCATGAATTTTATACTATAGTTATACCAGAAGTGAGCTTAGGGATGGAGAAGCCCTCCAAGGGTCCCTTGCTTACTGAGGTAATTATATTATCTCACCCCGTGTTATGGGGATTACCATTTCAGGGATAGGAGTTGATGGTACTGAAGCATCGTGTGGCAAGAGGCCTGAGGAGAGACATTATCTGACCTGATAGTTAGGATTAGTTTATTATTTTGACATGTACATCACATGTTATTATTTTGAGTTGTATATGCTATGTCATTCTTTTCGGAGAGCATAGGGGATGTCTATGTTATATTGGTAGTTTGTATATGTCATCAGTGATGTACACCCAAGTCTATGTTATTTATTTAATTGCATTTCTTTTGTTTATTTGATGTAATTATATAAGTAATATGATGGACATTACTTTGAGACCCGATGGTTATGAGATATGTTTAAACTATTAATCAGGTGAACATTATCATGGTGGGAAATGTCCAGAGTAGTCGAAAATACAGACGAAAAGTCGTCCATATTATTTTGGCCATAAAAGTAATAAATTTTGAAACACATAAGGAAAAGAAAAAATTGACTAGTTTGCTTCCACATTTAATTTATTAAGTATGTTGCGCTTATTATCATATAAATGTTAATTAACCGGCTGCAAACAGGGCGTTGCAGTGTGTCACGTGCCAAATGATAGTGCTTCAGTGAGAGTGAAGAGACAAGAATGACTTAAAAGGTCATTCCCTTGGTGTGGGAGCATGACATACTGATATGAACTTTGGGAGAGTCACATCCAAAAGCTAGCTTTTGGGATGAGGCTCTCCTAAGCTTTCTAGAGTTTCCATTATGTCTCCCAATTGCAATCGAGTGGCACAACTGGTGACATTGATATTGCAGTGTTTGCCCAGGGCTAGTAAAAAAACTAACGCCAAGCCAGGCCGCGTGGGCCTTGGTCTGCAAAGCGTGGTGGGATGTTACGATCCAGTTGTAAGGTATGAGATTTGGAGTCCAACATCGAAAACATAAAATTCTGGTGTGGGGTTTATATGGATTATGAGCTCTCCTACCTTACAAACTAGTTTTTGGGGTGAGACTCTCCCAAGGTTCGTATTATGAAAGGTTTTAGAATTTATGAGATGACATAAGGTGGTTTCGCATGTGAATGAGTGTGCCGACGTGGGGCAATCATGATATAAATATTTTATCCTGCAGTAGAAGTGGGAATGTGCCATTCATAATAGTTTGAAACTTCAATAATTTAGTGTTGTTTGATGACAAACCATTGAATCCGTATCCAAATTTAAACCCAAAATCAATTTTGCACTAAAAAGAACTCCACAAGCCTTAAATAAATTTCATTTCAATAATAAGTTTCCTTATATACATCAAGCATATATGTAAGCTATTAGTATGTTACACAATCTTACAATGTCTTTTCTTTCCTACTGTCCACAACATTGCAAGTTGGAATGCCATCAACCCCAAGCACAACTTGAATCTTAGCCTAAAATTTAATTAGTTGTTGGCCTTGCCATAGCTTCTTGGAAAAGGGATAACATCCCTAACATTGGTAAGGCCAGTTATGAAGAGGACCATAAGGTCAAACCTTAGAGTGAATCCGGAGTGCTTAACTGTACCATTTCGACGAAGATCTAGGTACCATTCATACTTCTCTTGTGGCAAGCCCAACTCATTAATTCTGTCATATAATACAGAAACCAAAAGAGAAGAAAAAGATTTATTTCGTATTTTACCATGGAAATGGGCACCATTACTTAACAGTAATGATACTAAATGCCACATGTACAAAGAAAAAACTATTCTATCATGAATTTGCTTTCGGGCATGATTGTACAAAAGTAATGAACAAGGAGAAATTGGAATACTGAAATGTGGGACCCAAATTATGTAGAAAGGGTAAGCTAGGGAGTCTATCTTTTAATAAAGTTTCAGATTTTTCATGGCTGATTCTTCTAAGAGTTTATGATTAGATCCCGAACATCAAAGAGGCATTATGGGAAAAGCTGGAATCAACATGCCCATATAAGTACCAAAAGAATTGGAACAATTGCCTTATGTAAATTTTAGAGACTATCTTGGACTAATAAAATGGCAAACATCCCAAAGGGTATAAGGCTCCCCGATTTATGAGGGCAACGGTGAGGGGACTTGAATCCGTAACCTTCCGGTCATAAAAGAGTAACCTTACCACTGTTCTAAGATTCACCCTCAACTGTCTTGGACTAATATATATAGAAATTTTGAATGTGAAACTAGTATTTGACAATTATTTTCTGTTTTGTTAGAAACTAGAAAGTCACTGCACTTGCATAAGAAAACACAAAAGAGTTCAGGAAACAGCAAACAAAAGTACCTTGAGCTTATCATGTGCAGACGTTCCTCATTTTGGCTACCAGAAATTATTGTTCCAACCTGCAAAAGGTTTTTAAAGACTTCAACACAAAAAAGTAACTTGCAAAGCTGTGCCTCACTGTTAATAGCCCTCACACTAAGGCATGTACCACACTAGCAGTCACTTTTGGCCATACCTTTGGGACAACCAGGTCAAATGCAGCTACAGTTCCATCATCATTCAGACGAATGTAAAATGGCTTAGCTTCTTTTGGATAATTGTATATCATAACTGGCTTCTTGTAGATAGTATCAGCTAGATAGCTGCCATGACATAAATAGAAAGGTAAGTAACTACTATTGGTGAAGGCATTACTTTGTTCACGTTACAAATAAGTGTTAGACTGTCCGAGAGAGCTCATCACAACGGAGACCGCTATCAATGGATTAAGTGACAATATACCAGAATAAGTGGATTCGACACAATATCTTAATCCAAAACCTTAAGACATTAAGTTCATATGTTATTCCACTTATATAATCCTCATTTGGTCAATTCCTAACCAACGGTAGAGTTTACCACTAACACTTGGAATTTCTAATAATAAGAAAATTCAGAGTATGATGATAATATCCACATACCTTAGGTGCTCTGAAGTGAGTACAACACCCGATTCAGGGTTTGTTTCAAATTTCTTATCTTCCACCTGGGAAGACAACTAAATAATATGTAAGAAAGAAAATATCAATTTTATCTTTCAGAAAAAAAACAGTGGCAGAGATCAAAATGTTACGTTCATGAGCATTTGGTAGTACCTACCTTTCTAAGAACATCTATAGCTTCATTGTAGGTCATCATTTCAGGAGAACCTGATGTAATCTCCATAAGACGATTTATGCAGTTGTGGTCAATTCTTTTGGCAACAAACTTCATATCTTCAAAGCAATTTTCAAAAACCCACGTACAGAGATACTTGAAAAAGTCATTAGCGCAATTCATGGAATCCTGAAAGTACCACAAAGTACAACTTACTATTAAATGATAGAAAAACCTTCCAATCAAAAAAGAAGAAAAAAATTAGATAATTATGCATATAGCAGGCATTAGTCCAAATGCCTTTTAGTCACAAAGAAGCAGTTTTGTCACTACTCTAGGAACCCCCGTCAGATGGTAAACAATTCTATCAGTAATATTGCACAACATGGAATGAGATATTGGAATGTTAACCGTAAAGAACCAATTCAACCTAAAAGCTTAAGTTGTTGGGTGAGGCTACATTAATGATTTTATATATCTCAACACGCTCCCTCACACGAGAGCCCACTGGGCTTGAAAGGTGGACAATGCACAGGTCCACCTACCTGTGCGAAGAAAGAATTCCACTAAAAAGAAAGTGGAGGCGGTGAGGATCGAACTCGGTACATCGAGACTCTGATACCATGTAAAGAACCAATTCAACTCAAAAAACTTAAGCTGTTGAGTGAGGCTACATTGATGATTTTATATATCTCAACAACTAAATAGATAGATGTTATATGGTAATTTGAGTATCTTATAAATTGATCCTGTAGATGGAAAAAGTGATACCTTCAATTGAGCAAAAGCCATTTCAACCTCAACCATCCACATTTCTGCAGCATGTTTAGCAGAATCTGTTTTATCTGCTTGAAATCTAGGTCCAAATGAGTATACATTTCCAAGTGCACATGCATAACTCCCCAGATGTAAACGACCAGACACAGTCAAATAAGTTTGGCAAGAGAAAAAATATTTTGAAGAGTCTTCTTTATCTTCCTTGAATAAAGTTCCTAATTTTTTCTTTTCTTTTGCTTCCATTTGTGATGCAAGCTCATTTGTTTTTCGCAGATCCTGAATTGCTGCAGCCAGAGCTTCCCTATTGCTTTCAGTTCTTTTCAAATTCTCAATTTGGTTGCTTTTCTCTTTTGCAGCTGCTTTCACAAGTTCAAGGTTAACACCTTCAGTCTCATGAATGGTATTTAGCTTCTTCTTTTCTGCTTTCTGATCCAGGGTAGTAACCTGGAACATGTTGCTAAATCCTTCGCAGTCTGTGGTAGTTATAATGGGTACTTGCACTTCAAAAAATCCATGATTGTTGAAAAATGAATGGGTTGCAAAAGACATAGCACTACGAATTCGCATGACAGTTGCCACCTAAAATATGAACCACACATAATTTAATCAAAAGTAAAAACAGATAAAGGCTAAACTTATGATTATAAGAAACTGTCATAAAAATAATAACATAACAAAGATGCTATTGCATCACTGGCAAGGCTTATAATTGATAAATATGTATAATGGGGGAATAAGCAGGACCTATTAGAATGCAATGAACTAGTATCAAATCTAACAGTTTATATGCATGCTGAACAAAGTGCTAAATTGCTGCATTTCAACAGCATCCTAGAAAAACAGAAAATGGCATTGTTGTTGCCAAATTTACTCCATCAAATCTTATGAATTACTAAATTCATTTCTAGACATTAAGAATGTATGGTAAGGTCTAGTCATGCACATTAAATTATTCAAATGAAGAAGTTATAAGTAAAATGCAGTGCTTTGTTCAAACTAACAAAGGACAAGTCAACAATAACTAATTATATATGTCAATTGTGAGAAAATCTTATGTGTCAACCTGGAAAACATTCTATCTAGAAAAATACTAAGAGGATTAGTAGAATGAGTAAAAAATATAGCAAAATGTTATTTAATCTCACAGTAGTTGTTCGATGCCGAAATTGGGAGTAATCTCTTAACATTTCCAGTGGGACTAGTTTCTTTGATAATGGATACTTGTCAGAATCTACTTTCCCAATGTGAAGAACTTTTTCAGCAGTAAGTTTAATAACATGCTTCCCTTGTGGTGATAGTTGTTCTAGTTGACCTTCCACTAATAAGCTGGTTCCAGTAGGCAGAAGATTGCTGGGTATAGCTACTGAGGAATCAACCACAACCTAAAAGATTTTAAATAACAATGAGAAACATGAAAAAATATAAAGTGATTTTCCTTGAAAAAGCCATCAGCTTGTAACTTCAGGCACATAAATAAGCCTTGAAATTCTTAATTTAATAATCTAAAAACAAAGAAAATTACACTCTAAATTTTGTTTTCATATTTTGTGAGGCCATTGTTAAGAAATTAAAACCTCTGATTATGACTGCAAATGCGATATGCGAATTAATATAATCCCAACAATAATTCATCAATTAAGGAAGCAAATGCATTATACTTACCTTTCCAAAAAATCACATATGCTTAGGAAAAACCAAAGTAGGAAAAAAATATTAAAAAAGTTTTGACATTGTTATTAAATTCAAACCGCACTAGACCATCTGAAGAGTACATACAACATCAACTACTAAATCACACCTATACTTTTGTAATAGTGCTTCTTTTATTATCTATATTATGTCTTCTACAAACATATGGTTCAAATGGTTCAACCAATAACTCATTAATTAGACAAGTGACCCATTACAATGACCGATTAGTAAATGATTAGTTTGAGTTTAAGAACACTAATTCTGACATCATTATCTAATAAAAAACATAATAACTATAATATTTTTTACACTTCAATTATGAATACTTTTAAAAAGGAAGATGAGATAGCAATATCATAACCAATATTGTGAAAATTGGACCGGACCACCCGGGTTGACCGGGAACCCGGTGAACCGGTCATCTGACCAGTCCGATTATCACTTTGGATCGATCAAGTATCAGATCCGGAACGACCCGACCCGACCGATTTTGGTGAAAAATCGGTGACCCGGCCCAGGTTTTAAAAAAAAAAAATTTTCAAAAAAAAAAAAGTTTTCTAAAAAAAATCATAATTGACATATTTGAGTGATCTGTTACTTATTGATTTACATAAGTTATGTACCTACAATACTAATATTATCTCAGTTATCCACTATGTAGGGAATTTTGATTTGATAGTTACATATGTGTCTGTTTGTTTGATCCTTTATTGGACAATAATATATAATTTATTATTTTTTATATTAGAATATTTAGAATTTATATTATTTTTTTCAACTATTTAAGTATCTTTATAATTTTTTTAATATAAATTATAGATTTATATATAATCACCGAGTCATACTGTTGAACCAGTAACCCAGTACCTCGATCGGGTCATTGATCGGGCCGATTTTAATAACATTGATCATAACATACATGTCATATTTCCAGCACGTAATTAAAAAAAAAATTATAAAAAAAAATCACTCTTCGTTAGACTCGCTAACTAAGGTAGTGATGAGAGCAATTATCATTACATATTTGCAAACATATTATTTTGGGAAAAGTTTATCAATGCCCCCGAGGTTTAATGCAGAATAACTTGTGTCCCTGTGATTTTTTTTATCGCATATGTCCCTGTGATTTACAAAAGGATATGTTTTTTTATCACATATGCCGCTGTGATCTCTTATTTTTTATAAAGCACAAGGGCATATGTGATAAAAAAAATCACATGAGTATAGATGATTCTGAAACAAATACATTGGTGAACTCTTCCTTATTATTTTTTAGATTAGAACATATTATGTTTCGGTCATAAAAGAACAGCTATACCGTTGTTGGAGACTCAAATACTAATGAAAGAAAGAAAGACAATTTGCAGAGGTTATAGATTCAAAACTCAATGCCATCATTCTATAAAAAAAAATAAAAATTGAAGGAAACACACGCGAAGAAAAGAGTAGTGATGAAACGCACCTGAAGGCTGGCAACGCAAGAACCATCCGTGAGTTGAAGATACGCAATAGTAGGCTTGGGAGGGACAGGTTTTGGAGGCACAGAGTCTCGTTTCTTGCGAGATGTATTATAACCACTTCCACCAAAAACATCAAAGATGTTACGAATGAAGGGTATCCGAGACTGAAGAATTTCAACACATGACACGTCTTTGGTCTTCTTGTCGTCGTCAGTGTCATCCACTAACGGCGGCGTAGTCGGCGGTGTTAACGGTTTCTGAACCTCCTTGGAAGACTTGACCCAGCCGCCAACGATGACTCTCTGGCCGATGAGTTCGTCGCGTCTTTCGAAAAGGGTCTTCAGGAGAACCCGGTTTGAGTACTTGAAAGCTGCTTCTTGGGTTGCCATAAGGGTGCGTTGAGAGAGAGAGAGAGAGAGAGAGAGAGAGAAAGTGTACGTGTATGTGTATGAGTATGTGTATGTGGTTGTGAAGGGTTGCATTGCATGGTATTGGTGATGATATAGTAGCTAGGAGGAAGAGAAGAGAAGAGAAAGATGCTTTGCTTGAGAAGGAAAATGAGGTTTGGAAAATGAGGTTTGTGAGTGCGTTGGGTTGGGTTTGGTATTCCTTTCATGTTCGGTAATTGGGCGGGACGAGACTTCCCATTGCATTTGCCTCCATAATTGAAATACGTATAACTAACAACGCAAACCTAAGAGATACTGATAAATAATTCAAAGATAACGATAAATAATTCCACTATTTCAGATTTTCAAAGTGTTTAATTAACCCCCAACATAATACGTTTTTATTGTCAAAAATTAAAATCCAGACAGATCAGCCATGGGTGGCATTGATTCACAAAAATTGAAAAATCAATTTTTTTTAAAAAAAAAAACTAAATAAAATATGTGAATTGATCTGGACTCATAACGAGTGGTGACAGAATTATCGAAATTTCAATTTTTTTATTTTTTTAAAAAAAAATATTTGCAGGTTAACATACAGGTTACGTGAGTCAACTCATCACAGAACATGATAACAATTCATATCATTTATTCAAATGTGCATAACCTATTTTATTTCACTAGTCGACATGACCCTTATTTTGATGTGTCATATCGTGAGTTGATTCGTGAGTCATAATATATTTTAGCACCTCTTATGAAAAAAAAATGGAGTATGTATATTTTTATATGTATGTAGATAAAATATTAATCCCTTAAAATATTATTTAATTCGTTAATTATCAAAGTATCAATAACAAGAACATCAAAAGGCGAGCTTTTGAGCACCTAGCAATGAAATTGTTTCTTTGTGATTGGATATGTACGAATTTAGAAAATAATTTCTTTTAAAATATATAGATAAATTTCCATGTAACAATTTCTACTCTCTTAAAATGAGGATGCCTTGTACGCCGATGTTTACCCTTTATCAACAATGTCAATATCAAATTTGTTCTCATTCCAGTTAAAGGTTGATGATCGATCAATGAACCAAAATAAATAAAATTGAAAAAAAGGTTAAATAAATATGCAAAGTATGAATATATATATATATATATATATATATATATATATATATATATATATATATATATATATATATATACGAGACGGACAGATATAAGTGTAACAAAATTTAATTTAAAGAGTAATGTGATGTCATTTTATTTAGTTAAAGAATCAAGTTGATTATAACTTGTGTTATTGAGAGATTAAATTATTATGAAAAAACATATTAAGAGTTTACTCTAAATAATTTAAACTTTCTAGATTAAAACAAATAAATATAAAAATCCCTTAATTTAGAATGAATTTTTCTCTTTTTATGATATGTATTAATCAGTGGCCGAATAGAAATTCTATATCTCGTGGTGAATCGGTCAAATAATCCTTTTTAGTTACCAAAATGTTTTCTAGCATTTTTTTTGAATAGTTAGAAAAATATTATAAGGATACAGTACTTTTACTGAAAACTTATTTATTTTTATTTTTTTTAGTTTTCTCAAGGTATCCTCAGGTTGACAGCTGAAGACTAATTCATTCGAGGCATAGAGATCATTGAATTGAATTTTACTTCTACCAACAAAATATTTTTCATACACACAGCTAGAAATCAAACCCTTGTTAGCATGCTTAAGGGACCCAACCATCTACTAATTGTGTGTTGGGCTTTGTTGGTTAAAAAAAAGCTCAATAGAAAAACCCTAAAACTTATTTTTCAGTTCTCCAAAAAGAAAAACCTTATTTTTCAATGTAGTAACACACTTTTCCAAGGCAGGGGTGCTCCAAGTCTAGGTATTGGAATTTGGACTGAATTTAGGCTCAGGATTGTTGAGAACATTTTCAGAGCCACATGAGTATACCCTTATTAAAAAGGAAAAATAATGAAATTGTACTATCCGATGGATAGATATGTTCAGTCAACGACGGGTGGTGTATAGAAGTTGTCAAACGGGTGGTGTGTGCACTACTAGAAAATGCTGAAATTGCAACGATAATTTGCTATGAAAAAAAATCGTCGCAAATTGCGATGAAAAATCAACCGTCCCAATCTGCGACGAAAATTGTGACTATACAATAATTGCGACGAATATATGTCAAAATTTTGGTCACTAAAAAAATGGATGCAAATTTCGTCGCATTTCCGTTGCAAATTGTGACAGAAATTAATTATGTCTCAAAAATGAAAAACTTGTGACAGGTTATTGAGACGAAAATTTTTACGACCGGAAAATTGGTTGCAAACCTAGGGAGAAAACTTTGCAACGGCTATGAGTTAATCTGTCGCAATTTGCGATGGAATTTGCGACAATATTATCCGATATGATTTATGATGGATATTTCGACGAAATTCTACTTGTATTTTGCGACGAAATCGTTGGACCTTCCAATAACCGTGATTTCGTGTTGGGAGGAACGTTATCTAGTCCAATTCTTGAGGCGTTATACCTTATGAACAAGAGAAGGTGTTGCGTGTTGTGATGAACGTATTGAAGAGAGCTCCATTATTGATTTTGACCTTCAACTATAGCTTCATAATGGTTGACGTTTCAACCCTGCTATTCTTCTTAATGCCTTAGACCTTGTATTAAACATTTTATTGAAAAGATAAAAAGATGGAAGTGGTTGTGCACAAACACTGAATTGCAGAAAAATATAGTACGATTGGGTAATACGTTTCTTGAAATCATTTCTATCTCATGACCAAACGGTGATGCGCTGCTCTTGGCAACTGATCGGCTAACGACCTGAGTAAGCTTGGCGTGCTTCTGGACCCAGCAAAGATATTATAGATCCCTTTTTAAAGTGCAGAAGTACCAATTGCAGAGAAATCACAGACAGAAACTCTAGCGATCTTCATTTATTTATAATGGGTAGAGTTTTCTTACCACGTCTAGATGGGAATAAGAATGTACTTTTCACACAAACTGCGCCAATGAATATATGTGTGACCAAATCATGAAGTGTGGTTGAAATTGAGCATCCTCAAAGTAGTCCAGGTTGTGGGGGATGTGCACCTGCAAGGCACTCATATGTTGAAGTCAATATTTGCCATAATTGTGTGCAAGGTAGAATGTTTACCTTATGGTATCTTGTTGAATGAAAATAAAGACCCCCTCCCCGAATCGGACTAGTCACGAAGTGATGAATCAATTAAAATATTTCAAAAAAAGAAAAAAAAAAGATAAATATACTTATATATGGTGGCTGCTCATAGTCCATAGTCCTATTAGGGATTTAGGATTTTTTCCCTTTAGTTGTTGGGCCTTAGGCTTAGATATATTTTTCACAGTGAGCAATCAAATACAAGTGAATTAATTATCAACGATTTGGAATGAGCATAAAACCTTTTCCAACACATATTATACTAATTTAAATTATTGGGTATGTTTGATTTGCTGAAAATCAAAGTAATGGAACAATGCATCAAAACTATTTTAACCCAATTCGTAGTACAAACTGCATAAAATCAATAATACCATCTGCGGGACCAAACATTTTCATCATTTGAACCACTCCTTGACCCCAAACCCTGTCCATTTACGGAGCTCCGATTTTCTCACTGGAATAATGTTGAGAGGTTCAACCACCCTCGTCATGAAAACTGCTTTGACTCTAACAAAACATCGCAGTTTGCGAACATGCCTTCCACTCATATGCCACCCGAGAAAAAGGTCGAAATACCCCGAGGGAGCTTTTGGTACAAGAAATATTTTATTTTACTAGAAAAGAAATTTGCTCAGAATATAGTAGAAAGAATTTTTTGTCCGGTAAATTAAAAAAAGTGTTCGGTAGGTTAAAATTTTTCTAAGAAAATTGGGTAAATTTTACTAATGTTGTGTTTGGATAAGTGTAAAATATTGATGGAAAAGTAAACTTAAATTACCAAATTGCCCACCATTTTGAATAATTGTAAAACGAACGAACTCCGGAGCTGAACGAGCGTCTTTTTGCAGCCATCCTTGCGAACGACACTGGAAGCTACATTTTGGGCAGGTGCATGTTTTCACATATACATAACCAAATCAGCCTCTCTGTAGCAGAACATATACTGATCCTGCACCATTGTACTGTCAAACTTCAAGCTTCGAATATCAAGTTGAATACAAATTCTCTCTTTAAATATGAAGTTCATTAATCAAGGAAGAAACACACAAAGGAAATCAAAGTTACTTGATGCAACTTCAAAGTTCAACCTTAATGGAGATGAATTATTACATTTCTTAATCAACCGTTGTACTCGGAAATCAGACTTTGTGAAGAACATACCACCCACACAACGCAGTTGAAGCGAACGAATGGAGACGAAGACAATTTGTGGTAGAAAATAGATCTGAGGTGTTTCAGACACCTTGTACCCAATATACTTTTTCAGGGCATTTTGGTCTTCAAATTGAATAACAGGTCTGTCCACGACTCAGACTAAAAAAATACCACGGTTCAAAATGCAATTATTTTTTCCAGAGTCTAATACAAATCGATTTGCACTGGCAAAATAATATACCGGTATTTGATAAATTTAACAGATACCAAACATGGTAAACAATGTTTACCTAACCACTTTCCCAATAATTCTATAATATTCTGCATACCAAACATCCCCTGAGAACCCACCATCACCAAAGCCCAATGTTGATATGCAATCACATCCAATATCTAGATTTTCAAGATACCAAATCAAGTTTTTTTTTTTTTTTAAAAATCTTAAAAAGTTATTTTTATTTAGTTAATACAATTACATAATTAACATAATTTTAGCACAGATTTTATTCTATTTTATTTTTTTGTAAATTATGTAGTTGCAAACTTTTTTTTTTTTTTTGGTACATGCAAACTTTTTTTATTTATTACTAACGTTCTTTCTTTTTTTTGTTAAATTCATTGAGTTCAAGATAATATTTAATGTGACATTATTTATAATTTAATGTGACATTATTTATAATTTAATTATATTATTATTTTTAATTACATTGTAATTATGAAAAAATAATTAAAAAATATACTCATAGCATTAAAAATATATAAAAAAAATACAGTGAGAAAAATCCAATGATAAATATTGTAATAAAGAAACAAATCTTGTCTGCATTTTTTTGTAATGCAAAACAAATTGTGCACAATTGTAGGAAATTTGTCAAGGGTATTAAATATCATATAACACAAGATTGATAGTGTCATACATAAACTATCAGCACAAATAATTCACTATGATTAATAATTCTCCTAAGATGTTTTCCTTGTACTATTCTTCATTTTGCAGGAAACACAACCATAATATATGAACTTACGTGACATCAAAATTGAATATATTACTAAAACATATATAAATGTAGCTAGATAAATTTATGAGATTAATATTTTTCATGTTATAGGAGATAAAATTAAAAAAAAAAAGCGTTCCTGATTTTATGCAGAAAACCACACTCATAAAAGTAAATGAATCCCATTACAAAAAAGAGAGAGAGAAAATATTAGTGAAACTTATTCACTTTTATGTGAATGTGATAAAAAAAAAATTATACAGTAAAAGCATAAATATTAACCCCATAAAATTATTTCCTAAACACATAAAAATATGTGAGCCCCTCGTGAATACATATGAAAAGAAGAGAAAAAAAAAATATGAACCACAATTTTTAGGAATGTATAGAAAATAAAATAAAATTATCTACTAACATGAGAATTACTATTCCCTTAAGTTGATGTTTTGTAATTTGAGTGGGTATATTATGTCTATAAGCTATCTAAACTTTTATCCGCTTCCAAAATCATGAACGTAGCGTGCCACTGCAAACCCGGATGGTCCAAATGTTTTTGTTAAGTTTCACTTAAATTCATCCCTATTCCTTTCTAATTTAATTTCATAACAAGTCTGGCAACGGTACAGACATAAAACTCAAGGAGCTAAAAATTAAATAAACTAATTGAGCACTCATATGTTGCTAGTGTGACACTGCACTTCATAAATTTCTTCTATCTGTTATCTAAGAAAAGAATGAAATCCTAATAAAAAAAAATAAAAATTGAAATCCAACTCCCATTGGGCAAACTCCATGTCAGTTATAAGAGAGGAATTTGGTCCTTAGGGTTTCCTCAGGGCAGATGCTGCTCCCATTACAATTGCCAGTACAAGGCCAAGACCAGCCCCAATAGATGCACCCACAGCAGCAGAATTCAATGAAGTTACCTTAGCCCGAGCATCTCTACTTCCATTAATTGACAGTGCTTGTTCTCGTGTCAACTCCATCACTAGTCTATCTCTCGCAAGTTCCTGTGATAAAAGCATTAAAAAAGAAATCAAAATTATTAGTGTGCATTATTGTATAACAAATGCATTTGAAATTTTGCAATGAAAGAAACATGATAAACAAAAAATGAGCACCTACAAAATATCAATTGATATAGCAACAAGTTTCACTTAAAACAGGAAATCTTGAAGAGCATAAACAATTGAGCTTCTGATTTAATAGCTTAAGTGGAGGAACAACGTTACGTATTATCCCAAATTCCAATCGGTGGAATCACAGATACATAGATGAAACATCATCATTGTGAGCTCTGTTAAAATTCAAATTTTCAAGAAGTCTATTTAGAATTTTTTTTCTTTTTTCTGTTTTTCTTTTCTTTTCTTTTTTTCAAATGGCTATCCTAAAATTTTTCCAGAAGCCCAAAGTTATTATTTATGAGAAACACTCTTAACCATATGAGTTTACATGCAGCAGTTCCCATTGATCAATACTCAAATCCCACATTTGACCGAGGAATTGTTACTTGACCTAGTCCTAGTCCTTCCCATAGAGTTTGAAGCAATTTTCCTCGGCGTGACCAGATTTCTCACAATAGGCGAACTAGTGACTCTTGATTAAGCCTAGAGAAGGAAGAGGAAGAGCCTGGTTAGGTTGTCTTGCCCGTTGCCAAGGGGCTAATCCATCAAGTTGGCTTGTGTCATCAAGCATGATTCAGTTCAACTACTCTCTTCTACACAAACATTGTAGAAAACCTCAGATAGAGATTGAAGCTTCTCCTTTCTCACCAATTGTACTCTCATAGGTAGGGTCATACTCAGAATTTAAACTAGAGAGGAACTCAGAGATGCGATCTCTTTCAACAAACCTGGTCAAATTAGAAGCATTCTTACTGCGGTCCATCTTCATATTAGAATAAATATGATACCTCTTTCAACAAATCTGGCCATACTCTGTAAGCATTCTTAGTGCACTCCATCCTCAGATTATAATATTGGCCAAGCTCAATCCACATCCCATGATCCCGTAATAATCGATAACTGTGAGATCTCTTTGTTAGGTAGAGAAAATCTTTGACTTCAACTCATAGTAGGTGGGTATGTCCTGTCGCATGATGAAGGTAGTCCTAAATTTCATGTGCTACTAGGTAGGAACATGCAATTCCGACCATCCAAGTGAGAATTCCACAGCCATCTAATGATAAGAGTCCTCGTCATCCCACTTATTGAATTTTGGGTCTTTTTTTTTTTTTTTTTTTTCAGTAACTGAAGGGTATCCCCACCCCCTTCGGGGGTGAGACTAATCCCAAACCGAGCACCGTAGGACCCTTGCGGGGGCGGCTCTACCCAATCCTTTTTTTCTATATCCAGGGCTCGAACTCGAGATCACTGATTAAGGGAACACAGCCTCCGGACCAACTGTGCCAAAGGGTTTGGGTTAATTTTGGGTCTTATCAGGGGCATTCCCTTCATTGTGGTCCAATTTCTGCCTGCCTTTGAGGGTGGTATGAATGACTTGGGTCCATTGCAAATAATGACTTGGGTCCATTGCAAATAATGCCTGCCTTTTCAGGAAGGTGATAGGCAGGATGTAAAATTTTTGGGTCATTAGGTGTGTAAGGCACAATGATGGAGTAGGTTGGGTGGTTGGTATTTGTGTCGGACATGGTTGTAGGGTGTTTGGATAAAATAGCGAACAGAAGGTTTGGGTCAAGAACAAGGCTTCCTGTGTAGAAGGAGGGCCTGTGGGTTGCTACCAATTTGACAAGGTGAAGACAAATCTAGATGGGAAGAATGAACTGCAAACGGACATGCTGCCATGCGCTGCCTTAAGTGTGTTGTTTGAACTTTGAACTGATGAGCAGAGGGACTCACATATGTGTGAGGACACATGAGCAGGTTGCCGGAGATGAGTCTTTGGCAGTTGGTCAGACGAAGGATGATTGTAAATTTGGTGAGATTGCAAATCAGAAAAGAGGCAGCAGCTGGCAGTGGCATCAGCAGGCTTGGTGGCTAGGAAGAGAACTGAGTGCGACAAAGGCACATAAGAGGAACAAGGCCAGCTACAACATGGTGGCTGCTGCGAAAGGTGTAGTGAAGGCAAACTAGGGTTGATTTGTGAAGGCAGAGTCTCCCTGTAATAGCCCTAACCTAATTAATTAGCAAATAGCATGTAATTAAATAATTGAGCATGTTTTAGTGAGTAAAATTAAGTATAAGGCTTAATTAAATGAATCTGAGTCACTTTGGAGTTAAAATGTGTACTCAGTGAAAATTAAGGGGTATTAATGAGTGTAGGCAAAAGTACCCAAAATATAAAAATAAAAATAAAAATATTCCTAGAATAATATTCCAGACTTTTGGGTAAAGTTTGGTAATTAATGGAGTTGAATAGATAGATGAACTAATATCCACATGTTACCACTTAACCTATGTTAAGTGATAAAGTAACTAAAGAAAACCCATTTCCCCCAGCAACCCGTCGAGCCAGAAGAGAAGAAAAGAAGAAGAAGGAGAAGGAGGAGAAAGGGAGAGAGAAGAAGAGAGAGAGGAGGGAGCAAATCCCAACCGATTGGAGTGATTCCAAAGCCTAAACCACTCTAAATCTTCCCCTCTTTCATAATCCTAGCTTTGTTTTGAGTGGGGAGCATTGTGGAGAGGGATATTGGCTCTCAAAAATTCGCCCATTTGGTGAAATTTGGGGTTTTGAGTGCTTCAACCTCCATTGAAGCTTGAGGAACCATCAATCCTTGGTTGTGTGACCATTGGTGGTAAGATTCTAACCCTTGAACCTCATGATTCCTTGAAATTCCATGAGTTAGGGTTTATGAATAGTGTTTTAGGGTTTGTGATGAAATGTTGTTAAATTAGCTATGTTCTAGGAAGAATGGAGCTTAGAGCATGTTGTGAAAAATGCTAGGAATGTCATTTAATCGGTAAAAATGATCCTAGTTAGTTAAATGACTATACTAGGTATATTGCAAGATTATCATGCTTGTTGAAGAGTTTTCTTGCAATTATGAGAAATGGTTTGACTTGGTTGATTGATGATTGTGTCCTTGTGATGTCTAGGATTGAGACATTTGGACCAACCGTAAGTGGTCAACCATTGGAGCAAGCTATGGAGCTTGATTAGCTCCATTGGATAGGTAAGTTCATGCTTATGTTTGGTATGAATTGTATAGCTTGGATGATAGCTATGTGATGTTATTGGATGCAATATGTGTTAATTGCATTAAACCTTGTGTAGGTTTTATTTGAAAAGAGTGATTATTGTAATTGGTTGCTGAAACTGTTGGTGGTGAACAAAGGTCGAATTGAAGCTTGAGGTAAGCCTTCGGACCTTGGGTGTAATTCCCTTGACTGTTCTACCAAGCCCTGAAAGGGTAGAGGTTGTGATTGTGTATATAAATGCAATAAAATAGTGTAATGCTTTGTTATACGTATGTGTACGCATTTGGTGTGGCATAGGATGGTGTTTCCCTATGTTGGTATGTTGCATGACGATGCGTAAATCATACTTGGTAGTTAGCTGGCCAGTAGGACTATTTGCATCTGAGTTTCCTTAGGACAGCTTGAGAGCTCGAGGGATTTCTCCTGGAGATGTTATTGCACTTTGCATAGATATGTATTTACTGCATTATTATTGTTATTGCTATTACACTGATATGGAACTGTGGGGTGGAGAGATGCTCCAAGGACCCCTGGTTTACTGGATATATTCGTATATCTCACCCCGTATTGTGGGGACCCCCTTTCAGGTAAGGATGCTGCAGGAGCCACCAGTGGCAAGTGGCCATACTTGGACTAGTATTGATGCATGAGGATCCAGTATTTTGATATCATACATGTTTTGTAGCTCACATGTATAGGATTGTAATTCATAGACAATTGATAGATGTATGATTTGTATATTGGAATGGACTTAGCCTATGCTCATGTTTTTGGTCATCTCTTTTGTTGATGGGAGCCAAGGGAATGATCATAGTATTTTGTAAGCTAAGTTCCATGAATTGTAATGAATATGTACTGTAAATCATGCCTACTTGGAATTCAATATATGCATGCTTGTTATGTATTGAGTTATTGAATTGGTTGGGCTGAGAATCAATTAGGTACCTTTTGTTTAAATTTGAAAACGTTGAGAAAACAAAGGTTATGCTGCCCAAATTCTAGCTAAATCTCATGAGGAGAGGTTGGATGAGTGCTAGGATTTAGTTTTGAGGTATGAACCATTGGAGTTTGGAAGGGGGATGCATCTTCCCCTAGAATTGGACTTGAAAAATGTGGGAATTGGAATTCCCTGGCAGCGCGCTTAAGCGCCCAGGAGCGCGCTCAAGCGCCCTGCTGCCCCTGTGAGTGCCAATGCATTCGGCCTCATCGCGCTTGAGCGCCCTTAGCCGCTGAAGGAGGAGATGCTTCTGTCTCTGCGCGCTAAAATGTCCCAGATGGGGGCTTAAGCGCCCAGGATAGCGCGCTTGAGCGCCCTGGGGCGCGCTTAAGCGCCCATTTACTCTGAAAAACCTGATGCTTCCTGCCTCCGCGCGCTTAAGCGCCCAGATGGAGGCTTTAGCGCCCGATAACGCGCGCTTGAGCGCCCGGTAGCGCGCTGAAGCGCGCGGGGCCTGTGATCAACACCCTCTTGTGTTGCTTCAAATTGTCATAACTTGGGCTACAGTGCTCCGATTTGAGCGCGGTTTGAAGCCACGGGTAGCTAATGAAGAGATCTACAATATAGTAGAAGTTGTGAAATAAATAGGAAGTACATTAATGGTTTAAAAATGGAATAAGAACATGATGTTAAGCTTAATTTATCTGATTCCGCAAGGTAATACGGTTATGATCACGAAATTGGGTATTACAAATTCGGCATGTTTTAAAATGAAAAATTTATCCGGATTTTAATTGAACCCATGTGATTGTAACTGCGCTTAATATCATAATGCGATGTTAACAAACCGGTTCTAGAACGGGGTGTTACACTCTCGGATCAAAAGCTCAGATACCAACTAGAATGAAATAGAGTTGAATCTGATTACTGAATAATTGACATACAAATTACCTCAATTTTCATTTCAAGTAATAGCACAACTACAGAAACACCCAAATACCCTTTACCTTGGGTGCACCTTACCTAAGTAATTATTTACTTGATCCAAATGGCTTTCCTAATTTCTAAATACTGCATTATTATTACTTGTCATGCTTTATTTACCTTGGGTGCACCTTACCTAAGTAATTATTTACTTGATCCAAATGGCTTTCCTAATTTCTAAATACTGCATTATTATTACTTGTCATGCTTTATTTACTTAAGATTTTAGGTGAAGGATCACGAATAGGTATATACCAAACACACCCCATCACACAAGCTTAAGCTTTTATAATATACCTTGTGCTGAAATTCAACTTAATTATAGAGAATGGGACAGCAAGGATCAAAATTTAAGGCTTTCATACCATGATGAGAAATTATTTCAAAAGTTTAAGCTTTTAACTGAAGACTCATGATGATTATCTAAAACAGCATTAACACATTGTTTTATGATGATAACTTTTAGATCAAAAGCCACAATCAAAAAGTAGAAGTACAATATACACACACACAAAAAATGAGGTACTAGTACTCAAACAAAATTAAAAAAGAGATTAAATAGTATGAAATTAAGATTTTCCTACCTGAAAAGAAGACTCCTCATGACTGCGAAGAACACGATGGATTTGCTGACAAAGAGAGTTCACACCTTCAACGGGAAGAACAATCTCCTTTTTCTGGAAAGGTCTCCTAACGAAGTTAATAGGAGCAAACATAAGCTTTTGAGCATCCACCCATCTATTAGAATCAGCATTGGTTGCATCCCATGAAAGAGAAGCCCCAGCAAAACCAGGCATAACATACGGACAAGAATTTATAACTTCCGTTGAGCTAGGAGATGCTTCATAAGCTTTCAGAGCAGCATCAATTGCTGCTTTTTGATGATGTGCACTTACTGCAAATTTGTTTGTTATTGCAAGAACCCAAGGAATTCCAAGAGACTTAGCTTCATCCAGGAAAAGTGTGAGGACTGGCCTTTCTTGAGTACCATTTGAATTACTATATCGAGGTATGCTATGGGATAGGTTATGAACAAGAACAATCAAATCTGTTTTCCTACTTAGATCTCGAATCCCAAGCCATAGTTCATCCCTGAAGCGAGAGGTTTCCATTTTCAGTTGCTGTAAAACAATTAAAAGAAAAGAAAAAAGCAAATCAACATCAACATCAACAACACCACCACCTTTATCCTAAAAATGAACATCACTAAATATATTTTAAAAATTCAAATTGTACTATGTTTATTAGCAACCGAGCTCACTATGAACAGCAAGCTACACATGTCCTCAGTCAAGCTCTTAAAAACCAACCATAAATAAGCATATGAGATATTTGCTTGACTACAATATTAGACACGACCTGGTTATAAAAAAAAAAAAAAAATTCTTCAGAATTCAATTAATAAGTATCTATATGCAGAACAAGTGTTTAGCTATTAAGAAGACTAATAACAGTGAGTTTTCCATCATATCAACCCTTTTGACTAAAATAGTAATTACTATGTATTCAAAAATATAAAGCATGTAAACCAAGGGCAAGGCTTTGGAGCAGTGACAAAATTGCTTCTTTGCAATTCAGAAGGTTATGGGTTCAAGTCTAGAAAACAGCCTCTTTGAAAAAACGTAAGGGTTATTCTATGTACAATTGACCCCCACCCCACTCTCACAAGGTTGGGGAACATTGTGCATTAGGGTTTTCCCTTTGTAATGCATGTAAACAGACTGATGATGCCATAACTCTCCTGAACAAAAAAAATTGCATTAACAATGTTTCAACCTTTTGGCATCTTTAAAAAAGGGGGAAGATCATGGCCATACCTTTCAAGTAACTTAAGATTGAATAATTGTGTGTCTAATACGAGCACACAGGGAATATATAAAATGTTTTTTCCTATATGGGGTAAACATTTCTACAGCCACTTTAGATAAGGTTATCTACAGCTATCCCAAAACTACGTCGTTTTGATTAATGAAGGGTGTTTCTGTAATTTTAGGTGAATTAATGAAGGGTGTTTCAGTAAAATGTATATGATAAAAAAATAAACAAAATTACGAAAACATCCTTCATTAATTCACCTAAGGTTGAATAATTATGTGTCTAATATGAGCACATAGGGAATATATAAATACGTTAACAAGTACATAAGCTATATGTTAACAAGTACATTAATTAACCTAATATATATATATATATATATATATATATATATATATATATATATATATATATATTAACAAGTACATAAACTAATCTATCATATACAAGATGTGGGACTATTCTATTATATATACTGTATTACTTTAACATACTATTCTAACAAAGTACATCACCAAACATCAAATCATCAAGAATGTAGGGTCAGAAAACAAATTCTGGAATGAAGCCAGCAATAGCAACAAACATTCTACAGGTTAACATTAGGTTTGAACCACAAAGCAGGTAATTAAGACATGAGAGTGGAAGAACATGCCGGTTTTTTTTTTCTCCCACAAATAATAAAAACATTTCTGTTGAGATATATAAAACTATTTGATGCAAAATTATAGGGAAAATAGGCTTTTAGGAAAATGCAGAAGTTTTCTGCTATATTATCATTCTTCAATAATCAAAAGTCTTCCTTTCACATTCTTCTAACAAGCCTTTTAATCAGGCAATACAAAAAGTAACTGACAATAAAGGACCATCAATGGTCTTAAAACTAATACAAAACGGAAATAGCCATAAACCAAACATAAAGTCATGCAAACTGAAACGTCTGCAATTATTAAAATTATAAAAGGCCTTAAAACTAAAACGTATGCAATTATAATAACTTATGGTGACTCAAGTGCATCATCCTCCCCTGCTACGAAAAGATTAGCCCTCGAATCTGCGTCATCTTTATTGACGTCAACTTCTTCAGGTGGTAATCCAGGCGGCAATTCTTCTGGCATTACATCTGTGAATTTTGCCAGTTCTAAAATTTCTGACTTGGACAGCAAAGAATTATTTGCTTAATTTGCTTCCTTCCACCAATCTGAAGGTGCTAGTTTAATAAGGTGACCATCCTTTTTGAAGGTGTAAGTATTTTTGAAACCATCATGTTTTGCCTTCCTATCAAATTGCCATGGCCTACATAATAAAATGTGACAAGCATCCATAGGAACGACATCGCACCATACCTCATCTGAATATTTTTTCCCAATTGAAAAACACACGAGGCATCTTTTGGTTACCCTCACCTCATTTCCTTTTTTTAACCAAGATAGCTTATAAGGTTGTGGGTGTGCTTCTGTTTTTAGCCCCAATTTTTCTACCATAGTAGTAGAAACAATGTTTTCACAACTCCCTCCGTCTATAATCACACTGCATGCTTTTCCCCAGCTGGTGCACTTGGTGTGGAAAATGGTATGCCGAAGCCAAGTTTCATCATTCACCAAATCCTCATTCAAGACTCTTCGAGTGACTAGTGATTCTCCGGTATCAGCATAGACAATTTCTACCTCTTCAGATTCTGTTTCTTCTTGTTCATCTACATTGTCATAGGTTGGTTCTTCATCAAAAATAGGAGCATCTTGCAAACGTCACAATCTGTTTATTTGGACAATCTGCAACAAAGTGTCCAATTCCTTGGCACTTGAAACATCTCTTCCCTGCACTACTTCCTTTACTCGACCCTTCCTTGTTGGGAATATTTTTTTGATGCGTAGAACCCCTTTCCGCAGGTGAAAATGCTGATGAACTCACTGATTTAGCTCTGAATTCCTTTCTAGGAAATCTTGATTGAAACTTCGAACGGTCACCCTTTCTTTTACATTGTCCTTCCACCTTCAAGGACAGTTTGCACACATCTTCATAAGACCAATACTGTTGTAAGTACACAACATCAGAAATTTCATCCCACAATCCACCTAGATATCGAGCAATCACTTGTTCATCTTCTTCGACCATGTCACAACGCATTCGAAGACGATCAAATTCAGTGGTGTATTGTTCCACCGTAAGATCACGTTGCCTGAAATTGTGATACTCAATAAAGGCCTCTTGTCTGTATTGAGCAGGCAAAAATTTGTGCTGCAACAATTTCTTCATCTTGTCCCATCTTTGAATTTTAGACTTTCCGTCTCTGATTCTTTGTTTCTTGACATGTTCCCACCAAATTGAGGCATGCTTCTTCAATTTGATTGCTACTAATTTCACCTTTTGCTCATATGTGAGGTTTTTTAAATCAAAAACCCTCTCAACGGTGTGTAACCAGTCGATGAATACATCAGGGTGAGTAGATCCCTCAAATTCTGGAATCTCGATCTTCATCCCAAAATTAGATGAGAAGGGTTGATCACCGGTTCGACCTCTCCTTGGTCTTTCGCGGTTCCAAAATGGATTTTCTTCCTCCTCTTCCTCTGGAGATGACAGTTCAGATTCTTGTCTCCCTTCTGACCCGTGCAACTGCGCCTCTGCAAGCAGTTGTTCGAGTTCTTGGATCCGTCTGTCCTTTTCCTCAATTTCAGCATCTCTCGCATCAGTATAATAATCGTCATCGGTAGGTTGACCGCGTCCTCTGCCGCCACGACCTCTTCGTCCACGACCACGACCTCGATCTCCGCGATTCTCCTGCTCAGCCATCTTTGAGGCAACCTGAGCTCTGATACCAAATGATGCAAAATTATAGGGAAAATAGGCTTTCAGGAAAATGCAGAAGTTTTCTGCTATATTATCGTTCTTCAATCATCAAAAGTCTTCTTTTCACATCCTTCTAACAAGCTTTTTAATCAGGCAATACAAAAAGTAACTGAGAATAAAGGACCATCAATGGTCTTAAAACTAATACAAAACGGAAATAGCCATAAACCAAACATAAAGTCATGCAAACTGAAACGTCTGCAATTATTAAAATTATAAAAGGCCTTAAAACTAAAACGTATGCAATTATAATAACTTATGGTGACTCAAGTGCATCACCATTAATGTAGCCTCACCCAACAGCTTAAGCTTTTGGGTTGAATTGGTTCTTTACATGATATCAAAGCCTCGTGTCCCGGGTTCGATCCTCACCGCCCCTCACTTTCTTTCTAGTGGAATTTCTTTCTTCGCACAGGTAGGTGGGCCTGTTCATTGTTCACCCTTCAAGCCCAGTGGGCTCTCGTGTGAGGGGGCGTGTTGAGATGTATAAAACCATTAATGTAGCCTCACCCAACAGCTTAAGCTTTTGGGTTGAATTGGTTCTTTACAATTTCAAAAATAAACAAGTGAATAAAAAAGAGATCACTTTGCAGGGGAAAGCACGAAGAAAATAGGGGAAAACAGCTGTAGAAAATCAGAATTCAAATTCAAATATTTTTCCGTTTTTATTTCCTATTAATTAGGATTAATGGTAATTGATTAGAATTAATTGTGATTAGGTTTAGTGAGTCATAGCTGAGTCATTCTTATGATTGTGATTAGGTTTGATGAGTCATGCTTAGCTATTTTTTCTTGTATAAATACTCCTCATTCCTTATGTAATTATTCATATCAATATACTGAAAATCTTTTTCAATATGATATCAAAGCAAATTGGTCCTGAGAAAACTCAGCCACCACAACCACGGTCAAACCGGCAGCACAACGCCGGAAAACTCAACCTCTAACCATTATTAAGGTTATTTTCCCTTCCTACAAAGTCCCAAGAGCAAAGTAAGGCTACCAATCACTGTAAAAGGCAAAATCCCAGCTTTCCACCGCCGTCAGCCACCGTCAGCAACCGTCGGAAAATTTTTCCGGCAACATTTCCGACCAAGATCGGCACCATTCGAAACAGAAGGAGCCGATCTACAAGTTTCAAGAAGGACCATCGGATTCTGCTGAGCCACGCACTAGAGAAAGGACGGAGCGTCCGCCCTACGCGTTACCACACGCAGCCATGTTGATTGAAAGTAAATTTCCATCCAGCAATGTTGCTCAACAAGGTATAGCGTTCCATGTTGATAATAGTAGTCGATGGATTCTTGATTCAGGGGCTTCAGATCATATGACAGGTAATGCAACCTTATTTTGTTCTTATACCCCTTTCTATCAACAATCACGAATAAGAACAGCAGATGGCAGCTTCTCTACTATTGCTGGAAAAGGATCCATTAAACTTTCTGTACACATTACTTTGAACTCAGTCCTTCATGTTCCCTCTCTTAGTTGTAACCTTATCTTTATCAGCAAACTTACGTCTGAGTTACATTGTGTTGCCAAGTTTTCTGTCAATGCTTGTGTTTTCCAGGAACAGGACTCGGGGCTGATGATTGGCAGTGCTAGAGAGGAAGAAGGACTTTATTATTTAGAAAAAGATTCTTGTGAAGGAAAAAAATTTGTGAAGCACTCGGTATGTTTGTCTGATGATTGTAATGATGTTTTGTTGTGGCATCGTCGGTTAGGACACCCAAATTTCATTTATCTTCACAAGTTGTTCCCAAGCTTATTTATCATTAAAAATCCCAGTTCTTTTTCTTGTGATATTTGTCAGCTTGCAAAACATTCTCGTGTTTCTTATCCTCCTAGAGTCCATCATGATTCTTCTCCATTTACCTTGATTCATAGTGATATATGGGGTCCAGCCCGTGAAAAAAATATCTCTGGTGCTCGTTGGTTTATAACTTTCATAGATGATCACTCTAGGGTATGTTGGGTATACCTTTTAAAGGATAAGTCTGATGCTGCATCCATTTTTAAAAACTTTCATGCTATGGTTCAAACTCAGTTCCAGACCTCTATCCAAATTCTTCGAACTGACAATGGTACTGAATATTTTAATTCTGTTCTTGGAAACTATCTCAGCCAGCATGGTATTCTTCATCAAAGTTCTTGTCCTAACACCCCTCAACAAAATGGGGTGGCTGAAAGAAAAAATAGACATCTCCTTGAAGTTGCTCGAGCTCTTATGTTTACCATGCATGTCCCTAAATATTTGTGGGGGGAAGCTGTCTTGACTGCAGCATACCTCATCAATCGGATGCCTTCTCGTGTCCTAAATTTTCAATCTCCTTTATCTTGTCTTACCCACACCTTTCCTTCTTTTCGGGCTCATTCTTCCCTTCCTCCCAAGTTGTTTGGTTGTGTGGCTTTTGTACATGTTCCTTCCCATCAAAGGTCCAAGCTCGATCCTAAGTCCATTAAATGTGTCTTCATAGGATATCCTCCTAACCAAAAGGGCTACAAGTGTTACTCATCTTCACTTCGTAAGGTCTTTGTTTCTATGGATGTCACATTTGATGAGAGACAATCTTTTTTTCCTTCGACTTCTCTTCAAGGGGAGTCTATTGGGGTTGATGAAGATAAGTCTTGGAAACCAAATGATTCTGTTGTTTTGCCTTTGCCGTTGGAGACAGGGGGAGTCATTATGAAAAAGACAGGGGGAGTTAATGTGTCAGATAATGGAGATCCTCTCGGGAAATGGGGAAAGTTTTACAGCAGGCGAGAATCACCTCAGGAGCCTCTAGACTGCCAGGATTCTGACTCGAGTCTTAGTTCCAGCAACACTGATACAGCCAACCTAGATGTGCCTATTGCTCTTTGAAAAGGTACTAGATCTTGTACTGCTCATTCTATTTCTCATCATATCACATATGAAAAGTTGTCCCCAGGTTTTCGTGCTTTCAACACTATGTTAGACAGTACAAAAATACCAAAAAATATCCAAGAAGCACTTGATGATCCAAAATGGAGGAATGCAGTCCTTGAAGAAATGGATGCACTCAACAAAAATAGAACTTGGGAGTCTGTAGCATTACCCAGAGGAAAGAAAACAGTAGGTTGCAAGTGGGTGTTCACAATAAAGTTTAATGCAGATAACAACATCAACAAGTATAAGGCCAGACTGGTTGCTAAGTGATTCACTCAAACTCATGGGATAGACTATCAAGAGACATTTGCCCCTGTTGCCAAGCTTAACACTATCCGAGTTCTTTTATCACTTGCTGCAAATCTTGGTTGGCCCTTGCAACAATTAGATGTAAAGAATGCTTTCTTGAATGGTGATCTACATGAAGAAGTTTATATGGATCCACCACCTGGTTTTGAAAAAGGAGACGATTCAGTATGCAAGTTGAAAAAGTCTTTCTATGGTCTTAAACAATCTCCTAGAGAGTGGTTTGAGAAGTTTACTCAAGCTGTTAAGGGAAGAGGATTCCTCCAAGATCAGACTGATCACACTTTATTTTTAAAACACTCTAATGGTGGTAAAATTGCTATTCTCATTGTTTATGTTGATGGCATAATTGTCACAGGTAATGATTGTGAGGAGATAAGCTCTTTGAAGAAATGTTTAGCTAATCAGTTTGAACTGAAGGATCTTGGATCTCTCAAATATTTCCTAGGCAAGGAAGTTGCTCGAAGTAAGGCAGGAATTTCTTTAACTCAGAAGAAATATATTCTAGACCTGTTACAAGAAACAGGAATGCTTGGGTGCAAGCCAGCAGAGACTCCAGTTGAACTCAATATTAAATTGGGAATCGAAGATGGGAAAGAAGTTGACAAAGAGCAGTATCAGAGATTGGTGGGGAAGTTGATCTACTTATCTCACACTCGGCCTGATATTGCATTTGCAGTTAGCATGGTTAGTCAATTCATGCATTCTCCTAAGGAAAAACACTTGAGTGCAGTTTATAGAATTCTGAAGTACCTCAAAAACACCCCTGGACGAGGATTGTTCTTTAAAAGGGGACACAAGAGGATGATTGAAATATATACAGATGCAGATTGGGCTGTCCACTTCAGGATATTGCACCTATATTTGCGGAAATCGTGTGACCTGGAGAAGTAAGAAAAAAACAGTTGTTGCCCGGAGCAGTGCAGAAGCAGAATTTCGGGCTCTAGCCCATGGTATTTGTGAAGGAATTTGGTTAAGAAGACTCCTTGAGGAATTGAAGATCTCTTTTTCCCTACCTGTCAGAGTGTATTGTGATAATAAGGCTGCTGTCAGTATTGCAAAATCCAGTTCATCATGACAGAACAAAACATGTGGAGGTTGATCGCCACTTTATCAAAGAAAAAATAGATGATGGAAGTGTATGTATGGTGTATATTCCTACCAAAGAGCAGATTGCAGATATTCTCACTAAGGGCCTACACCGGCCAGCTTTTGAAGACTTGATTGGCAAGTTGGGAATGATCAACATTTACCTCCCAACTTGAGGGGGAGTGTAGAAAATCAGAATTCAAATTCAAATATTTTTCCGTTTTTATTTCCTATTAATTAGGAATAATTAAGATTAATTAGGATTGATTGTTTTTTATTTCCTATTAATTAGGATTAATTGCAATTGATTAGAATTAATTGTGATTAGGTTTAGTGAGTCATAGCTGAGTCATTCTTATGATTGTGATTAGGTTTGGTGAGTCATAGTTGAGTCATGCTTAGCTATTTTTTCTTGTATAAATACTCCTCATTCCTCACGTAATTATTCATATCAATATACTGAAAACCTTTTTCAATAAAAGCACTCAAAGAAAAATGGAAAACCTGCATATTTACTCCAGCAGAGTCACAATAGCACAAACCATCAGCAATGCCTTCTTGCACATCAACCTCTGAAACCACATTCTCAGTGGTGGCAGTATTCGGTTTACATTTATTCAAGATTGCCTTTAAAAGAGTAGTTTTACCAGCTCCCTGCAGATAAGCAAATGCATGTGAGTCATTGGATGAATAATAAAAAGAATTATATACACGCTGACCCCAGAGCGAAGTTTGTCTATACCTCCAGCCCAACTAATCGTACTCTGCGGGTTCTCATGTGAACCTCTTTGGATACAGTTGTGAAATCACTGGTGCAGAATATTATGAAGTTATTTAAACTTTCCGGTCGGATGAATTTATCCTTGTCACCAGGTGCTGAACTACTAGCAGTCTCTGAATCAACAGAAGTAAAAGGAGACATCAATGAATCTAACAGAGTTTGATGCTTTGGAGGCCTTCTTAGCGGGCCACCCACTAAAATTCTCATCTTCTGTAATTCATGCTGGATTTCTTGATTTGAACAATAATTTGGTGGAGAAGGAAAGGATTCAACTGTAGTTGAACACCTAAATAAAATATAAATAACAGTCACATACCTCTAGGTGCATTTAAATTATTTAGTAGGAAATATATGCAACGAGAAACAGTTACTGTAAAAGAGGCAGTGCATATATACTTCAGTTGCTAAGCTGCACGTCACTGCACAGATATTAACTCCATACCATCCTTTGTCACTAAACAAGGAATCTAGATTATAAATATCGAATTAGATTCTACCTGTTTAGTAAAATTTACACATGCAGTTGAGAAGGATGAGGGGACGGAAACATCCTACAAAGTACAACCCACTGAAATCCAACCCCCAAGGATCCGGAATGGTTAAAGATATTTAGCACTGTAAAAAATGTTTAATGCATCTTCTACCCTTTGTGATATTTGTTAAAAGTTAAAACATGTTACGTTGATAAGGAGTATTTTGAAATTTCAACTATCCACTTCTTCCAATCCAAGTCCACTCTTTTATGAACCACTTAATCCAATCCCCTCGGGAACTTCACATAGCCTAAGTGAAAGAAATTTAATTTTCCCCCCGTAATATTATTGCGCTAGCAATTAACAGTTGCACTTGGACAAAAAAAGACTGCTTTTCTGAACAAAAATCAATTATCCCAAAGCAAAAGATTAAGCACATTTGGACAATATGTAAATTTTCAATTCCCTGTATGAAGATTCAGAGCATAGAGACTTTCACAGAAGATTAAGTGCCCATAAAACCATTACTTAAATGCATTGCTAAAACAAATGAAAAGTATTATGTCTCAACAAATTTCAAAAAATTCAGCATCAAAGCAAATTGTAAGTTTGTAACATAAAATGTTAGGGCTTTCTCAAGTGAAATAAGATGCTTTCATGAATAGAACAAAATATATTAGAAATCACATGAAATATTGGAGATGGAGTAACAAGACACAAACACTGTTAATGAACCAAGATTTCAAAGATATATTACATGCAAATTTAAAATGTGTTTGAAAATCACACAATGTATCAGTTCTTACATCAAACACTTAATGGGAGAGCTTTTGAAGAAAAAGCTATTATTTCCCCAAAAAAAAGCATTTACCAAACACGCTGTTAATGTTTTGAAGATTCAATAGTGACTGGCAGTTCAAGGGTCAATGTGGGATAAATCATATATATATATATAGGGGAGGAGGGTTCTTTTGACTCTAGAGTAAAACTTTTAAGTCTTACTCCCCATCTCAACTGTTGATGGACGAAAATCAACGGTTGTCATTTATAATGTAATTAATAATTAATTAATTAATATAACTTCCTAAACTATAACCGTTGGATGGACAGAAATCAACGGCTAGGATGGGGAGTAAGACTTATAAGTCTTACTCTGGAGTCAAATGATCTCTCTCCATATATATATATATATATATATATGTATGGGACATGATCAATTTACACTGGTATAAGAATAATAAATCTTACACTCAATCTTAGCCGTTGATTTCCGTCCATCAAACGACTGTAATTAATTGGATTATTTTCATTAATTAATTATTAATTCCCAATAAATTATAATTGTCAGATATGCAAAAATCAACTACTAAGATTGAGTGTAAGATTTATTATTCTTATACCGGTGTAAGAAGATCTTGTCCCTATATATATATATATATATATATATATTTTAATATATATATATATATATATATATATATATATTTTCAATATATATATATATAGTTTTAAAACAAGCCACAACATGTCCACATTCTCTTCATCTCTCTCTTTCTCCCAAAACAAAATAATTAAAATTGGCTTTAAAAGTGTAAGTTGGAGAGAGAGAGAGAGAGAGAGAGAGCTCCTTAAAAGAAGGAAGTATGAAGAAGTGGTGGGCCTCTCTGACAATTATCTTCTCCACTCTTTTCAATTAAAGTACTGGGGTTTTAAAAAAGAAAAACTCAAATAAAAAATAGGGGAATCTCCTTTCTTTAGTCATATAGATGTTGTTGAAGTTCGAGGATGATACCTATGTTTAGAATCCATAAATGAGTGCTAGCTAAATGTACTCCTCTGCTTCTCTCACCATCTGTTCATGAAATATGAAAAAGCTTGATATTTTCTAGTGATTTAACGGTCCCTGTCAATATAACTTAACCATTCTGACCATTAGTGACTCTGCTCTGGCCTACCCCAACTACTACCGCCACAAGTCTAAACAGATTTAATTAGTCCTAGAACCTTAATTAAAAGAAAACTAAACCAATAAATGATGATGTCTCACGGGGAAGTGACAATACCAGTTACCATTCACTTGAGCATGAACGAGTGTACAGAGATGCAACCCAAAACCCGTAATATCAACTTTCAGAGGTTCTCCATTTTTTGCTCCAGGCCCACCATTCCATCCCAGAGGAACAATTGAAGTTGCAGTACGAATAACAGGAGACTCTACTATATGCCCAAGCTTCACAGTCCCTGCAGCTGCAAGGCCAAGCCATTGCTGTAGATGAGGAAACTGTTGCCATTGATCAATCCCTAAGAAAGCTGATGTATTATCACTCATACACAAGTCATAAATTCTGCAACCAGAACAGGGGAAAGAAAAACGATTATTCCTATTTGAAACATTCAATAATTCAATCAATTATGTATAAAAGTCCTATCAGAAGCTTCAACAACCAATCCTTATCCCACTAGGTTGGGATTCAAGGAGCTAGGAGGGGGCGGAAACTCTGAAAATCTATACAACAGGATAGACAAACTATTTAGGACATGAATTGGACTTGAAAATGTGAGCATACAGTCATTTAAGTGTGTAATAATTTTGGAAACTATATAAGCACAACTTGTATAGATTGAGATAGTTTGGGCATGTTCTTCAAAGACCCTAGATGCTCCAGTATAAAAAGAAGTTTGTTTCTGAGAGCATGACATAAAGAAAGGAAAAAGTCGGCCAAAACTTACATAAGGGAAAATAGTAAAAGTAAAACAAAACTTAATGAAGTGGGAAATAGACTGGTATGCAGTTTGTCTTAAGATGGAGTGGAGGAAAGCTATTTGCAATGCGAAATGGTATATTTTTCTATGCTTTGTTTATTTATTTTTAATTTATTGTTATTTTATATTTTCTTTATTATTTATTATTTTTGCTTTCTTAATATGTTCTTGCTTCATTTCAATTCATTAATTGCCGACTCCAACTAGTTTGGGATTAAGGTGTATTGATGTTGATAAGCACAACTTTTATTATATATAACATATAGCTTGAATTTGAGGAATTGTATGTTTGGTATGACCACACAAGGGTTATATTTATAACAATAAGATACATGGGCTTGGGCTCTATTTACATGATGTGTGACAAACTAACATAACTTAATATATACATTCTAACACTCCCTCAAACTGGTGCATATATATCGTACACACCCAACTTGTTAAAACTATAGTGAACCCGATGACCCCTACGAGCATTAGTGAAAAAATCTGCAAGCTGATCACTGGAGTTGACGAATGTTGCCTCGATATCTTCGGACTAAATCTTCTCTCGGATAAAATGATAATCAATTTCGATATGCTTGGTCCTCTCATGAAAAATTCAATTGGAGGATATGTGTAATGTTGTCTGATTGTCACAAGTTAATTTCATTTGACATTGTTCACAGAGACTTAGTTCTTTAATTGCTTTAACCTAATAAGCTCACAGGTTGCAGTTCTCATTGCTTGATACTCAGCTTCTACACTCGATTTGGGTACCACGGTTTGCTTTTTACTTTTTCAATAAATCATATTTCCCTTTAAAAGGACACAATAACGTAAGGTGGAACATCTATCTGAAGAAGAGCCTGCTATATTAGCATCTAAGTAGCCACAAATATCAACATGCCCTTTATCTTTATAAAATAAGCTTTATCCTAGTGCCCTTTTGATGTATCAAAGAATTCTAACAATTGTGTCCCGGTGGGAAACACAAGGAGAGTCAAGGAATTGGTTGGCTACACTAACTGCAAAAGAAATATCCAATTTCGTTGCAATAAGATAATTCAACTTCCCGATTAGTCTTCTATAAGGGCAAGGATATGTAAAGTGGCTCCCGCTATCAAGGTAGAAGTTTGACATTGGGATCCATGGGTGTGTCGATGGACATACACCTCAACATGTCAGTTTCCTCCAAAATATCCAAGGTATCTTTCCTCTGAGAGATTGAGATATGTCTAGATTGTGCCATCTCAATGCCTATGAAATACAGGAGCATGCCAAGATCTTTGGTAAAAAATTAACTAAACAAATACTATTTCAGTTGTTCAATCCCAACACAATCATTGTCAGTGATGATAATGCAATCTATGTAGACTAGCAGATAGATGCATTGACCAGGAGAACTATGCTGATAGAATACAAAGTGATCAATTTCGGTATGAGTTAAACTAAAAGCTTGAGCAACTGCATTGTAATGACTAAACCAAGGTCAAGGTTACTGCTTCAAGTCATATAAGGATACGCATAGTTTGCACACCAACCCAGACTCCCCCTGGGGCAACAAATCCGGGTGGTTTCTCCATGTAAACTTCTTGCAAATCACCACGTAAGAAGGCTTGTTTAATATCAAGCTGAAAAAGGGGCCAGCAGTGGATGCAGACAAAGCAGGAAACAGGCAGACGTTGGCCATCTTGGCTACAGGAGAGAAGGTATATCCAAAATCAAGTCTGAAAATTTGAGTGTATCCCTTGGCTCTAAATGTGCTTTGAGGTGACCAATAGTGCCCTCTAAATTGACTTTAATTGTGAACACCAAGCAGTATCTAACAACAAATTTTTTCGGAGGAGCAAAAACAAAATCTCATCTGTAATTTGAATGTAAAGCAATCGTCTTATCAATTATCGTTTGGCACCAACCTGGATGTTAAAGTGTTTCATCCATGGTCTTAGGAATAGAAACAGAAGAAATAATCGAAACAAAGATAAAATGTTGTGATGAAAGTCGATTATAACTCACAAAGACATAAAGAGAATAAGAATTGCTAGTAGAGAGGATACCTATATGGAGGGCAATAGGCAAATTGTCTAATGCAGGAGCCGGGGCAGATGGAATGATAAGTGAAGGCAATAAGTCACCAAGAGCATCTTCTAATATGGGGTTGACACCAATGGATGGCCAATGGCATCGCTAATAAGTGATTGGTAGACAAGATGATGAAGGGGCAAGCGTAGGACCAAAGACACCTATGGACAGAAGATCAAAGAAAGGAATGAGGATAATGTCAACCACAAAGACCTTAGTTGTTGAAGAAGAGAAAGGTCGCTGATAAAAAAAAAAAGTGGCATAGGCAAATACAATATAACATTGGAGGTCTGGGGAGTGGCAATGATAACCCCTTCTATAGACATGAATAACAAAGAAAGAGGCACACGAAGGCTTTAGTTGTGAGCTTTTCTTCCCCTAGACTGAGATTGTGAACAAAACATATGCAACAAAAAACATGAAGAGGCACCAAATACACAGGAGCATCAGAAAACAAAATATGATGAGAAGTTTCAATGTCCAACACAGAGGAAGGCATATGGTGGATAACAAGATGTAAAAACAACATCCCCCCAAAAGTGAAGAGGAACATTCATATGCAGGAGTAGAGTTCTAGTTGTTTCAACAAGGTGTCAGTTATTGCGTTCAACCACGCCATTCGTTACAGAGTTTGAAGACAGGTAATCTGATGTAAGGAACCCTGTTGAGTCAAGAATTCCTGCAGATCAGAGGCCATAATTTTAGTGCATTGTCATTATGTAAAACACGAATAGTGGTTCCAAATTGGGTACAAAATTCTGCACAAAAACTTCTGATAAATGAGAAACAATTCAAAACGATTCTTCATCAAGAAAACCTAGGTGTAGCAAGAGTAATAATCAATAAAGGTCACAATATATATGAAATCCTAAACTAGAATTGACCCCAAATATCCGAATGGACAAGAGAGAAGGGAACCTCTACCATTTTGTTGTCATGATTAAAAAAGGAAGAATGTGTGTGTTTCCCTTTTTAACAAGACTCATAATCCAAAGTCTGAAAACGAGATAGATGAAGGACCATCTGCTAGAGTTTGGATAGATTAAGATGTCCAAGATGACTGTGAATGAGGTCAGGAGAAACTGTTATGGTACATATCAATGGGAAACTAAGCACAACAAGATAGTAAAGGTCGCATGACTCACTACCAACTTCAATTGTCCTTCCCGTACCGGGATTCTGCACAAGAATAGATTTTGGATTAAAGAAAATGGAATAATGAAGAGAATGAGTGAGTTGATTGATAGATATTAAATTAAAAGGTCAGCCAACATAAAGAATTAAGGTTAAAGGTAAAGACGGACATGGTTGTTCTTGTCCAATTCCGTGACCAATTGTCTTATGCCGTCAGCAAGGATGACCAGAGGTAAATTGTTTGAATACGTAAAAGGGATAGAAGATCTTTATTGCCATAGAGATGATTGGAAGCACTACTGTCAATTGTCCATGGTCCAAGAGATGGTTTAGAGGTGCAAGCAATTATATTACCAGTTCTTAAGGTGGCCTTAGAATGAAGGAAAACTTCACGGTTTACAACTGGAATATCCACAACAAAAGCAGAGGATGTTAGCTCTATGTGTGCAAGAGTAGTGGATGTAGGCTTATGATGTTTCGCCCTATAATGTTCCTCAATATTGTCCTAATTTATGACAGAAAGAACATCAAGTTCTATTAGTATTGCAGCCACTACCACATGAGACAAGATAATGGTTTCCCATCGTAGTGGATCACAGGCATGAAAAGGTAAAAAACGGACATACAAAACACAAAAAAAAGGTGAAAAACACCAAAGAGGGTGAAAAACTCCCGCAAACAGAGGACCCACAGCTAGAACTAAACGGTTCTGGCGCCTATATGGGAAGGAGACCTAATCTATAGCTAGAAGTCTGAGGGAGGCATGTCCATGCACCGCCACACGCGCGTGGAAGAAATCTATGTAGTGATGGTTTACTGATGCGTGTGGGCACATTGGAGCTTCGATGGGGGCACCGCCAATACAAAATGAACTACCCTAAGGATGTGGTTGTGATTGCTAAAGTGTTTTTCTGAAAATGTTGTCGAAAAAGTCACCGCAAGATGGACGGCAATTGGTTGCTGGAGACGATCGAACATCAACCGAGTAGTGGCTAATGGTTAAGGAGGCTGCCGGTAGGATGCACGACAAGGATTGCTTGCCGGTAAGACGCATGACAAGGAGATGGCCTTGAGGCAGTGAGCCTAGCGAAATTAGGGTTTTGCAGAAGTACGGTTAGAGTTTCCCAGAAGCAGGGTTAGGGTTTCGGATAATTAAGGTTTTCTAGAACGTAAATTTCAGGAATTGTGTGTCTAGTATGACCACACTAGGTTTATATTTATAATAATATGATATATGGGCTTGAGCCATATTTACATGATGTGAGACAAACTAACACAATTTAATATATACATTCTAACAATATAGTTAACATAATCACCTCTGAAATCGAGACCGATATGATTTCATTGAATGCGATTGAAATCTTTCCCTCAATTCAGCAATAACTGATCTGACCTGAAAATGTCTTTGCCAGAAGAAAGCAAACAAAATGAGAGAACTTACACTACTATATTCGTAAATATGATATGGTTGGACGATAAATCTTTAGCCCAAAAGGGAGAGTGGAACTATATCAAATATTCATAAGAAATGAAAAGAAACTCATACCGATGTCAACTTTGAGTACTCTGCTCCTGATAATGACTCTACAGAGGAATTTTCCAGCAAATAAAGCTGCTTTACATGAAACAGGTTATGATGAGTTCAAAATTTAATATTAATGGAAATAAAGCATGGAGAGCTTATAAAAATAAATTGAAGAAGATTGTGCATTTATGGAGGAAAAATAGCAGGTTTTGGGTCATTTTACACCTTTTTTTTTGTATCTTATTCATTTAAAGATATTGCATAGGCAAATAAACAAAATAAGAAATCTGGTAGATATTGACTATAAAATCCAATGCCTTAATCATTAGTATTAAACCTTAAATACTAAGCCAACAAATCACTGTCAAAAGGAGGTTTTAGTGAACATGAACACTTTTATCCTTTCCTTGGGAATGCATGAGATAGCTCACATGATACAACGTCCTATTTTTCTCTTTAGGAAAACAACTTTTCTGAATTAGATAAAGGATAACTTAAGAAATATTTGAGCTAAATGAGAGTCTACTACACTGTTTTTAGTAAGAGAATACCTTATTTGTAAGAGGTGTTCGAGGTTGGAGAATAAGACATCATCCATAAACAGAGAAAAGCAGAATGAATATCATGCAGAGGAATGAAAACAAAGAATGAATGAGTGTGTTGTACATGTAGTGGAATTTTATTTATGGCTGACTTTAAAATTACTGTGTTTCAACCAAGAAACAATCACATATGTTATCTTGTTATAATTAAGGTCTAATCTAATCATAGTTTGGCTGGTAATTGATTAATTTTACAAATTAATTAACTGCCCGGAATTCACAAACAGGAAAGCCGTAGTACAGGGACTTTCAAGAATCCAGCAATTAACAATATTTGTCCCTCCGATTGTATCACATGTAAATCGGATTACTTTCATGTTGGTCATGAAAATGATAAAACACTGGATGATAAAATCACAGGAAAAAACAACCCAAACAATACTAAAACCAACATAAGAAGATCATCATACAATTCATATTTGAGGACAAATCAATCAGCCTTTAACAATAACATGCAAGAGTAAAACACCATTAAACTGTTAAAAAAATAAAAAAATAAAGCATTTTTGGTGACTGCAAAAGAAAGCTGAAACGTATCATGAGTCCACAATATCTACCTGTCCGAATGGCACATATGAAGGTAAATAAGGCACTCTGTGCCATTTCTCTTGATCTACAGTCATGGCATTGCTCTTTGTAGCTGTTTTCCCATTTGCTGTCACCTCCGATGATTCTTTATCAGTTTCCGGAAAAGGCTCGAGTGATATGCCATCAGAACCCTCTTGTATTTCAAGTGACTGTGCTTCAACCACGTCCTCCTCAATCAAAGTATTAGCAAGAGAATCACGCAATGAATTTGTTTCAACAGAACTAATTCGTCCTTCTAGGTGTTTGCTAAATTGTCTTCGTAACCCTTGTAAAGGAACTAGCCTTGAGAGTCTCCAGAAGGATCTCTGCACAGGACCTACCCCCAAAACCAATTGCTCTCCATCATTCTCTTTCGGCTTCCTTACCTCTTGATCATGTTTACCCAACAATTTGTTAGTTGCATTTTCAGAAGGCATTGGCGGTGGCTGAGCATTATAATGGTGAAAATAAGCAGGAGATAAAATACGGGGAACCAAATCCTCCGGGATGCAGTAACTCTTGAAATAATGCTGCCAACCTTTTCTATTAACATAGCTGTACAGAAAAACAATAAAAGGAAAAGAAATAATAAATATACTAGTTTTTCATGTTTGAAAAAAGGACCGGCAACTAACCAATTTAGAGTAGGAGAAAAGAAATACAATGAAAACTTACTCCTTCAAAGCAGCATTTCCAACTGCAGGTTGAGAAAATGTAATACATTTAATAGGGACATTCTCATTTTCCTTTGATGACGATGAAGCAGCAATTACTCTCAAAATGGCAAGAGTAGCTAATGCAGCAACCTGTGTAGAATACGAGGAACTCAGTATATGCAAATTCTTTAAATACACATTGAAAGTAATGGTTTGAAAGCCGGATGAAAGAATCAAACTCACTGCTCCACCAAGTGAATGGCCACATAAAACAAGCTTGCGTTTCTTCTTTTGAGCAAGCCTATACAATTCTAAAGCAGGTATTCCTTTAGCACGAGCCATGAAACCCTGAGAAGTAATGTGACGGAAATTATTGGAAACATGAGACAATATTTACGTAAGTGATGTTGATATATCGCAAAATATCCAGAACTAAGGTTGAAATTATATTATTGATTGAAATAAAGAGTTAATAATTGAAAAATTAAGAAATGAAAAAAGAAAAGATATTCATGGTGATTAAACTACTATAAATTTACCATATAAAGCAGCAACAATCAAAAAAATATTAAAATGGTAAATTTAATCTATAATTTTCCTTACTTTTAGAATTTTTGAAATAAGTCCTTATTGTTAAAAAGCTGTAATTTGGTCCTTATACTTTCCATCTATAAGTGAGTGGGCTCCATTATAAAGAGAAGAGAGAGACAATATTAATCAGACCCACTTACTTTTAATGGGACCCTTATATATATATATATATATATATATATATATATATATATATATATAAATATAAATATAATAGAGGAAATTAAAGCAGCAATAAACAATCAAAATAATAAAATAAAGATAAATAAAAGAAAAAAATACATAGAAGAAAAAAGAAAAAGACCAAAGTGAAAAAAAAAATAACAAAAATTAAACCAAAAAATAAATAAATAAGAGGAAAAATATAAAGCGGAAAAAACAATACGTAAAGAAAGACTTGAGATTAAAGAATAATTGTATATTGAATAATCACATGGTGTATTACAATGTACAAGAGCTCTCTATTTAAAGAGACAAAAAGACCTAATAGGTTGAGCTCATACGATGTGGGACTATATATATACTGAACTATTTTTACAATTATTCTCATTGCACGATACTCCGCCTCTGCACTAGATCGGGCAACAACAGTTTGTTTCTTACTTTTCCAAGAAATCAGGTTTCCTCCAAAGAAAACACAATAGCCTGAAGTAGAGCGCCTATCCGAGGGTGATCCTGCCCAATCGGCATCTGAATAACCACAAATTTCTGTATTTCCCTGATCTGAATATAATAAACCTTTCCCTGGTGCTCCTTTGATGTAACGAAGGATCCTAACAGCAGCATCCCAATGAGAATCACACGGAGAATCAAGAAACTGACTAGCGACACTAACAGCAAAAGAAATGTCCGGCCTAGTCACAGTGAGATAATTGAGCTTCCCAATCAACCTCCGATAACGTCCAGGATCAGATAATGGTTCTCCTTGTCCGGGTAGTAATTTGATAGTAGGATCCATGGGTGTGTCAACTGGCTTACACGCCAACATACCAGTCTCTTCTAGGATATCCAAGGCATACTTCCTTTGACAGATAGAAATGCCCTGTCTAGATTGTGCTACCTCAATTCCCAAGAAGTAACGCAGCTTCCCGAGGTCCTTTGTCTGAAATTGACTGAATAAATACTGTTTTAACTGACAAATTCCAGCTTGATCACTCCCGGTGAGGATGATGTCATCAACATAGACTAACAAATAGATGCACTTATCAGGAGATGTGATCCTATAAAACACAGAGTGGTCAACTTTACTGCGAATTAAGCCAAACTCCTGAACAGCAGAACTGAAGCGACTGAACCATGCCCGAGGAGACTGCTTGAGACCATATAAGGATTTGCGAAGACGACACACCTTCCCAGACTCCCCCTGAGCAACAAAACCCGGTGGTTGCTCCATATAAACTTCTTCTTGTAAATCACCATGAAGAAAGGCATTTTTGATGTCAAGTTGAAGGAGTGGCCAGTGACGAATAGCAGCAAGAGCAAGAAATAGGCGAACTGACGCCATCTTAGCGACCGGAGAGAATGTATCGCTATAATCAAGGCCGAATATTTGAGTAAAACCCTTTGCAACTAGGCGGGCCTTGAGTCGATCAACATGGCCATCAGGTCCAACTTTCACAGTAAACACCCAGCGACAACCAACTGTAGACTTCTCTGGAGGAGCAGAAACAAGGTCCCAAGTGCCATTGGAATGAAGTGCAGTCATCTCATCAAGCATCGCTTGGCGCCACCCTGGATGGGAAAGTGCTTCACCTGTGGTCTTAGGAATAGAAAGAAGAAAGAAAGACTAGAAACAAAGGTGAAATGAGGTGAAGAAAGACGGTCATAGCTCAAAAAAGTATAAAGAGGATAAGGGTTACGAGTAGTACGTGTACCTTTTCTTTGAGCAATGGGAAGAGTCTCTGGTGAAGGATCCGGAGAGGAAGAAGCAACAGTAGTGGGCGATGAGTCAGCAAGAGTCGAGTCGACAGGAGGCACAGTTTTGCGACGCTGATAAGTGAGAAGTGGACGATCCTCAGGTATAGAAGCAATAGGTTGCTCATTTGGAATAGAAGCACCTGCAGCTGGCAAAGACAAGTCAAGAAAAGGGACAGGAAGAACATGATCAACCTGTGACAACTGAGATGGAATAGAATTAAAGGGTTGTTGATCAAGAAAAGTGACATCAGCGGAAACTAAGTAACGCTTAAGATCGGGAGAATAACAACGATAACCCTTTTGAAGACGAGAATAACCAAGAAAGATACACTGAAAGGCTTTGGATGTTAACTTATCCTTACCAGGAGTGAGATCATGAACAAAACAAGTACAACCAAAGACATGTGGAGTTAGAGGATAAAGAAGAACATCTGGAAGCAATAGGTTATGAGGAATGTCATTGTTGAGCACAGATGAGGGCATGCGATTGATGAGAAAACAAGAGATGAGTACAGCATCTGCCCAGAAGTGAAGGGGAACCTGCATATGAAGAAGAAGGGTACGTGCAGTTTCAATGAGATGTCTGTTTTTACGTTCAGCCACCCCATTTTGTTGTGGAGTGTGAGGACAAGTAGTTTGATGTAAAGTACCTTGTGTGGCCAAGAAATTAGAAAAATCAATAGAAACATATTCCTTAGCATTATCACTACGTAGAATACGAATAGAAACACCAAATTGAGTATGAATCTCAGTATAAAACTTTTTATAAATGGAAAATAACTCAGAACGATTTTTCATTAAATAGACCCAAGTGCAACGGGAAAAATCATCAATGAAGGTAACGAAATACCGAAAACCTAAAACAGACAAGGTACGACTTGGACCCCAGATATCTGAATGAACAAGAGAGAAAGGGGCATCAGCTCGTTTATTGACTCGACTGGCAAAAGAGGAACGTGTATGCTTCCCTTGTTGACATGACACACAATCTAAAGACTGAAGACCGGATAAAAGAGGAACCATTTTCTGCAACTTTGAAAGACTTGGATGATCGAGGCGACTGTGGATAAGTTGTGGAGATTCTGTGAGAGAGAGTGCCACTGAAGGACGAGGCACATCCAGATAGTAAAGCCCCTGCGACTCACGACCCACTCCAATCATTTCCCCCGTACCCGGATCCTGCACAGAAACAGAATGGTTAGAGAAAGTAATGGTGCAAGTGAGGGAGTGGATCAACTTACTAATAGAATTTAAGTTATAAGGGATGCCAGGAATGTAATAAACAAATGTCAAGGCCAAGGTAGAGGTCGGACGAGCTTGTCCAATCCCACGAACTGGGGCTTTGGTTCCATCCGCAACGGTAAAAGAAGGTAAATGATCAGAATAAGTAAGAGATGTAAAGAGTTCCTTGTTACCATAGAGATGATCGGTAGCACCTGAGTCAAATATCCAAGTGCCAAGTGATGTAGAATGAGAAACACAAGCAATGGGATTACCAGTATATGGTTGAGACTGAGGAGAAGCCTTCTTGAGAAGAGAAACTGAACCAAATGAGAGAGAAACTGAACCAAATGATGCATTGTCTGACTGAGCTATATTCGCAGCAAGAGAGGTAGAATCCTTCAGTTTGGAAGATGTAATGGGCCCAATATTAGTAGAGATGATTCCTGAGGAAGTTTTGACAGGAGGACAAGGAGAGTTAACCTCCGAGAGATCAGTAGACGCTGCTGCCATTTAAAAACAGAATATAAAAGTCGTAAACGAAGGCAAACGATATCCAATCGAGGAGAAGCACGCGTCTAAAGTGAGACCCACAAAGAACCAAGCACAGATCCGGAAAGAGGAGAAGAAGGCGAGAAGTTCTGTCCAAGAACGGCCGGAAAAAGCCGCCGGAATAGTGATCACGCGTCGGCAGAAGGTGGCGCGTGAAGCCCACGCGCAGAGAAGACAGGAGGCGCGTGAGAGCGCGTGACAACTCCGATGGTGGCCGGACTTCCACAGAGCAGGTCGCCGGGAGGAGAGGGTGTTGTTCGCGTTCGTTCCAGACTGAAATCTAGCCGGAAAAGTACTCTGGCAGCCTGAACAGTGGCTGACGGTGGCTCCGGTGACTGTTTGGGGAAAAGGACTGACGGTGGCTCCACTTACAGTCCTTGATGGCTTGCCGGAAGGACGCACGGCAAAGAAAAGATGACTCCTAAGCAGTGGGCTTAGGTTTTAAAGCGAAGAACAAGATTTCTAAGCGGAAGCGAGGGTTCCTAGAACGAAATAGCTCTGGTACCAACTTGAGATTAAAGAATAATTGTATATTGAATAATCACATGGTGTATTACAATGTACAAGAGCTCTCTATTTAAAGAGACTAAAAGACCTAATAGGTTGAGCTCATACGATGTGGGACTATATATATACTGAACTATTTTTACAACTATTCTAACAGAAAGAAATAAAGGGAGATATAGGGGAAAAGGACTAAAAAATGACCATTTGGAGCACTGCAAGAAAATGGGTCTAACCCTCCACGATTTCAATAGCTTTCTTTCAATCCGTCCTAAAACATATTTTCCGTCAATCTATATCTCACTCCATTAAATCTTGTTTTACTAACTTTCCTTAAGTAAGTTTCGGTCAACCTTTTCCTCATTATGTCTCAAGCTTTAGGTAATAAACTTTTGTTCTTATGAGAGTATCTAGGGGTCTTCGCATCATGTGCCAAAATCACCTCAATCTAAGTTCTCTCATCTTTTCAACCACCAGTACTACTCATACCTTTCGTCAAATATCTTCATTTCTTATCTTATTTATACTTGTATGACTACAAATCCACCTTAACATCCTCAATTTCACTACTCTCATTTTAAGTTCATGATGCCTAGATGCTAGCCAACATTCAGCCCCATTTAACATTGTAGGCCTTACTGTTATTTTATAGAACTTTCCTTTTAACTTAAGACAAATTTGGCAATTACATAAAAACCCTGATGCACTATGTTATTTTATCAATCTTTTCTCTGATTCTATAATTTACATCTTTATAAATCTCTCCACCATTTTGCAAAATTGATCCCAGATGTCCGAAAGCATCTTTTTTGAGTATCTCTTGCCCGAGCAAGTGTACGAAAACTTGATATCCATCTCTTGTCAGAGCAAACTCACACTTCATATACTCAGTCTTGTACCGACTTGGCATAAATCTTTTAGACTCCAACATGCTTCTTCACAATTCTAGTTTTCTATTAACATCAGTCTTGGTCTCATCAATAAGCAAAATATCATCTGCAAATAGCTTACACCATGAAACTTAATCTTGGATATCTTTTTTCAGTTCAACCATAACTAAAGTAAAAAAATAAGGACTCAAAGCAGAGCCTTGGTGTACAACAACCGTGATGTTCCATTACAAGCCTACACATATGTAGTAACACTATTATATATATCATTAATTGTCTCTACATACTTTGATGGTACTTTTCTTTTTTTCTCAAAAACCAACCCTCATACGCTTTGGTCAAGATCTATAAATACCATATGTAAATCCTTGGAACAATATCATATATTTTCTCAAGATCTATAGATCCTTAATCTTTTCTTTATATCTTTCCATTAATTGTCGTATCAAGAGAATAGCCTCCATGGTACATCTTTTTGGCATAAACCCAAATTTATTTATAGAGACTTTGGTCTCTCTTATCAAGCGATATTCAAGAACTCTCTCTCACAGCTTCTTAATATGGCTCATAAGCTTAATGCCTCTATAATTAGAACAATTCTGGATATTTCCCTTATTTTTGTAAATAGGCACAAGCATACTTTTTTCCATACATCAAGCATCTTATTAAATTGAAGAATCTTATAGAAAAGATTGGTCAACCAACTTATAGCCACATCCCCTAAGCCTCTTCACACTTCAATAGAGGCATCATTGGTTCCCAAAGCTTTACTAGTCTTTATTTTCTTTAATGTTTCCTTAACTTCATTGGCTTTGATTCTATGCACAAAGCTTTTGTTCAAATCATCACAAGTGTCCTCCAAATCCACCACGCTTTTATCGCTATCCCCGTTAAAGTATTTCATCCACTTTTCTTTAACTTATGTATCTTTTATCAACAGATTTTTATTTTCATCCATGATGCTCTAACCTGGGTCAAGTTTTTATTTTTCTTATCCTTTATCTTTTCAATTTTACAGATACATTTTTCACCACCCTTACTCCTAAGATTTTTATACAATTCGAAGAAAACCTTGCCTCTTGCCTTTCATACTGCTTTTTTAGCATTTTTTTGGCCAATCTAAAGTTTTGCAAGTTCTCATCATTAGGACATTATGCAAACATCTAAAGTAGTCCTTCTACTGTTTGATTGCCTCGTGCACCTCTTCATTCCACTACCAAGTTTCTGATGTCGAAAGCGCATAGAAAAGTGGCTAAACAGAAAGTTAGGATTTCACAAAAAAGTAACCATCCGGTTCTCAATTATAATTATCAAATTAACAAAATATTCAACTCCTAGAATAAGGGTCGTAAGCACCCTTTTATACACTAATTACAAATTGATTCAAAATTCAAAAATCTAAAATTCTAAAAATAATAAAACTTCCTAAAATAAATAAAAGTAATTGACATCTAAAAATAAATAAAAATTACAAATAAATAATTCAAAATACATCCCAAATCTTTAATCTCAAATCACACCAAATATGTTGCTTTCCTTTTCTTTCCAAACAAATCACAATCACATCTGCTGCTTTACTTAGACTTGGATTCGATTGTAATTTGTTATATTTCAAATCATTGCCTCTTTCAACAATTGGGCCATACTTATTGAGCCACAACTCTAGTTGACTACGAGTTTCTTGAATCAATGGTTGGGCCATGTACAATGGGCCAACTATAAGTGCATCAGTTTCCCTTGTTTGAAATCAATTCCCTTTGTTTTCCCCTAACACCCTCTTCCCACTTTTTGGATACACATAACAATCTCGTTCCCCATTTTATTTATTTCCCCATCAAACTGCTATAGTCCTTCATGAAGTATTCTTTTCCTAAACACTTTTCGTTTTTCCTCCTTTATCTTGCACCATCTTTTTCATGGATTCTGAGCACTCTTCTGCATTTTATGTACTTTGTCTAACAGAACCTCTAGAATTACCAACTTATGTTGCGTAGCTACACACTCTCCAAGGTACTTTACACTCAACATATGAGGTTCTATCTTCTCTTCTAGCAAGAAAGAAATCAATCTGGCTATAATTTTGGCCGTTGCGATAAGTAATTAAGTATGACTCTCTTTTCCAAAAAAAGGTGCTCGCTAGCATCAAATCATAAGCTAATGCAACGTTCAAGAGATATTTTCCAGCCTCATTTCTGGTCCCATAGCCATAACCTCCATGAGTTCTATTAAAACTTCTATTGTTTCTACCAACATGTCCATTTAGATCTCCTTTTATGAAAATCTTCTCCTATCGTGGTATCCCTCGCAAAATCTCCTCCAAATTTTTCCAAAATTGGTTATTTTCGATAATTGCAAAAGGATATTCAAAATTAAATCACCCACTATAAACTTAACCAAAATAATTTTGTCGCCTTTTCTTCTGACGTCAACAACCTTGTCTATGAAACTTTTATCGATCATAACCCTATCTCCATTTTTACTCTTATTTATACTTATGTACCACAACTTGAAACCAATACCTTCCACTTCCTTAGCCTTTTCTTCAACATACATAGTCTCTTGCAAGTAAGCAATATTCACTTTTCTTCTAGCAAAAACATTTGCAAACTCCTTCAACTTTCCCCTTAAGCTTCCTATTTTATAGCTTCCCAATCGCATACTTAGCCCCTAGGGATTTCTTGCCTACCACATTCACCCATTTGCGTGCTAGGAGCTAGACATACTGGTCACCAAATCCGGGTGAAGATGTGGCCCTTTGCCTACTTCACTACACGAAGGGTCTGATGCAAAGTCTTGCCTTGAAACAAGAACCCTAGCCTAATTTTCACTACGCTTGAGGTCCAATGCAATGCATCCCTAATGAGATGTTCGCTTCAACAAAAAATCGTAAGGATTCATCTCATATAGATAGCTATTTTCTTTTACGGTCTGCTCGCTACACCTGATGCCAACTTTCCTCCTTTACCCTGGCTTGGAACAAGCCGTGCATATATATATATATATATATATATATATATATATATATATATATATATAGAGAGAGAGAGAGAGAGAGAGAGAAATATTTTTATTCTATCTTATTCTTCTTTTGAATTGTTTATTGCTATGTTTTTATTTCTAATGTTATTTATAATTCTTTTAATTTTATTTCTATCTTTTTTTCCCTCAATTTTTTCATACTTTTCATTTAGGTTCATCTGTCATCGACCCCGACTAATTTGGGATTACAGTGTTGGGAAGGGATCTTTTGACTCCGGTGTAAGACTTAGAAGTCTTACTCCTCATCTTAACCTTTGATTTCCATCCATCTAACAGTTATAGTTTATTGAGTTATACCAATCAATTAATTATTAATTTCAAATAAATAATAATCATTAGATGGACGAAAATCAACGACTGAGATAAGGAGTAAGACTTCTAAGTCTTACACCGGAGTCAAAAGATCCCTCTCAATCTTGATCGTTGATCCTATTTATATCTAATGGTTTTGATTTATCAGATATTTGAGCCGTTAGATGTAAGCAAATCAATGATCAAAATTTGGTGCAAGACTTGTTATTCTTACACTAGTGTAAGAATATCCTGCCCCATATATATATATATATATATATATATATATATATATTAACAAACAGCAGGCTGGATTCATGGACCCTACAAAAAAACTTTTTGAGACTACTAAGACCCAATTTCAACTTTTTAAACTATAGAGCCCTATTTGATACATCCCAAAAAGTATAAGATCTACCAATTAATTTAACCAAATAAATATATGATGGAGAACAAGCTTATTTACCCTATGAGCAGCAGGTTTGTATTTACTATTCCGTTGTTTAGACCTTGATTCTAGAGGATTCCACATATATTCTTTTCCATTTTTGTTTTCACCCTTATCAGATTCAGTTGCTGCATCTCCTTCAGATTCCTCACTAGCATCCTCATGAAAGATTGCACCTTGAAGTATATTTGCATCAGCAATTACATCCCTTTCAGCAAAATAAAAAGTTAAAAAAAAAAAAAATCATATTCTTGAAGTTGTAATGATTTTGAAGGCTTACACAAAAGAAACCTGAGAAACTCACTTGTACTGCTTTGTTCCTATAAAGGAAGCAAATAATGTGTCTCCTGCCTCTGCCAACAAATACCTGCGATAACATAATCAAATAAGTATTGTTGTTAGTGTCCTGTGATTTTCCGTGTGATTGACATTCAGATATCAACTTTATTCCTTTTATTTGTTTCCTTGTTTAGTTTGACTATGCCAATCATTCAGTCAACCTTAAATATTTGGTTTACTTTGTTTGGATGACTCTGTTTTTCAATTGCCGGTTTTGTCGGATTTGATCAGCCTGATCTGCGTATGTCCAACATTCTTAAATTGCATCTACCATCTTCATGAAAATAAAAAAAAGCAGAATAAACCGTGCTCTATTTTTCTACATGGTATCAGGAGTCATTTCCTAAAGGTGTGGGCGAGGATCCATGATCCAGTTTGGCATCATGAGTGCTGATCAAACAACATCTCAAGAGACGTCCTCCAACACCTCTCAAACGCCATCCTCCTCCAACAACCAACCAAGCATCCACCCATCCACTAACATGGCTATGACAATCCTCCTCTAATGATTACAAGACACCGATCCTATGGGACCAATTATCTGATGTGGTCCCATAGTATTAAGATGTTTGAGGTCGCAAAAGGAAGACTCCCTTACTGGAGAAACTATTCAACCAAACAAGTCTCATCCAAATACAATACATAGAAAGCCTATAACAATGTGGTGATATCCTAGCTTGCGAATTCCATGCCAACGGAGATTGGGGAGACTTGCATGCTGGCCAAGCCAGTCAAGAAATTTGGGATGCTACATGAGTCCTATTCCAAGATAGACAAACTGTTGCTTTGTTCCAAATAAAAGGTATCTTGAGGGATCTGAAGCAGGGTGATAAGAGTTACTCAATACTATAGGAACTTGGTGAAATGCTAGCAACATGATGCAACCACTTAAAGGAAAATTGTGGCATAGGATAGGATTGATAGCTTCCTCTTAGACCTTAACCAAGTTTATGATGCAGCCAGAGGCAGGATCATGATTACCCTAACTAAGGAAATGATTATTGAAGTACAGTGGGAGGAATAGTAGCAGTAACTGACTCATGGGATAGAAAGCATAGAACAAGCATCAGAGCATTCTGCATTTGTTAGGAGCAACTCTGCCTTCCAAATATGTCTCCGAGGTATGGTAAACCATGGTGTTACATTGCAATAAAACAGGTCACACCAAAAAGGTTTGTTAGAAGTTACGTGGAATGCCTGCTAACTGGAAACCTTAGCAACCAAGAGAAAGAACTTAGAGCCATAGGCCCATAGTTATCAAATACGAATTGCGGCCTATTGCGGCCAACCCTGAAAAACCTTATAGCTTCAGCGCAGGTTGCGGTTGCGGAAATGGCAAAAATAGCGAAATGAATCAATAGAACCTAGATATATCACACATATATATACTCAAAAATAAAGACATCCATTCATAATAAAGAATTGTTCCAAACCCAGAAAAAAAAATGGGAAAAAAAGAACAACCAAAAAAATAAAGGCAAGAAAGAACAACCAGAACCCAGAAAAAAAAACCCCAAAAACAAAACAGAGGCTTATACAAAAAAAAGAAAAAGAGGCAACTAAGAAAAATAGAATCAAAAAAAAAAAAAAAAAAAGAGGTTACAACAGATGCCAGAAAAAAAACATCGGCAAGAAAAAATAATGCCAGACAAAAAAAAACAGAAGCGTAAAAAAATAGAATCTAGAATAAAAAATAAAAAAAATAAAAAGCTACGACAGAAGCCAGAAAATAAAATAAAGAATAAACAGAACCCAGAAAAAATACCTGTAAGCACACGCAAGAGAGAGATATATAGAAAGGCAGAGGGAGATGTTTCGTTTCTGTTAGTGAAGAAGAACAAACATTTGCGAGAGAGAGCAAGGAGGCCGAGTTGTTTGCGTTCGTACAGAGGCAGAAAGAGAGTGTTAAGCCTCAAAAAAACGATAATGCCCTTAAAATTTTTCTGTTACAGCTTTATAATAAGGGCAAATTTGTATTTCGCCCATACCCGCAACCATTTCCGCAATTCACCAGCGATGTCACCACAAATGTGGCCGCAATGGCCGCTATTGTGTTTTGGCGTTGTGTGGCATGGTTCTTGGTGGCGAGGATGCGCTACGCGCGAACGGCACAGGTCGCGCTGCTATTGACTACCTTGGTTAGGGTTCATGGTATCTATAGAGGAAAAGAGACAACTGCATCACTTGAACATGCCATGTTTTGCAAGGAACAATTGGAGATCATCTAAGAAATAATTAACTCACAGGCAAGAGAAACACACATGTACTGGTGTGATAGCACATCGAGGTAATCCTCTAACAGCCTTGCATGCTCAAACTGGAAAATGCAATACATGGATTATTGTATTATTGACTCGGGAGCTTCTGACCATTAGTCCAATAATGCCTCCCTTCTAGTAACTTTATTCAAAATTACTGAAAACAAGTTGTGAGAATAGCTTATGGTACTTTAACAAAAGTTAATGACACTGTTAAGAACCAGATAAAATAACAAGGAAAAGAGCAGAGGAATGAAAAATACTAATATTGATTAAGACTTGTCAAACTGAAACATGTAGGTTCTATTACAAGTTACAACTCTTGAAGCAGAGACAGTGAATTACAATAAAAGGAAAAAATAAAATACTGACGATGGAAAGTTGTAAAACAAACAGAAAAGAAATAATCCCAGGACAGCCGTAGAGGCCCTGGACTCTCCAAGTCTAGTCCCAAATTCCCAAGAGGTGCCTTTCAAGACCCATCCCCCTCTATTTGACTACCTCCGTCCTATATGATACTCACCTCCTTAAAAACAAAAGAAAACATTATACTAACAAACTTTGCTGACTCAACAAGTCATGGAAGCTATGATCCCCTACTTCTTCTATCATAAACCTTAATGTTGCTTGGGGTCTTAACAATACTCCCTCCGAAAACTTTCACCTTGTCCTTAAGGTGAAGGTCAATCCAAAAAGAATCATCCTCCGGGTCCCATTGCTTGAAATGTAGGCATGTCTTTATGCAAGAAATAAAGTTACTTCCTCCAATATATCCCATTAAGCATCCATGTAATTTGGGAAGCCATGAAACAAAAAGGTAGTCAGAATGGCATTCAGTAGGTTTTCCTTCCAAAGAATCAAGAATGGGGCTATAGTCATAGCTTCCAAACACCCCACTTCAAAAAAAAAAACTTTTTTATCTCTTCAAACAAAGGATCATATATGATCAGTACCTTCTCTCTTTCCTTTCTCAGTCGACGGACATCTTCCACCTTGGCACCAAAGAGGAAAAAATTCTCTTCACCAATTTCCGCCCTAATTTCTACACTGGATCCATCTAAAGTACATATAAACTCGTAGTTTATCATGTTTTAAGGACAAAAATCACTCTTAAATCTAATCTAAAGCATGAAAACTTTTATTTGGCTAAAAAGCGTTAACTTTGTTCCTCTGACATATGTTTAATCTTTGCTAATTTTGTAGGACAATTGAGTTGAATTGGAGCAACAGTTAAGCTAGAAGGACTTAAAGCGATAAATGAAGAGCAATGATTTAGAGAAAATCTCCCTAATTTTGTCTTCCAATCAAATTATCGTATCACAGATGATGGATTTGGATCTTGTGTTCTTCATAGAAGTTGTAGATCTTTCTTTTATCTTTCTAACGAGACCAAGGCCACATTAATCGAACGAGTATAGCTCAAGTTATGCCCAAAATAGGAAACAGTGTGCTTGCTACCAAAGTGCGCTGCAGCGCCCCAGAGTGCCCTGTAGCACGCTCCAATTCATAAAATGACACATTTTTGCGCACAGGAGCGCCCATTTACAACCCATTCATGGCCCATGACATGGATTTCACCTAAACCTTCACATATTTAAGCCATTCTTTAAAATCTTTTGACACCGGAAAGCACCTTTGACATCGAGGAAGCACATTTGCTCGGATTTTCATGCTTTTGAGAGCCAGAGACAAGTAAGAGACAAGATTACGTTGGAATTTGTGAAAATTCATCACGCCATCACATTAATGGAGTTTGGGGAAGCTTCACATGTTTGGCTAGTTTTCTTTGTAATTAGGGTTAGATGAAACCCAATCGAATTTTATGTTTCTGAATTAATCTTTATGTAATCTTTCCTATTTATATTGAATGAAGTTATCTGTTCTTCATGCTTTCTATGAGTTCTTGACATGGTTGTCAAACTCGCGAGTAAATTTGCCCGAAACAAATTGGCCCAATCCTATCCTTGACCAAGATTCTTTTCTCTTCTCTTTTGCTTGCATCCTATTCTGCCAACTCCCCCCATGGCAAGGTTTCCTCTCTTCGTTGTTATTGTTCTCCTCTCCTCTCCTCTGGTATCAGCAACTAGAACAAATGAGTCTTACATTGGTGGTTTGGGTTCGTCAAAACTGAAGAATAAATCATTCTGCTACTTCTTCTAAATCTCCTCATGCAAAAATCGCATCCCACCGCCCTTGTGTCCAAGGCTGCCATTTCCTTCTGCTCTTCTAAGGTTTTGCGGTCTCCTTGCTAGCGACGATGCTAGGGTTGTTGTTGAGGAGATTGTTTCCACTTGAGGCTAGCTACGAAATGGGTAATCCATTATTCCCAACATAATGAGCAGCGATTCATCATGATCCAAATTAATTTGACTGGACTGAGCTGATTTGCGACTAATTTCGGCCTAACCCATTGCGTCAGTAACATGGCCCAACATCTGCCATTCCTTTCCTAACCTAGGTAGCCATCACTCAATTGCAACCAATTCTTGCATCTTCGTCTTCCTCTCATGACTGCATCATGAAGACGTGTCCTCTCCTTTGTGAAGGTGCAGATCCAACAACTTTGGTGGCGAGTCATTTACATTGGTTGTCGACTGTTGTGTCGCTGGTTTATGTGTCGAATTGCCCACTCCTCTCTCTCATCCATAGTTTCCATCTCCACACCCTCCTTTTCCCAAACCTTGACCTTTTCTCTTTTAGAGTCTCTGTTTTTGGTTATTGAAGCGTTGGTATTACTTTCATCTCCAATGGGGATTTTATTTGTATCTCCGTTTCTAACCTTGAATTTTCCTCTTCCGCATTATTCTCCCCTCCTCTTTCAATAGTGTCGTCTCTGCCTCCAAATCTATGACAAAGTTCAATTTGATCCAGCCTCGTCATCCTCCAAGCAAACCTCCGGTTGGAATTCCTTGAAAAATGCTTTTAAAAAGGTCCACCAACTAGCTTCCGGATTATACCATATCTAGTACTGGTACCAAATTCGCAAGAGATGAATTTCAAGACTCATCCCCCTTTATTTAACTAGCTCTCTCTGTATTCCAAAAAAAAAAAAAAACTAGCTCCATCCTATACGACACTCACCTCCCTCAAAACAGAAAAGAAAACATTATAATAACAAACTTTGCTGACTCAACAAATCATGGAAATTATGATCCCCTACTTCTTCTATCAGACTTTAATATTGCTTGGGGTCTTAACAGACATTGATGTTCTTGAGAAGAATTAAGAGATGGGATAAAATAGATCTTTAATCAAATAACTATTCTTGTGAGTCTCGTGTGGTTTTCCATGTGATTAACATTCAAATATCAATTTTATTCATTTTATTTGTTTCTTTGTTTAGTTTGATAGGCGTATCGGTCAATCAACTTTCAACATTTGGTTTCCTTTATTTGGATGACATTGTTTTTAATTACTAATTTTAGGAGATTTGATTGGCCTAATCTGTGTTTGTCCAACATCCTTATATCGTAGCTAACATCTTCATTGCAAAAACAAAAAACAAAGTAAAATGTGCTCTGTTTTCTGCAAGTATGATAGTCCATAAAATTCAAATACTAGAATACATAATCTTCTAGAGTATAACAAGAAGAAACACAGACGAAAAACTTGAAAGCACAATTATACTCTCAGAGGAAATTCATCCATCTAACCGGTCACAAATAAAGTAATTGCAATTATCTAAATATTTCTTCTTAACAATGTAAGCTCTTGAGAAATTCACAAGCTAGATTGTCAAAGACACTAAATAAAACAAACTGAAACAACTACATTCAAAAACAAATAATAAAAATAAGGAACACTGCCAATTAATATCAAGGTATCCAAATAACCTCCCCTTTTTACCTCCAAAAAACAATCCAAATATATTCTAATATGTTCAAGAAATCAAATGTCAACTTTAAAATGAAAAGGATAAAAGCCTCTGAATATCAAAATATTTAATGGCATTTATGCAATTAATATAAGATAAGAAGAATGATCAAATTGACATGGTTAAATACTTAAATTGTATAAAGAATGACAAACCTATGAGGAACATGATCTGATGAAGGTTGCACCCGCTCCAAAGCAACAACTTGTCCTCCAAAATCAGCCTTAAATTTATTTACAGCTCGAATCAGCTCAGCAGCAGGTCTCTATGGTGTAGGGAAGTACAAGTAAATGTGAGTTATATGTGGGTTGTATCTAACTAACAAATAGGCAGCATTGTATGCATAAAAACTTATTGAAGTACCAAAGTTGTTGTAGGCACTTGTGAGACTCTGAGGCGCATATACTATGCAGGTAATTCCTAGATTATTGTTATCCAATATATTTTCTCATGTTAATAGCGATTAACTAAACACTACAGCAAAACAAAGCTCCAGGAATGACCCTCAATAGATTATCAAGACGTGGCAATAATTACATTCTATATGATTCAGAGTAGCACTATATGTTGATTGTAACTGGAACAAGCATACTGGTTTTCCATTTTTTACATCATAAGTCAAAGCAACTGAAGAGTTTTATGTACTATTATAAGGAATTCCCTATTTTCCATTCACTTTTAACTTTCCTAAAATAAAACCCAAATTGTAACAATATAATCTTCACTTCAAATCAATCATAAAGATCCATCAGTTACACAAATACTATTTGTGCAACTTTTTCAAATTATTTTTCTGAAACATTGCAGTTTTCAAGTCAGTTTTTGTCCAGTTTTCAAATTTTAAAACATAAATCTGTCATAGCATCATATTATTAAATAAGATGAATTATTTTCTTTATACCTGCATTGTATGTATCTCTTCTAGTTTGGCTACATCATTGTATAAGGTAATCAACATTACATCCTAATTCCTCACCACATATTTGAAAGCATCCCAATAATTCTTTGTCAGTGGCAGGCCCACAATTAGGAAGGTGAATGTGAGAAGAAATAAGTATAGACCCAATGATCTAGTTGGGCCAGGCCCTATTAATAATAACAGTTAGCATTAATTGATGCTGTTAGATCTAGTAGATAGAGCTACCTGATATTAATTGACAATGTTAGACACAGTTGCTAAAGTTACCAGATATTGGAGGATATTCCTCTAACGGAATAGGCTGAAGTAGGATATAAGGAAAGAAAAGGGAGAAAAGAGGGTATTGAGTGGTGACAACTGGGTGAGCGGGAGAGAGCTTGAAAACTTGAGAAACAAAAATTCTGTAATTTTTCTATCTCTTCCTAACCTTGGGTTCTCCATTGATCCAAAGGGAGGGAGACCACATCAAATTAATAATAAGACGAATGGTAATTTTTCTTTAATCTCTGGTCCAGTTCTATCATTCTTATATATCAAATTAATAATAGGATGCCTCTGTAATGGAATGGTAATTGGGACACATTATATGTCATAATGTAAAAGGGCTCTAGAAAGATTTTTTTGAGTCCAAACTTTAAACAAGATGAATGACCCATTTAGCACTGAACCATCCACTGGGGATCAATGTAAGACTTGAGAATAAACTGTTTGGGGAAGAATTGTGTGTCTTGACAGTCAACCCGAGGTTCTATAATATTAGAGTCAGCATTAATTAATAAGATATAAATCCCAATGAAGAAATTAATAAAATTTATGTTCATAAATATAATTTAAGATACTAAGTTCAATTTCTTAAATATGTTCACATTCAACATTCTAGTATATATAAAATTATTTATTTAAGTAGTCCACAATTCAATTTTTCTTTTAACTCATTGACAAATCTCACATTATTCAGCTCCTGCTTTACAAATCCCAATCTGGCAAAAATGTCAAAGTGCATATACAATGTTGAATTTGAAACAAAAAGACAGTCACTTATTGTCGATCATAGAGAGGAAAAATATTCCAACAAAAAACATGCAGAATTCCAATGACCTTGACCTTCAAAAGCATGAACAATCCCATTGTAACTCCAACCCCATTCTCAGGAATTCTGAAAAACCTCTAGTATCAAATGACCCTCTACGTGAACTAGACCCTTCCCATTATTATCAAGATATCAACTATCCTTTACCAAGAGGAAAATGCAGCAGCAAACACCAAAAACCAGCACCGTTAAAACCCATATGCAATTCAACACCCTACCATGTCCTCAACACACACTCTCACAACGCTTTTCAAAATTAAAATAAAAATAAAATATTCCAAATACATAATTCATAATTTCCCTTATGCCACTTCTTTGCAAACGCAGCACAACCTTCTATCCATCAATAAATTTGACTTAAAAAAATATTTTGGGGAATTTCCATATGCCACTTAAATTGTAACTGAACCACAAGCATTTACATGTGAATTCAACACGAACAATTATTTTTCAAAAAAACAAAAACAAAAAGGAAACACATTATTCAGTGAGAGTGGAAAAAAAGAAACAATTGAAGCTAACGAAAACACTATATACCTTGTAAACGCACTCGGAGAGAACCATGCAACAGAGAAGATCCTGCAAATCGGATATTGATTCGGCCTTGAGTGCTCGACAGAGATCCTGAAGCTGCTTCCTCCGTCGCTCGTACTCCTCCTTAATCCGCTTCTTCTGCTCGCTGTGGCTTGTCCATGGCCACTTCATCCGCCATTGGAGTGGGCCCCACGACACCTTGAGAAGCTTCGCTTGCTGGTCCCTGATCCATGGCTCCACGCGGCTCTGGATGAAGTCCATGTCCCTAATCGGAATTGGAAGAACCCTAATCGGAATTAACAGAATGAAAATGCAGCGACTACCCCAAAGAGAATTATAAAAATAAAAATAAATAAATAAAAGAAAATCTTCGTTATTTAGAATTGATGGGGATAAGGAAGGGAATATCCCAGTTTCGTTAAGAATTCGGAACTCTATGGGCTATGGACCACTCTACTCTTACTTCACATCTTTGCTTCTTAGTGACAGTTTGTTTTGGCAGTTGGCTCACTTTATTTGTTTTATATTTATTAAAATACATTTTTTTTAGTCACGTCATTCGTATTGATTTCGTGTGGATATGAAAAAACATTTCTTCGAATCACACCTATACTATATATTTTTTTAATTTTATTATTTATTGTTGTTATTGATCGATTCAAACGGGTCGATTAATGTAACATATGAGATCATCTAGTGTTTATGATGGAGACAATTGCTAGTGTGGCATATTATTGTATTTGTATATAATAATAAGGAAATTGATCATCTCATATTTAAAAAAATATAATATAATTATATAAAAAATCATAATCATACAAAGATAGCCAATGGTTTTGATTTTGTAAATATTTATTTTAATAAAAAAAATTTCCTCTTCCTTTATTATCACTAATTCACCTTTGTATGATTATGGTTCTCCCATGACTATATCATGTTTTTTTTAATACGGGAGAATCCACAATAAGAGAGGCTTCAAGATAATGGGGTAGCCCTAATACAAGGATTTTTTTTAGATTTTCGAAAAAGTGATATTGGAAATCTTATTTACCAACGTTTGGTATAAGAATTGTGAAATTTTTCTTGAGAATTTGATTTTTTGAGAATTCTTATTTGTGAATTTTTAAGGCAAAATGTCATCCAAGAATACCACCATTTCCGAGAGGTGGGAAAATATTTTGGCCACTACGCCAGTAGCGCAATGATGACGCCACTAATGCCAAGTCTTCAAGCAATACTTTCTTCTCGCGCTAATAGTGCAGTGATGGCACCATTAGTGCCAATAGTGCAGTTTTTTTTTATTTTGGTAAATGTGCAGTTACATTCCCAATAATATTTTACAATCAACCAATATAGAAAACAGAAAACTTGAGCCAATATTTTTGATCATATTTTGGCCTATAGATATCAGTATCTTACAATACACGATACGATTTATACAATATGATACGATTTACAAATATAACGATACGTATATTGGGGTGTATCAGAAAGGGATTCATATCAGACGATACGATATTGTGCCATACTACATGTATACGATATGTATCGTATATCATAGATACGAAAATCAAATCAAAATTTTTAATTTTTAATATTAAAAAAATAAAAAAAATTATTTATGATTCAAATTAAAAAAATTAATCTAAAACATAATTATTAATAAGGAAAAAAAAGATTTTATTTGTGAATTAAAATCAAAAATCAACCTAAAATGTATGTATTAATAAAGGAAATTATTAAATAAATATTTTAATATATATTTTTAAATTATTTTTTAATATATTTTGTATATTACGATTCGATATAAAAAAACTGGTCAAATGATAAACGATATGTATTGCGATTCAACAACCTTGTTTTGGCCTACCAAACAGTTTTTTAGTCACATTTCCTGATAATTCGCTTTCCCAGTATATTCCTAGCAATGGTAATTACCAGGCATAGATTTTTTTTCCTCTACTAAACACCCCCTAGAGCTAGGATTTTAGAAAAATTATCGAAAGTTTCAATTTTCACTTTACCTTATAATTGGTAAGTTCACAATCTTGAGTTTACGTGACTTATATAAGTTCTGAACAATAATAATATTGAGTTTGAGTCTTGGGAATGCACTGTTGTAAAACCTGGCCCGATCTGGTCGGGTCGACCCGAATCCCGGTGAACCGATCATCAGACCGGTTCAGGTTAAGTATTGGACCGATCATGCATCGACTCGGTCAAAATCGGCCAAATCTGGTGACTCGGCGACCCGGTCGGGTCATTCATTTAAAAAAAAAAATTTGTTTCATCTTATTAAAAAAATGTAAAACTCATTTTAAAAACTTTTTGTAATTTTATTTGCTAGTATACTCTTCTACAATGATCTCTTAGTTTCCAATACTGAAGCAATTTATGGAATAATAAATTAAAGAATGTGACATATGTCATTTTAATGTAGTTGAATATGAAAAATATGAGTTCAATGTTGATACAACACTAACTGATGAGGAGAACATAAAAGATGCAAGAGCCGGAGAAACAAAAGAAGAGAACCTTGGAGATATAAGAGAGCCAAGCATAGCAGAAAGGAAAGCAGTTAGAGAAAGAAGGAAGCCACTAAGATTTAGAGATACATTGTAAATAAAAGAAGTGTAACCGAAATAGCAAGGTGATTAGTATAGGATGACGTGTAAGGGAAAGGGTAAACGTGTATTGATATAAATGAATTGCTTTGTACAGATGTCAAGTAATTGAAATAAGAATTGAATCATTTTTCTCTCACCTCTGAGTTTTTTCTCTCTTCTCACCTCTTTCTTTCGTTTCTTCCTTCGTAGATAGAGATAACCTCTATCAATTGGTGCTTTCATCCCCGAACTATGGCACCGGAAACACGCAACAGATCCATTGATGATTGTTTGGAAAACACACAAGTTGAAGTAGACATCTTGAAGGAGCAGATGAACAAGCGTTTTCAAGAATTAGCATGTAAATTGGATGCAATTTTTGATAATTACAGAGAACAACAACCAGCACACGGTGCCGCGACAAATTCCCACTCTGCATGCTCGCGCGATCATGCTGCAGCCAAGAATTTGCGACTTAAGGTTTCCAGGTACGACGGATTAAACGACCCACAAGGTTGGATCTATAAAATCAATCAATTTTTTTATTTTTATGATATGGCTGAAGATCAGAGGTTGAAGATAGCGCCCTTTTATTTTGAGGGGAAAGCATTAGCTTGTTTTCAGTGGTTGCACAAGAACACAGTGATTGATTCGTGGTCTGGGTTTTCTAAAGCTTTACAAAGCAGATTTGGGCCATCCGAAATGGAAGATTATCAAGGCAAATTGGCGAAATTGGTTCAATCGGGAACGGTAATGGAGTATCAGGAGCAATTCGAGACAATTTCCAATCAGGTAGATGGATTGTCTGAATCCTTTCTTGTAAGTTGTTTTATTTCAGGATTGAAACCTGAAATTTTACATGATGTTTCCTCCTTTCGTCCAACGTCCTTAACCTGTGCCATGTCCTTAGCAAAAATCCAAGAGTCCAAAATCCAATTAAAGAACAACCCCCCAAAATTACACTATTCTTATCCTCCATTGTTACCCACACCTCTTCACCCTTCCAAAACAACCCAGAATACAAACCCAACCAAGACTGCTTATCCAGTTAACACTACAAATACACTAAAACCCGATTGAAAACGGCTAACACAAAGCCAAATTCAGGAACGCAGAGACAAAAATTTATGTTTCACTTGCGGAGACAAGTATTTTTTTGGTCATAAATGTAAGGCTTCTGTTCATGTGTTGATTGTTCCCGATGAAGAGGAAGTCGAAGAATTCCATTCATTAGTTGATTCTTCCCTTTCTCCTCTTGGAAATGAGGTGGATGAGTCTGTTACAACTATTCCTCAAATCAGTTTCCACGCGTTAGCAGGTGTGATTGTCCCTCAAACATTGCGATTTACAAGCTATATTGGTAAATCGGAGTTCTCATTGTTGGTGGATGGAGGGAGCACACATAATTTCATCCAACCCAAGCTGGTTTCTTCACTATCCTTACCTGCTACCAATGACAAGCAGTTCGAAGTCATGGTGGGTAATGGGCAGACATTACATTGTCAAGGCTTCTGTCCTGCAGTTCCTGTCCAAATTCAGCACCATATTTTTTTGGAGGATTTCTATATCTTACCAGTTCAAGGAGCTGATATGGTCCTGGGAGTTCAGTGGCTGCAAGTACTTGGACCAGTTACCTTGGATTACAATAAGCTGACTATGGAGTTTCAATGGCATAAAGAAACTATCAAGCTTAAAGGAGAATCTCATACAGGCCCAATTTCTCTTAATCAATTTCGCAAGATACAGCAAACAGGACAAGTGGCATCCTTGTTTCATTTGAAGATGTTGGACACTATTTTTGATTCACCAACAGAGATTGCAATACCACAGGTACAACAACTCTTTAGTAGAATTTGATGCACTTTTCATGAACCTACAGACTTGCCTCCACATAGACAAATAGACCATGAAATTCACCTTGAACCCAACACACTGCCTGTAAATGTCAGACCATATAGATATCCCCATTTTCAAAAAAATGAAATTGAAAAACAAGTTGCACAGATGCTTGATTCTGGATTTATCAAACATAGCAATAGCCCTTTCTCATCTCCTGTCCTTTTAGTTAAAAAAAAAGATAGAACATAAAGATTTTGTATTGACTATAGGGCACTTAATAGCATTACCATCAAAGACAGATTCCTTATTCCCACTGTTGATGAGTTAATGGATGAGTTAGGAGGCTCTCAAATTTTTTCCAAGTTAGATTTAAGGGCTGGTTATCACCAAATTCTCCTTAAGCCAGAAGATACACACAAAACAACCTTTAGGACTCACCAAAGCCATTATGAGTTCTTGGTTATGCCTTTCGGGCTAACCAATGCTCCTTCTACATTTCAAGCCACAATGAACCACATACTTCAGCCCTATTTGCGCAAGTTTGTTGCTGTATTTTTTGATGATATACTTGTGTATAGTACTTATATGGACCTGCACATACAACATTTAAAACATGTCTTACATACTTTGCAAATTTACCAATTTTTTATCAAAAAAAGCAAGTGTTCTTTTGCTCAAAAGGAGGTTGAATATTTGGGACATATTGTCTCTTCCAATGGAATGAGTATGGATCAAAATAAGATAAAGGCCATCCTTGATTGGCTAGCTCCCAAAAATGTCAAGAAGCTACGCGGTTTTCTTGGCCTCACAGGTTACTACAGAAAATTTGTTCAATGATATGCAACCATTGCAGCTCCCTTAACAGATTTACTTAAACATGATGCTTTTATTTGGTCCCCAACTGCTCAAACAGCTTTGGAAAGTCTAAAGGCAGCCATGGTTAGTGCTCCAGTGTTAGCTTTACCAAACTTTGATCAAGATTTCGTTGTTGAGACTGATGCATCTGACCTTGGTGTGGGTGTTGTCCTTCTTCAATAAGACCATCCACTTGCTTATTTTAGCAAGAAATTGTCATTGAAAATGCAGAGAGCAGCAGCATATGTGAGAGAATTATATGCAATAACAGAGGCAGTGAAGAAATGGAGACATTATTTGCTTGGCAGACGATTTCTCATTAGAACCGATCAAAAGAGTTTAAAATCTCTCTTGGACCAAGTTATCCAAACTCCAGAGCAGCAGTATTACCTCACCAAACTCTTGGGATTCCAATATACAATAGTCTACAAACCAGGCAAGGAAAATCGTGCAGCTGATGCCTTATCAAGACAACCTGATATCATGAGTTTCATGGCCCTTTCAGTCCACCAATTTGATATTTTGGATGAATTACGGGAAGAGAATATACATTATGCATTTTTCCAGCAACACCATCAACTTTTAACAAACTCCAACAGTGCAGATCCTGGCTTGGAAATCAGAGATGGATTAGTATTAAAAAAAAGGGAAATTGCTCCTTGATCCTCACTCACCTTTGATTGATAAGGTTATGAAGGAGTGCCATTCCACACTGACTGGTGGTCATTTCGGCATACAAAAGACAATTGCTAGAGCTTCTACAAGCTTCCTCTGGCTCGGCATGCACAAGGATATTAAGAGGTATATTAACTCTTGTATAGTTTGTCAACAAGTTAAGGTTCCCACTCAGAAACCTGCAGGCCTTCTGCAACCAATTTCAATACCTGAGAGAGTGTGGGAAGACCTCTCCATGGACTTCATCATTGGCCTTCCTAACTCCTATGGGCACACAGCAATCTTGGTAGTGGTTGATAGACTTTTCAAGATGGCACACTTTGGAGCCTTGCCAAAAAAATTTAATGTTGTGAAGGTGGCCACTCTTTTTACAGATATGGTATGTAAACTCCATGGCATTCCAAAGTCTCTCATTTCAGATAGATACCCCATATTCCTTAGTACATTTTGGATGGAATTGTTTGAGCTAAGTGGAACAAGTTTGAGAAGATCCACTGCATACCATCCATAATCGGATGGTCAATCCGAAGTAGTGAATCGAGTATTGGAACAATTCTTGCGATGCTTTGTAGCCGAGTCTCCTAAGCACTGGTTCAGATTGATAGCTTGGGCAGAATTATGTTACAATACTGCATCTCATTCAGCAACTGGCATGTCCCCCTTCAAAATTGTATATGGTCGTGACCCTCCTGGAATACTAGACTACATTCCCACAACAGTTACAACACCTGAGGTGGACACACTATTGAGTGATAGGCAACTGCTACTACAACAGCTCAAGAGTAACTTACAAAAAGCCCAGCAGCTCATGAAACATCAAGCAGACAGCCATAGAAGGGATGTTCATTACAAACCTGGTACCTTGGTGTGGGTTCGCCTTCATCCCTATAGACAACAATCACTTGCTGCCGTATTTCCAATAAACTTGGGTACAGGTACTTTGGACCCTATCCTATTGAGAAAAGAATGGGAAAGGTTGCTTACAAACTCACCTTACCTGCCTCAGCCAAGATCCACCATACTTTCCATGTGTCACTCCTCAAACCGTTTCAAAGGGACCATGATATCTCTCCATTTCCCTTGCCAGAGTTATTTACTGGTGGTTTGCCTGTTATGCAGCCTAAACAAGTGTTAGCTTCTCGACAGCATCAGGATGGTACAATTGAAGCTTTGATATTATGGGAGGGAATGCCTGCTGAACAGACTTCATGGGAAGGTGTAGCAAAACTCCAACAGCAGTTTCCTAACTTCAACCTTGAGGACAAGGTTGTTTTCAATGGTGGGAGTATTGATACAACACTAACTGATGAGGAGAACATAAAAGATGCAAGAGCTGGAGAAACAGAAGAAGAGAACCTTGGAGATATAAGAGAGCCAAGCATAGCAGAAAGGAAAGCAGTTAGAGAAAGAAGGAAGCCACTAAGATTTAGAGATACATTGTAAATAAAAGAAGTGTAACCGAAATAGCAAGGTGCTTAGTATAGGATGACGTGTAAGGGAAAGGGTAAACGTGTATTGATATAAATGAATTGCTTTGTACAGATGTCAAGTAACTGAAATAAGAATTGAATCATTTTTCTCTCACCTCTGAGTCTTTTCTCTCTTCTCACCCCTTTCTTTCGTTTCTTCCTTCATAGATAGAGATAACCTCTATCAAATGTCATTGAGAGGTATGTTTATGGGGATTCTGAGTTGCAATTTAAATTGACATAGTAATAAAATGTATTTTTATTTTTTTATGCTTCATGTTTTTTAGCTTATTTAGTGAACCTTGTTTAATTCATTTTAGATATGGAGAATATAATTGAATTTATATGTTTATATCTATATATATTTATATATATTTGGATCAACCGATCCGACCAGTGACTTATCGGTACGACCAGTGACCCAATACCCCGACCGAGTCGATGCCCGGATCGGGTTTAACAACATTATGGGAATGAGAAAATAGTTTTGGGAGAAATACTTTCTATAATAGATCTAAGTGGACTAATAGAATAATTGATGAACATGTGTATACATCCAAAAAGAATGGATATAATATCATAAAATTATTTTAAAATATAAAATTAACTAAATTTAATTGTCGCCACTAAAGATTAAAAATATAATATTTTTGTTATATGTAACAATTATTTTTAATTCAAATCTTATGCTTTAATTCGTTATTATTCTACGAGATAGTTTTATAAAAGTAATACACGATAATGGCTAAATTATAATGGATTTTATATATGTCATGTTGTAGGAAATTTATAGTGTCATGATACTCTCACAAAAAAGGATGGCCTCACCTTATTTTCTTCTTTCTTTTTGAGTGGGACCCACATTAAATGTATTAGAGTAATATAACATTAAAAGTTTCCTATAACATGACATATATAAAACCCAATTATAATACCCGTATGTTATACGGATCAATTAAAAACTTTTTTATAGGTTCTAAATTAAAAATAGTGTTAGTTAAAAAGATTAAAAATATTTTTTAACCATTAATTTATATATTGTTATCTAATTAAAATACTTTTTTTAATATGCGATACTCATTTTCGATTTAGATTCTATAAATACAATCATTTTCAATTTTATCGATCCTTGTCATCTATTATTATTATAAAATAATTTTATAGATTTATAATGCATTAAAAAATATGAATCGAATGAAAAATGAATCTCACATGGAACCAAAAACATAATACTTTCAGTCGCTCATTTTTTATTTAATCTCAATTATTCAAAATAACTTACAGCAATATTATGATATTATAAGCACATAAGTAGTAGGATTAAAAATCCATTAAAAACATTATCAAGAAGAAAATAATCCATAAAAAAGTTAGTGTTATATATAAGACCAAAATATTTTGAATCATATTATGTCATTTGATTAGAAGTTATATGTGAAGAAATAATGTACGGTGTTCGCGGTCTGGATTGGATCGATTTTGGAAGCAAAATTCATCTGATCTAATTTCTTCGGTTTAATCATGTAATCATCCATTTGGTTTGGATTTTTTTTTCGAATCCGATCCGTTTCAATCCAATTTTATTCGGTTTGGATTTGGTCGGCTTTTGATTTTTTGAAAAACCTAAGATTTGTATGATGATTATTGTTCAAATAACATATCTTTTGTATGTATCGGCTTTGTAAAGTTTGTATGATGATTATTGTGCAATCTAAAAGCATTGCACAACAAAAATTTAAATTACCATCTTTTACCTCTAACAAAAAAGTTATAATATGGTTGTCTGAGATATGAAGTAATCTAAATTTTCCAAATTTTTATCCTATAGAGGAGTTAATGTACAACAATAACCTATGTAATAAAAATATATTGTGTATCTTACCAACAAAAAAAAGCATAATATAGATCAAGCACAACCCATTTTCTCCAACATGATAGGTTAATTAATGGATCTTGGATTTAGAATTTTGCTATATTATTTTTTAGCTAAGATTGATGAAAGGCTCAAGTAGGTAGATGGTAAGGTTGTGGAATTATTGGATCGGTTTGGATTGGATCAGTTTTTACCAACCTATCCAAAAACCGTTCCAATCTAATTAAATTTTGCGATTTTTTCGGTTTTTGATTTTTCGGTTAATTCGGTTTTCGATTTTTCGGTTCTGTCACAGCGGTTTGAATCAGTTTGCATCGGTTGGTGAACACTCTTAAATGTACCTTATGAATTTAGTTCACGAATAATAAAAATAACATGTATTAGAAATAAGTGATTATCTGAACAGACGCATGATGCTGGAGCTTTCACTGAGTCAAAGCTCTGGTGTCAACAATTCTTCGAGCTCGAATAAGGACAACCTTTTTGGGTTTTAATTTTTTTCTGCGGTAGGAAAAAAATTTCTCATGCTACAAAACATATTTTGTGGATGATTCACATCTATTAAAAAAAACTATTGCACAAAAATTGAAAGGTCGCTAGTAAGAGAAAAATAATTCTCCTACAACATGAGAAAATGTTTTTCCATTTTTTAAATGCTTTTTTATATTTTGCAAATTTTTGCATTCAAGTTGTGTTGTGATACATTTTTTTTTCTTTTAAGTTTCCTCAAGGTATTCCTCAGCTGATAGTCGAAGACTAATCCTTTCGAAGCGTAAAGATCACCGAAGTGAGTTTGCCTATACCAATAAAGCATTTTCTATACACACAGCCAGGAATCGAACTTCTGTCAACATGCTTAAGGAACTCAGCAGTCTACTATGTTATGTATTTTACCGATATACAATGACAACCAATATCAGGGCTTTTTGAACAAATGGGGGATTTTGACCCCTTTATTTCCTCATGTAGTATTCGATTCCCGGTATTTACCAATGGGTGCATTTGGATCCGCAGCGGGGGCAGCTGGTTTAAGAGCCTGTTTGGATGGGCTTTTTTTTCTTCAAAAGTTTTTTTTTTTTAAGAAAAAAAGCACTTTTCGAAAAAAATCTGTTTGGATGTCTGCTTTTAAAAAAAGCATAAGTCATAAAAAAAAGTCAAAAACTTACTTTTTTTGGAAGTTAAAAATTTTAACTATTAAGAAAAGCAGAAGTCAAAAGCCAAATATTTTTTTTAAAATCTAAATAACTGTAATTTTTGTAGAAAGTACTTTTAAAATAAGGAAATCATAAAAAAAAACTTTATTGAAAAGTCAATACAAACGCAACCTAAGTCCTGCCCCTACCTGAGCAAAACACTAATTTTCTTTTTCTTTTTTCTCGCAACTAGTATCGCCCCTTAACCGGGCCCCGGTTCTAGTTTAAATCCAAAACCCCAGGGAACTAAATTTAAAAAAAAAATTGCAAATGCCCCCCTCGGGGTAAATGGGAAGGTGTGCCAAGTGGAGTCCCGTATATCTACCGAAATTTTTTTATCCCATTCATTCATTATCATTCACCTTTCACTCTTTCAAAAATTCTTCCAAACCTCTTTTTTCCATAAAAAGTTTCTGCAACAACCAAGATATTTTTACTTCAACTTTCTTCACTGCATTATTTACTTCGAGGGTAGCAGCTAATAAAAACACTATGGTAAGTGAACCATTTCTCAACTTTATGTGTTGCATTTCTAAACTTGGACCTATTTAAATTTATTTATTTAATTATATAGTGATTATTTCTTAGTTATTATTTTAATTAGTTATTTGATGTTATAATTTTTTTATGTTTTAATCAGACATGTGTAATTAATTATATTTAGATATTTGACATAATAATTAGTCATTGATGAGTAGTTTTTAGATGTTTAATTATGTAATTTAGAATAATTGACTCCTGTTAATATTTAGGATTTTTTTTATACAAGGGTTTATTTTAATTAGTGAATAGTTGTTATAATTCATTAAATTAATTCTTTTGTGTTATCCTAAAATAGATTTAATACACAAAAAAATGTGAAATGAATAGTAAGAGTGGCACAAAAAGCGCTACTATGTCTCATAAATTGTCATTTACATAAAATTGGCACTGACGCAAGATGCACCATGTTGTGTCACAAGTGGGTGCTTAAAGCGCCGTACTAATTGATGTTGTGTAATTAGCTGGCACATCTAGCGCCGTACTCGTGTATAAAAAATTTATTAGTAACACGTGTAGGCACCCCAAGGAGACTCACAATTTTTATCTGATGACGATACTTAGTAAGATTTTATCTAAAAAGTCATGATTACACTTAGTTAGATATTTTTTTAACATGTTTATATATATAGAGGGGTTATATTGACAAACTTTTTTCTTACAAAGTTACAAACTACACTAAGTCTGACTGGTCAGACTTCAATCAAGAGTGTGTGACTGGTCAAACTTAATGTAGTATGTAAGTTTGTAAGAAAAAAGTTTGTCAATATAACTCTTCCCTTATATATATACATACACATACACACATAACCTCCTGACAAAGAAAACGAAAAAATAGTAGAAAGAAAAGAAGGAAACTGAGAGAAGAAAGAAGAAACAAGGGGAAAGAAATAGAGAGAGAAAGAGAAAGCATGAGACTGTGAAAGAGAAAGTGAAAACGTGAGATAATGAGGGAAAAAGAAAAAAAAAGAGCAAGGAGAAAGAGTGACAGACAGAAAAAAGAAAGTAAGAAAAATAAATAGGAAGGTAATATTGGGAGTAAAACCTCATTCTCCAAATTTTATTCTTTTTATTTATTTTATATGTAAAGCTGGTATTTTGAAGTTATTTCTGTAAAAGTTGTGAAGGTGTTGTTACACTTTTGATTATCTGTTATCTTTTATTTTATGAGTTTGTAAATTTATTAATTATGGTAATGATTTAGAATCAAGATTATAGAACCAAGAAATTCCTTTGGTACTAAATGAATATTAAGAGAATGTGTAAATTTTAATTGTATAATCCTGATGTGATTGATCCACAAGGGGATCAGAATAGTTATAGAATAAAGGATACCTTATCATGGCTTGAGCTTCGCTATACAGAACTTTCACATTCAGAAACCCACAAAATTTGGACACTAAAAGCTTCAGTTAAATTTTATACAATTTATTACATGTTATTATTTCAGTAGTTATTTTATCCTTATAAATTTACTTGAGATAATGATATTTTCCATTATTGCGGCCGAAATGGTTATAATTCAAAAACCACAATATTACTGAGATCTATCCCACGTGTGTTTGTTTTTGTGCTAACTTTTCCAAAGAATAAACAGGCCTGTATGTGTAGCTTTGAAGTAGGATAAAACACCATGGTTAAAGACTTTGAAGACTTTACGGAGATCAGTGGATTGACTAATAGAATAAAAATATTTCTTTTCAAGTTAGATTATGATGTAATCTAGGCTATTTCAGATGTAATAGTGAACTTGACTTCTGTATAATTTAATTTTTAGAATATTTTATCATATGCCTTATTTTAAATCTACTACGTTAGAATCTTATATTCTTTAATTTAAAATATGATTTAAGAAATTAATGTGATATCCTCTCTGCTAGCCGATTACAGGAGATGTTACAATATACATGTATAATAATTATATATAGAGATTTTACATAATGCTTAGTGATTAATGAGAGTAGTGTTTTGTGTTTAATAATATGATTTAGAATAATTGATTTGCAATTAATATTTAGGGTTTATTTTTTTATACATAAGGTTTACTTTAATTAGTGAATAGTTATAATCTTTGAAATTAATTCTTTGGTGTTATCCTAACATACACATGTATAATTAATTATATGTATAGATTTTATATAATGCTTATTGATTGATGAGTAATGTTTAGTTTTTTAATAATGTAATTTAGAATAAAAGAATTGGTTTATCCTATTTCTAATTTTCCTAACCTCTTCTTGTCTAATGTTTTTGTTGTTTTCTTCTAGAAAATGGGTCAGTTTATGCAATCATACATTATAATGGTAGAATACATGAAGGTGCTACAAGATGGACATTTGAGGGGCAAACCATAGGAATAAAAATACGAAGCGGGATGGGATTGCATGATTTAAAATCAAAGATTGTGAAGAAATTGAAGCTCGGCCCCAATCAATCGGTATCTCAATTAACCGGCTGGTATTGTACAATTGAAAAATTTGTTGTGCTGGAAATTACTAACGATGATGATATTGATATGATGTTCAATATGTTTTAACAACACTCTCTTCAACAACAGTATGCAATGATGATGCTTCAGTTGTATGTTGCATTGCTTGTTTAGGCACTTCTTAATTGTCAGATGAGTTATTAAATCTAAGTTTGCCACATTCTGATGCTCCATCACATCGCTAGCAAAATACATTTGTGGAGGATGAAGACGATGTAGCTCACGTGGATGTTGATTTGGGTGCCTCAGATGAAGATGTATAAGAAGAAGTTCTTCTTGAGGGTAGTGACTCTTATTTTGACATGGACACCAATAATGTCCAAAATATCTTCCCAAACCGTTAGTTTTTTAACCTTGTGATTCTTGTATTTTACATATTATATTCATCTGTTAGTTGAATGTGATAGTGTTAGTATCTGTAGGTCAATCTAATACTCCATTTGGAATGCTAGTCTGCACTATATGTAAGAACCCGCACCGTTAATTAAGGAAGTTGATTAATTAATTGTGTGAAATTAGGAAATAATTCAATAATTAACCCTAATAATTATCAGAAGGCTTAAATAATATTGGTAAGTAATTAATAATGCAGAAAGTCGCTTTTCTGACGAAAAGTGCAAATATCGGTTCTGCTACTCAGTATAAATGTGTACCGATGAAGTATCCCAGAAAATTATAATAAGTGTATGAATATTACTAGAATAATATATAGAACTGTGAATTCAAGTTTCAAGTTAAAATAATGAGAACTGGTGCCAGAACTGATACTGGCTATGTAAAAGCGCGTACCAGAAAGGTGCTGCGAAAAATAAAATAAAAATATGATAAATCTTAGAAAAATGAGTAGGTTCAGAATCATAAGTTTGAGATTAAAATACTAAGCGTAGTATTAGTGCTAATACTGTGTGTTTAACACTTAAATCGCTATATATACAACTTTAGGCATATAACACTAGGCATGCTCAGATTCTCTACGTGAGTTTTGCTGAAGTTAGAGCAGTCACCTTGCCACCTTCATCCTCCCTTCACCTTTGGAGCCAAGAGACCCCATTTCTTCTTGGTTCTTTCCCTAAAACTCCTTGTGTGAGTGTGCATTGGCTTGAGAGAGTGTAATGTGCTCCCTTTTCTGAGTTTGAGGTGTTGTTTTCTTGGGCTTGGGGTGCTGACTTCTTGGTGTGGGTTGAGGGAGCCATTGTCATGGCATTTTGTGCTTCAAGGTGTGACCTTTGAAGAGAAAGAACCCTTCTTGGTGTGCCATTTTCGTGCACCTTCATAGGCTGAATCTTTGGAGCTGTTTGGTGAGCTCCAAGAGCATTCCTTTCTCTGTTTTGAGCCTTGGGTAAGTTGTCCAACCTTTGATCATGAGTTTTAATGGGTAAAAATGAAGTCTTGTCATGTTTAATAAGTTAAACAAGTAACCAACGTGATAACTGACCTTGAGGGGTTTAAAGATGCATGCTTTAACGTTTAGAAGTGTTAAAAATGGAACCTTGGGAGTGATATCTCGCGAAATGTAAAAACTGCATCCTGTCGCGAATATTCGGATATGATATCCGGATATGGGGTCTGTTGATATCCAAATATGGATATCCGGATGATATCCGGATATGGAATATCCGGAAATGTCCCCGACAAATATCCGGATTTTATGGATTTTCGAAAAACAATAGTTGTATTGTTCATACAGAAGGCTGTTGTTGGTTTGTGGACCCTAGATTGATGAAGTGGGACTTCTATAATAATTAAACTAAGTCAGAATCAAGTGATTAAGGGCTTGTGGCTTTGTGAGAAGCCTTAAGACATGAAACGTAAAAGAGAAGCATTGTCTTTATGTTTATGCTTATGAGCTATGGTTGTTGATATGATTTCTGGTCCAAAACAGATTGTGATTCTGCTGTGTTTGGGCTTTGAGCTTGGTTGGACTCTTGGCTTGGATTGTTAGCTTGCAAGGTAAGCTTTCGTGTCCTCGGTTTAGGCATTGTGTGGTTCCACCATACCCCATGGGGTAACGGTTTATATGCATGATGTGTTTACATGCTTTAATAAATGAAAATGCTGTTGAGATTTATGTGGCAATTTCTTATAATATATATGTGTTGTTCCACTTAGACGGTAAGCCTGAGTATGTGGCGTCATACAAGACGGTGACACTGTGGGTGGGTGCAAGTGGCGTCTTGCACTAGTGTGGGTAATAGACGTATTCCTGTATTTTTCTGGCCAATAGATTAGTTATGACACACATGACATGATTATCTGCTGCATTGCACTATTTTGAAACTTATACTGTTTAACTGTTTTGGAACTTATATTGCACATGTAAGTGAGCTTGGGGTGGAAAATCCTTGAGGACCCCTTGTCTTACTGAGATTTCTGTTTAGAGATCTCACCCCAAGTTCGGGGCGCTTATTTCAGGTTCAGGTAACCCAGGGGTTGAGACCTCTAGCGGCAGGAGGCCGGAGCTTAGCTGATATTGCTGTTTATTTTGAAGATATGTTTGGACGCTGGATTAGATCTGCTGATGATATGCTATTAGCTTGTTATTATTATATTGCTGTTGTTGAGACTATGTTTGACTTTGTTGCCCTATTTGGTGAGCATGGGGATTGTCCATGCCACATTGATTGACTTTGTCTAAGTTTAGATTTGAGTTGTATTAATGTATCATGATTATGTCCGGGCTACGTGTTGTAGTTCCGTGATTTTAGATAACCACAGTTATTTATATATTGAAGTTTTTCAGTTAGCTGTCTATTTGCAATTTACATACAGGCGATGTTTTTATGAAAATGATTAAGTAAGCCACTTGGCTAAGTATAATGACGTCATAATTGAAAGGAAAAAGATATTCTGCAAATTTAAATTAAGCGTGGCTTAATACGATGACATGTTAACAAACCGGGTATACACGGGGTGTTACACTATACTTATATTAATTAGGAACACCCATATCAAGAACAAATTGTTGTTGGGGCAAATGATGGTTCTTGGCAATTAGGGGATGAATTATACGTTAATTAAGAACTCGAAAGTAAGGAAGCGGTATAAAAGACAATCAAATATTATTGTATGAAGAATCATCACATTGCTTTTGTGGAGGAAAGCAAAAAAAATCAGTTGCTTGTAAAATGTGTTGATCATGCTGAAGGATGTCCTTCGAGGGTGAGAGTGATGTGACCAAGATGGTGAGATTGGTGGATTGTTACTAGATGGGTAGGAAAACACACTTGTGTGAACCCTTATCTTTTGCAGGACCACAGACAGCTCGATTCTGACTTCATTTGTTCATGTATTGTAGGTATGACTACTAAATATATTGGTGTTTGTCTAAGAAAAATAATGATAGAATAATGTACTTGAATTTTACTATTTTATTCTCCCATTTTTTTGTCAAACATGGTTTAGGTGGATCTGTCAATTAGCATTGCACTTATTCAAAAATTTTTTTTGAACTTCATGGTTATAAAGTGTCCTATCAAAAATCTTGGAAGGCCAAACAAAAAGCCATTGTCAAGTTGTTTGGTGATTGGGAAGAGTCATATGCTTATCTGGAAAGATGGTTAAAATACATGTTGTTGTTTGCTCGAGATTCTTATTATAGGATTGATCGACTTTCGTATATTTTGGATGGTGAGCTAGACGAATCTTATGATATGTTTCGTCGTATTTTTTGGACATTCAAACAATGCAGTGTTGCCTTTAAATATTGCAAACCTGTGATACAAATTGATGGCACCCATCTTTATAGAAAATATAAAGGTACAATGTTGATTGCAACCACACAAGATGGTAATAGTCAAGTGCTTCTGCTTGCTTTTGCTATTGTAGAATTTGAGACAGTTAGTGATTGGTCATGGTTTCCATGAAAGCTATGTCATCATGTGGCTGATATAAGCATAAAATGAGCAGTAACAAACAATCTTGATCTTTGGGGGCCTCCACATGCCTATCACGTGTACTGTGTCAGACGTATTGCCAGAATTTTCAACTACAAATTCCATAAGGTCCAATTGAAGAGTGACTTATTGAATTTAGGTATGATGACATGTAATACATTCATTAATTTAAATATTTGTTAAATTAATCATCTATGTCACGGTATAACTTAACTTTATTGATATGTATGTGTAGGGTGCATGACTTTCAGAAAACATTTTGGCCGACTATTGATGAAATTTTGGATCGAAAACTAGAGATTGTTGCTTGGATTGATGGTATCTCAAAGGAGAAATAGGCTTTTGCATATGACGAATGGGGTACACGATTTGGGCATATGACAACTAATTTGTCAGAGGCTGTGAACAAGGTTCTAAAGGGCATATGAAGTCTGCCAATTTCTGCTATTGTGAAATACACCTACAACAAGTGTGTTGAATACTTTGTTACAAAAGCAAGCCAAGCTCGTCAGGAAATAGCTGTTGGCAACCGTTATTGCAAGGTCCTTTTTGAGGCAATGCAAAATAATCAAGAGGCTACATCTACACAAGTTGTTTGCATATATGACCCTAATGGACACAGGTTTGAGGTTGAAGAGGCTTTTAATTATTTTACATAGACAAGTGGTCATGTTGTTTTAGTTTATTTGACCATATCTTATTGTCAATATGGAAGGTTTCCTGCATTCCACTATCCATGCTTTCATGTCATTGCAACATGCAGATTCTGAAAGCTTAATTTTTATAAATATGTGGATCTGGTCTACTCATTTTAGAACATTGTCAATGCGTATTCTGCAGAATAGCACCCCCGATTGGGGATGATTGTACTCCACCACTTGAAGGTCGCATTTTATGTCCTAACCCTGCACCAGTGTGTCCGATGGATAGAACAAGATCAACACGAATAAGGAATGAAATGGATGAGCAAGAGCCGCATAGACATAATGTTAAATGTGGCCTTTGTAAGCAAGTTGGTCACACAAGGCGTGCATGTCCTACACGGGAGTCACATAAGCACTAGTGAAATATTTATTTTTAGTTTTTCCTTATTTGCATATTTTTCCTTGTAGGTTTAATGTGTTGCATTAAGAATTATTAATGTTGTTATCTGATCATGCTAAGAATGGATGTTTGTTGTATTGTGAATTGAAATTCAAATGTGCCACATAACAATTAACAAAATTAATCACAAAATAACCCACTGAGTCGAGTACATATGAAACAAAGTGGTTCATTACATAATAAAGTCTGGTACATATAACATTATAATCACAAAATAACCCACTAAGTCTTGTTTATCATGTATCGGGCACGGTATGGAAACATGGGAATCCTCGATGACACGCGTGCCTATCTGGGTTCCTTGTGTATCACATAGTTCTGGTCCATAGGTATGGTCACATAGCCCTAGTCCGTCGACATGGTCATAATAGGGCTCATTGATGTCGCTGACTGTAATATATCAGTTAGTACTGGTCTGAATAACAGTGTGACCAACTGAGTAAACTCGATAAATGCTCCGAAAGGGAAGGTCAGTGGTGCTTGTTCCATCAAGGATCCACGCCATAGGACCACATGGCCAAGTGACACAACAAACTCGGGGCGATAACCATCTGCAATAGAGAATAATGATGGAAAATGATGATGTACTAGTGCATAATGCGAGACTGGTGAATGATGTGCGAGTGAATGATGCTGGATTGGTGACTGATGATAAGAAGTTGGTTGATGGTAGGAAGGTGACTTATGGTGGGAAGGTGGCTCTTGCTGAGATGTGTATGTCTCTGATGGATAAAAGTAAGATTGTGATGGTCCGACAGTATCAACGTAAAACATACCAGTCACACTAGGAGGGAGAAGGGGTAACTCTCATGTAGCATACTCAACTTGTCGCCTGCAACACGCCAGCCCCTGTTGTTCCCTCTAAGTGTGAGGTATCTGATCACCTACATCAATTGACTGTGATAACTACGTAGGTTACTCTGCCTGCATGTTGATCATATGCTTAACAACTCTACTAATGTCATTGTGTGGCTGATGTGTCTAACACATGTAATGAAGACGTTGAAGGTGATCTGTCTGCATATACAAAGGGAGAATATGATTTAACAATTGTACTAAATCACATGCAAATAATAAATCTACTAAATAAAATCTCTCATCTCACCAATAAACTTGAGTGACATGCCTTCCTGGTGATCCATTGTCTAGTTATTCCTTTATACCACACCATGTAATATGAGTTAGGCCCTAATACTTGATCACTAGGATACGGTGAAACATTATGAATCTAAGTATCTCTATGAGTCCAGTGCTATATGAACTGCTCCAATTGACGAGGCTAGAGCACCTTAGTTTTTCCCCTTAATGTGAGATGGTGCACCTCCTGCGGCTGTAAATATGGCTGAGGTATATCCTGACGCGTCCTAGATTGCCTCATAACACGATTTGGTTGATGGAATTCTACAATTTGAAAACATATCATTGGTGTGATTGCTCTCCAACAATCACTAATTTCCTGAATATGATCAGGAAAATCAGTGTCTGCGTATAGAGTCCATATAATATGTACAAAAATAGTTACAAAAATTACAATCGTAATTAAAATAAAAAACAAGAAAAATGTGGTAAGCACTTTGCAAGTACTTGACGCTCGGTCATTATGTCAAACATCTCTCGATACCAAGATAGATCATAAAAATTGTGGAGAGATATGCTTAGTTTTGGGGTATATGATAGCTCCCAAAAGTGGAGACCAACCCCTACAAATCCTCGCATATCTAAAACTTTAACACCTTTTTTTCTAAGTGCATAAAACTATGAAAGCCACTTTAGTTGGAGATTAATTTTAATTACTTTACTGCCGTATATTGCAGGCTACAGTATAAGATTCATGTTAGAGATATATAAAAAACTATTAATATAGTCTCAACCACAAGTTTAAATTTTTAGGTTGAATTGATTTTTTACATGATATTAAAGTTTCAATATCATGAGCTCAATCATCACCGCTCCATTTTTTTTTATAGAATTTCTTAATAGAGGTAAAAAAAATAAATATCCAAGTGCTCTTGGTTATCTTCATCATTAGAGCTAACATAACCCTTCGGTGAACACGTGACTAAACTGTTGGAATGATCTTGAGATCTCGGTTTTTTCTCCTGTGAGATTATATCTAGGAGGGGTCAATGGTGGAGTTAGAAATTTTATTGAAGGGGGTAAAATCATATAACAAATACAAATGGTGTTTATAACTAAAAATTTATGTAGATTTTGAACAGGGGCGAGATCATTAGGTATATAACCAAAAAAAAAAAACAAAAAATAATATTTAATTCTAAAGGTTTATATAAATTTAAAGGAGGACGAATGCATCTATTAACCTCTACCTCGCTTCAGCACGGGTTATCTTATCTACTCATGATTGGCAACATGGGAATTTACGTTATGAACTACAACAATATATGAGGAGCATATTATGAAATTATCGTACTGAGCATATTTTCGCTGGGCCTCGATAGCGTTTGGGCTTGGACCGAGATTCCGGTCCACAAAACTTGTGATAATTGTTTAATGTGGGCCACTTAATTTCCTTCTAATCTACCTGATTTTGTCTTGGTCGTTTAATTTTTGTTTTATTCAGGTAGTCTTAACTTGCTCACCAACCATTGACTTGAGTCAGACACTTAAATTAGTTCCTCACTAGAGTCACTACCAAGTACCAACCCAATATGTATTCTATTAAAAACAATTCAGGTATTGCCACCTTTCTATAAAACGAGGGGTAGATTAGAATGCACCATAAAATGGGATAACTTAGTCATTCCACTTCAACAAAAAAGAAAATTAAAAATTAACGGGTCAACGCACTGAATTTCATTTTTTATGGGTAGAAGGTGGATGAGGGCAGATCAACTTATTTGCTCATCTCCGTAAACAAGGTCAAGGATGCACGGTTGTTGGTGACGACATTTCGATTCTTTTTCAGTCCAATTTTTCTGCTTGCTTGAATATGGTGTTTGGTAAGAAAACAATGTTATTCTCACCTTTTTTTATTTTTTATTTTTAATTTAGATATTTGTTGTAAATAGTAATTATGTAGTCATTTATTAGTAATTATGTAGTCATTTATTTGTATTTATTTAGTCCGTTACTTGTATATTGGGCCAAGCCCATTAGGTCAAAATTAGGTCAAGAAGTCTCTATAAATAGAGACCCCTATGTACAGATTCAAATACAATTCAATAATATTTCAAATACCCTTCTCTTTCAAGTTGGTATCAGAGCTCTCGATCCAGAGGGCTCTGCTTCCGCAATTACCTCCGTTAAAACAGAAACCTTCTTTCTTAGCCTCTTTCCGCCATTAGCCGCCACTGGAAAATTTTTCTGGTGGACCTTTTGGACCAAGAGGACCAGTTTTCAAATCATTTTTCTCTGATCTATCAGCTTACGGGACGTGTTATAATCGTTTGACGACCGGATCTTCCCAAAACAACACAAGGCCGCTACTGTTCATCGCGTTTTGGACAGTTTTCTGATCTTCTCCTCATCCTCTTTCTGGATCTGTGCTCCTCTCTTTGATCGGACATCGTTTGGTATTTATTTGTGATTTTTTGGCTTCTTGGAGCTTTTCTTTAACCATTTTCTGTGCAGTATAGCCTCTTCTCAAAGGAGTTCTTTTTTAAAATTTTATGATGGTACCTCTTCTGGACCTAAGAGAGATGACCGATGGTGTTCTTATTGTAAAAGAATAGGTCATATCAAGGATTTATGCTTTCGCCTTTATGGAAAGCAAACTGTCTTAGAAAAGATGGCAAGGATGCGTGGTCAAGCGCATTTTACTTCTTCTGAAATAACCCCTGCACCTAATGAGGCCCAATCTGCATTTCGTCCAGATGAGTTGGAACGACTCCGAACCATTCTTGATTATCTGAGTAAGCCATCTGATACTAGTGCTTTGGCTATGACTGGTATGATCTCCAAAACTCATTCTTTCATTTCTTCATGTAATGATTTTAAACATTCTTGGGTTGTTGATTCTGGTGCTACTGATCATATGGCTTATTGTGCTGACTCCTTTATTTCTTATCATCCTACCATTGGAACTCATACAATATCCATAGCTGATGGCTCACATACATCAGTTGCGGGTTCTGGTGACATAAACTTACAACAATCCTTACATCTTAAGGATGTTCTTCATGTTCCTAAACTCTCCACGAATCTTCTTTCTATTCACAAAATTACAAAAGATTTGAATTATACTGTAACCTTCTTCCCTACCCATTGTGTTTTTCAGGATCTCGCCACGGGGAAGACGATTGGTAGTGCTAAAGAGCAAGGTGGGTTGTACTATCTGGTGTCACAATCTCCCACAAATAAAGTAACAGATCACACCTTCATGTCTCATGGTCAATCAACTGCTGATTCTTTAATTTGGCTGCATCATAAGCGTTTGGGTCATCCTCCATTTAGTTTACGCATTGAGTCTCATGGAAATAAATGGTTTGTTTCTTTTATTAATGATTGCACTCGTGTAACTTGGGTTTACTTAATGCGTGAAAAGTCTGAGGTACCACAACTGTTCTTTCAATTTTATAAAATGATTGAGACTCAATTTTGTAAAAAAATCAAAAGACTAAGGACAGATAATGGTACTGAATATGTCAATCACTCTTTTTCCCAATTTATACAAAATCAAGGTATGATTCATGAACTTACTTGTGTAGACACCCTTCAACAAAATGGGGTTGCTGAAAGGAAAAATCGTCACCTTCTTGAAGTTGCTCGTGCCTTACTGTTTCAAACACATGTACCCAAATGCTATTGGGGAGATGCCATTCTTACTGCAGCGTTCTTGATCAATCGTCTACCCACTCGGGTTCTCGATCATGTAAGTCCTATTCACTCCATGACTTCTTTTTTTCCTTCTGTTCCAACTTTGCAAAGTCTTCCTCCTCGAGTGTTTGGGTATGTTGTCTTTGTTCATATTCATAAACAGCATCGCAGTAAGTTGGATCCTAGGGCTCTTAAATCTGTCTTCCTTGGATATGCTCCTGATAAGAAGGGCTATAAGTGCTATCACCCTGGAAGTCGGAAATTTTTTGTTTCAATGGATGTTACATTTCAGGAATCTGAGTCCTTTTTCCAAGGTCCTCATCTTCAGGGGGAGAATAATTCACCAGAAGACTTATCACCTTCCTTCTTTGAAACTTCAGTGTCTACGCCTTCACCTGTGTCAGTGTATCCTCCTCTTGTGTCTGTTCCTCCTGTGTCTGATCCTCTTGTGAGTAATCCTCCTGTGACTGATTCTCCTGTGATACCTGAAAGAAAGAAACAGCCCACATTGTCTCAGCAGCAACCTCAATTGTCTGAACCACTGGTAAGTCCTGAATCTCATATTTCTGATCATGATGTTAATACTTCTGATTACTTACCCATTACTACTGATTCTGATGATTTACCCATTGCTCTTAGAAAAGGAAAAAGAGCTTGTCCCAAGAAATCTTGTCCCTCTTGTCCCTCTTGTACTCAATACCCTATCTCCCATTTTGTTTCCTCTGCTAATTTGTCTGTGCAGCACAAAAGCTTTGTTTCAGCACTAGACTCTATTGCAATCCCAAAATCAGTACATGAAGCCTTGAAAGATGGGAATTGGGCTCAAGCCATGCAAGAGGAGATGAATGCATTGGAGAAAAATAAAACATGGGAGGTTATTGATAGACCTACTGGAAAGAAATCAGTAGGGTGCAAATGGGTTTATGCCCTGAAATATAATTCTGATGGAACTCTTGAGAGATACAAAGCTCGATTAGTTGCCAAAGGTTACTCTCAAACCTATGGCATTGATTATGAAGAAACATTTGCTCCAGTTGCAAAGATGAATACGGTGAGAGTTTTGTTATCCCTTGCTGCCCATTACAATTGGGATATAAACCAATTTGATGTGAAGAATGCTTTCCTCAATGGTGAGTTAGAAGAAGGAGTATACATGGAAATTCCGCCTGGTTTTGATTCTGTGAAGGGAGAAAATAAAGTTTGTAAATTAAAAAAGGCCTTGTATGGATTGAAGCAGTCACCTCGTGCCTGGTTTGGAAAGTTTACTAAGGTTATGATGACCTTAGGATATAAACAAAGTCAAGGAGATCACACTCTTTTTTTCAAGCACTCCCAAAATGGGAAGCTTACTGTGCTCCTTGTATATGTTGATGATATTATTATCACAGGTGATGATTTTGTGGAGAGACAGATTCTGCAAACACGGCTTGCCTCTGAGTTTGAAGTCAAAGACCTTGGGAAACTGAGATATTTCCTAGGGATAGAAGTAGCTCATTCGAGCAAAGGAATCTTTATCAGCCAGAGGAAATATGTTCTTGATCTTCTCAAAGAAGCAGGAAAGCACGGGTGTAAACCCTCTGATACTCCTATTGAGCAGAATCACAAGATGGGCTATGAAGAGGAGAGTCCTCCAGTTGATAAAGGACAATATCAACGTCTAGTTGGGAAATTGATATATTTGGCCCATACTAGACCAGACTTAGCTTATGCGGTTAGTGTTGTCAGTCAGTTTATGCACGATCCAAAGGAGAAACATATGCAGGCAGTAGAGAGAATTCTTCAGTATCTGAAAGGTACTCCTGGTAAAGGGTTGTTATTCCGACGTGATGGCAATCTATCTTTAGAAGTCTACACAGATGCTGATTATGCTGGATCCGTGACTGACCGTCGTTCTACCACTGGTTATTGCATGTTTCTTTGTGGTAACTTGGTGACATGGAGAAGTAAGAAACAAGATGTGGTCGCCAGATCAAGTGCAGAAGCTGAATTTCGAGCTATGGCTCAAGGCATTTGTGAGTTACTGTGGCTGAAAATTGTACTTGATGATCTAAAAACAAAATGTGAGGGACCTATGAAGCTGCTATGTGATAATAAGTCCGCTATTTGTATAGCTCATAATCCAGTTCAACATGATCGGACTAAACATATTGAGGTCGACCGCCATTTCATCAAAGAGAAACTTGATAGCGGGTTGATTACCACTCCATACATTCCCACTGGGTGTCAATTAGCTGATCTATTGATAAAAGGGCTTCCTTCAGATAGATTTCAAGAACTTGCTAGCAAGCTGGGAATGATAAATATCTATTCCTCAGCTTGAGGGGGAGTGTTGTAAATAGTAATTATGTAGTCATTTATTAGTAATTATGTAGTCATTTATTAGTAATTATGTAGTCATTTATTTGTATTTATTTAGTCCGTTACTTGTATATTGGGCCAAGCCGATTAGGTCAAAATTAGGTCAAGAAGTCTCTATAAATAGAGACCCCTATGTACAGATTCAAATACAATTCAATAATATTTCAAATACCTTTTTCTTTCAAGTATATTAACATTTTCGTGCAACTTGAGATAAAGTTATAAAATTAACTCATGTTACCCCAGACGATAAAATTAACTAATGTAGGGTATTTTAGTAAAATTCATGATACAAGAAAAAAAAAATAAAACTTCCAAAATATCCTGCATTAAAAATGATGTTGTTAAAATAACTTTATCTCGTGTTGTTGAAAACATATTTTTTTCATTTATTTTATATTGTCAAGCAGGTTAGAGATACACTAGACCAATTATATTAAGTGAGTTTGACACTATATTTCAATTCAAAACTTTAAGGTATTAGATTCATCAGTTCTCTCACTTGTATTGACTTCACTTAGCTCATTACCTGTCAATGTGAGACTTCATCTCACTAGAAAATTTCAAATTTTTTTCCCTCAAGTGTAAAACTCACCATTGATATGCTCCTCATTGCTCTCAGTACCCCAGAACCAAGTACTCAACCCATTTCTAGACAATCATCTGGCTAGCTCGAACCCAACCATACTTTGATACCACTGTCAGGCAGGTTTTAAGGTGAAGCTCATGACTGAGGACCACCACAATGAACTAAGCTATATCAACCATATTAAATTGGTTTAACACCATATCTTAACCCAAAATCTTAAAGAGAATATAATTAATATTGTTGGAGGTAGCCAAACTTGGGTGAATGAGTATAAATATATGTCTACACTTTATATTTCCCACACTCTGTCTTTACTATACTATTTTCTATTTTGTAATCTAATGTGTGATTTTGTTTTCTCTTCTCTCTATTTCATTTTCTAAGGTATAGATCATGTAGAAATAATGCGTCGAGTGCAATTCGAAAACACTAATATTTACTAGTTTACTACAAATGAAGTTTCATTTGGGTGCGCAATTCACTAACGTGATTTGATCTTCTTCTTCTTCTTTTTTGTTTTTGTTTTTTGTTTTTTTATTTTTTCGTACTAACGTGATTTGATCTTTAAATTGAACATGAACTATTTCAAGATCGAAGTTCCGTCACATATTGTTTGCTCTTGAATAATTATACTTTTTTGCTTTTACTAACCTTTCCCCCATTTATTTTGTTTTCAGTTTCCTTCATGTAAATTTACTTTTACAAAAAAAGCCATGAAAATATATTTGTGTGCAATTTTCAATAGAAAAAGCTGAACGTGTACACTCACAAATCTTCAGTTATCTATTTTTTTATTATTCCTTTTATTTTCTTCTTCACATTGTTTCCGGATTGCATTTTCACATTCTTTAATTCTTTAATATACATACTTGGTCAAAACTTGCGACGCAAAAATTGCATGTATATTCCGCTTTTGACTGCTCCACAATTTCGTTCGATTGAAAAATAAAAAATAAAAGACTTTCAAGAACTAAGGGTACGTTGATTGTGTTTAGTAATTTTTGTTCTTAAAATTATTTTGTAGAATATAGTTAATAAAATAGGTATTTTCTGTATTTTTTTTAAAATTAAAAATCAAAACAAAAAAACAACAACTTAGATATATTTTTTAAATTTGATTCTAAAAACTAAAAATAGTTATAGTTTTTAGAACTATTTTTACAAAACAAGTTTTATCAAATAGATTTTTTATTTTTTTATTCTGAAAATCAAAAAGCTGCTTTTAAAAACACAATTCAAGTCGCCCCTAAGTTTATGATTCTATCTACTTAAGCATTACCTAAAACTAATTGGAACATTTAATAACTTTAACATAAACATAGCTTTCCCAAATTGAAAATAAGTTGATAAAATGTTTTCATGATCAACTAAAGCCTTTGGGAGAGATTTAAAGCCTTAATCCCAAGATCCGTCATGAATCAAACTAGTCACGAAGTGATGAACCGATTGGAATATAATAATAATAATAAAAAAAAAAAACCGTATTTGATATGTCAAAAGGAAAGCTGCCTACCGTGTGTTGCTGTGGTCATAACTGGAGATTCTCTCAACGTTTTCTACTTTTCTTGTTAAAGTTAGATAATGTCTTTTTCTTTTCTTTTCTTTTTTGTATAAACAAAGTTAGATAATGTCATGTATATATACTTTATACTTTATGTAGTTATGATTGTTAATAGTAATGCATGTAGCATATTCTTTGTGTCTAAAGGAGTAATATTATCTTGCCATTGTTTATTGTATATTTCTTGTCTTTCCCACTTTATACTATCACATCTTTTATTGCTGAAATTTTTTAACACTTTTTGGTGGGGTTATAAATTATTTAATATACATTAAATATTGAGATTGAGAGAAAACTTGAATATTTGCATTATTCAAAAAGTTCAGAATACAGTCGATATGAAGTTCCTCTATACAAATAATATTTATACATGCTTTAATGAATAAATAATTTCTAACAAACTGTATTCGTTCTGCTATGATTAGTTGCAAAATGTAACTATCATCTGACGTGGAAATTGAGTTAGTTGAACTGTGTGTATCAGCTTGAAGTTATGGGCCTTTATCATCTGGGCTTGCATTTGGGCTTATCCTCATTACCCCCCCCCAAACAAGTTGGACCGTGAATGTTAATAAGACCCAACTTGAAGAGAGCTATGTGAAATGTTGTCGGAGGAAGAGATTTGGTAAACATGTCAGCTAACTGATCAGAGGATGTTACCAAAAGTAGTCACAGAAGACCCAACTGAAGTTTCTCGCGGGTGACATGACAGTTTATTTCAATATGTTTGGACTGCTTGTGGAATGCTGGATTATGAGCAAGGTAGATGGCAGATTTGTTGTCGTAGAAAACAGAGGCTGGTTTGAGCAATGGAATATGCAGATCGTGAAATAGATGTTGGAACCATTGGATTTCACAAGTGAGAGTGGCAAGAGCTCGATACTCCACTTCAGATGAGGAACGAGAGATAGTAGATTGCTTATTAGTTTTCCAAGCAACCAATGAAGATCCAACAAATATCCAGAAACCAGTGGTTGAGCGGCGAGTGTCAGGGCAACATGCCCAATTAGAGTCAGCAAAGGCACAAACTTGAGTATCTGGAAACGAAGGAAAGAAAAGTCCAGAAGCCAGTGCTCTTTTTAAGTACTTAAGAACACGAAGTGCAGGTTGATGATGAACATCGCGAGGACAAGATACAAATTGAGAAAGTTGTTGAACAGCGAAGCAGATATCAGGTCTCGTTGTCGTCAAACAAAGTAAGCGCCCAACTAAGCGACGATAAGATGACTCATCTATCAGAGGAGAGCCAGTGGTGCGACTGAGACGAGAAGATGGCTCCATTGGAGTGCGACTTGGTTTAGTTGCAAGCATCCCCATATCAGAGAGGATCTCCAATGCATATTTGCGTTGGTTGAGATGAATGCATGTGAAGTGCGAGAAACTTCAAGTCCCAAAAAATAGCGAAGAGGACCAAGATCCTTTATTTTCAATTTTTCATGTAGAAAGGCTTTCACTCGAGTGATCTCAGATGGATAATTTCCAGAGAGTACAACATCATCTACGTAGACTAAAAGTACTGTGAAGGAAGAACCAACCTTTCGAGTAAACATAGAGTGATCTGCATTCCCTTGTGTATAACCAAGAGATAGAAGAGCTTTAGACAATTTATTATACCATTGGCAGCTCGCTTGTTTGAGTCCATTAAGGGACTTATTAAAACGACAAGCTTGGTTGGTTTTGGATGTATGTAATCCTAGAGGAGTCGTCATATATACTTCTTCATGAAGATCACCATGAAGAAATGTGTTATCTACATCCAGTTGCTCCAATATCCATCCCTTGGCAGCTGCAATACTGAGTAAAACTCGAATAGGGGTTAGTTTGGCAACTGGGGAAAATGTATCGAAAAAGTCAACTCCTTCTTGTTGCGTAAACCCTTTTGCTACCAAACGGGCTTTGTGTCTCTCAATTTCTCCATTTGAACGATACTTGATCTTGTATACCTACTTACATCCTACTAGTGTTTTCTCAGGTGGTAAATCGACAATGGTCCAAGTATCATTTTTGGCCAAAGCAATCAATTCTGCATCCATAGCTTGCCTCCATTCCTGTGACTTAATGGCTTGGGAAAAAGAATTTGGTTCTGTGTGTGTAGTGATGTTAAAACAAAAACTGTTATATGATGGTGCACAAGAGAAATATGATAGTACATTGGACAATGGATAAATGACAGAGGGTGAAACAGAACTACCTGGATGTGATTAAGAGATATGAGCAGCAGAGGAGGGATTGCAATGGTAATCAATGAGATATCTAAGAGTTGATCTGATTCGTGATGATCTACGTGGAGCAGCAGCTGATGGAGCAGTAATCGTTGTGGTGATGATTGATGGATCTATAGCCGATGGAGCAACAATTGATGGATCATCAGTATCATTTGGGCTTTGTGGTGCATTATGGGTTTCTGGAATTTGGTTTTGTGGATAGATGGGTTGAGTGTTTTAGGGATGAATGGGTGTATAGTCAAGGTCAAAGAAATTTGGTTGTTGAGTTTCAGAAAATGTGGTTTCGGGTGAATGGTTTGTATTGGATAAAAGGCTTTTAGGTTCAAAAGGAAAATGATGTTCATGAAATATGACATTTCGTGAGATAAAAATAGAATTAGAAGATATTTCATAAAGAATGTAACCTTTAATACCTTCTTGAAATCCCAAGAAAACAGCTTTGCGAGCTCGATGTAAAAATTTGGTACGTTGACTAGTGAGAGTGGATGCATATGCCAAGCATCCAAACACACGAAGGTGAATAAGGGATGGAGGTTGGTTGTATAGGAGTGAGTATGGAGACTTATTGGCAAGTATAGGGGTGTGAAGTCTGGTGATTTAATGGACTGCATGTGTTACTGCATAACACCACAATTTGCTTGGAAGATGTGCTTGAAAAGAAAGAGCTTGTACCACATTCATTATATGTTGGTGCTTCCTTTCGACTCTGCCATTTTGTTCTGGTGTCTCAACACAGCTGTGTTGGTGCAAAATTCCTTTCAATGCATAAAATTCATCCATCATGAATTCAAGCTGATTATCTGTGCGAAGAGTTTTAACTTTTGTATTGAAATGGTTTTGAACAAATATAATGAAATTCTGAAGCTGTTTTCTAGTATCTGATTTAGATTTCATTAAGAAAATTCAAGTTAGATAATGTCATGTGTATATACTTTATACTTTATGTAGTTATGATTGTTAATAGTAATGCATGTAGCATATTCTTTGTGTCTAAAGGAGTAATATTATCTTGCCATTGTTTATTGTATATTTATTGTCTTTCCCACTTTATACTATCACATCTTTTATTGCTGAAATTTTTTAACATTTTTTGGTGGGGTTATAAATTATTTAATATACATTAAATAAATGTAATATAAAATAATTAATATGATGACTACAAATATAAGATTAATAACGATAAAACAAACGGGGTTCAACTACTTTCATACAAATTGAAATTCCTGTTGGTGGACTGGTGATTCTTTGTTTTCGTTAACCTAATGACATGTTTTTTTTCAGTGAAAAGACATAACAACTGCCCGTATGTATGCAATGGAGCCATATACTTCCAAGAAATGAGAGTGAGCCCCGCGCACGAATCCCATCACATGCGAATCTCACAACACGAATCTAATTATTGTAATGAAAGCAACGAATGAGGAATTATGAAAGTGAAAGCAGAAAGTTGCGGGGGGGAAATCGAAGGGAAAAAGCATGCCCCCTAAGACCCTAAACTTAAGGGTCACCACAAAAAAAAAAAAAAAGACTCTCAATTAAAATAAGGTTAGGGAAACAATGTTTAAGCAAAACTGTGACTTTCCACGTTCATCACTCCCGACAGCTTAAAGAAATTTCCAAAGAACTAGCTGACAAATTGTTTTAGGTAAATGGAGCTGTAGTTTTTCTACTCCACATAATAATCCTTTTGCTTGTGGGTGCACTTCGGATTGAATGTCTTCCACTAATCTCTATTTGCTCTAAGAATCAAGTTGAATGTTGGGTTTGGCCAAATTCTTAATTTCAATATTACTATATTTAGTTTTTATTTTTTTGCATGGTGAATTTATATTTTGTATTTAATATTAGAATATGTAAAGGATACATGAGAGATATGATAAATATTTATTTTTATTATTAGACTAAAAAATGTCAAAAAAGAGTGTGTAAGGAGAATTACTTTGTCATGCAAGTTCTTATTGAATTGGGGAATTGTTTAACGGCGTGAGAATGAGAGAGAAGAAATTGTGAGTAACTAATTATATATCGTGCTCTTACATTATATATACTGACTATTTAAATCAAATATCTAACTTTGATTTTTTTATTTCATACATAAATATTTCATGCATGTTTGAATTAATTTATTTTGATTTAATAAAATACATTATATACATAAGTTTTATAAAAAAAATTAATATATTTTGTCATTTTAATTGATTTTTTAATATATAAAAAAAATTGTAAGTGTTACTCTTTATCGTCTTATTTTACGAAATAATTTTCTAACTCGACGTTAACTATTTTTTTTTAACTTTTTCTTACAAACATCATGCGGTAAGCAAAATTACCGTGTCTTATATGGATAAAATATCTCTAAATTAAACTTGTATCTAAAATGAGCAAGTATTCACTTTTGAAGTAATTTATAGTGCTTATGATTTAAACTCACCAAGTTTAAAGATGAATACACTTTTACTTGTCTACTTTAGAGTAATTGTTTCCATCTTATATATATTTTAAATTTTTTTTGACGCATTTGATGCTAAAATTATTAGTTTAAATAAATAAAAATATATTATCATAAAATATACATCAATTGAATAAAATAATAATGTTACTTAGAGATTTTTTTTCTTGGGTTTTTTTTTAGAAGAACCCATCACATGGAGAATCCTAAAAAAGTCTTAATTGAAGAACAATATTTTGCTTTACCAATTGGAACCCTAACTAAGATGAATTCTTGGGGAACGAACTTGTAGTACACACCACAAAGCAAGTGGCAACGAAAGATGAATCGAGCTGCTTCTATATTGGTTCAGAGTCAAGCATTGAGTTCTAGATCCAATATGACATTAATGGTATAATAAGTTGGCGCACACATTGATCGTTTCAAGGATATTGATAACATTATATTGTCCACTTGGCTACCCAAATTGCCAATTTGAATTACCAATTTGGAACCTTACGTGCATATGTAGTTAATTTGATGAAGATCACATGCGGTTAACACAAACAATTGACCACCAAATTAGTTGGTTCAAATGATACATGATTGATTCCACTCAGTGGCGGAGCCAAGATTTTATTTCAGCTGAGGTCAAAAAATTTGACATATCAAAATATCAAAACTATTAAGAAAAAAAAGTATCATGAATTCTAACATATTTATCTAAATTATTTACTAAATAATATCACATAATATTAAAAATTTAAATAAACAATAGGCAACTATTATATATCAAAGCAAATAGCCTAATACATCTAACGTATTCTTTTAAAAATTCTCACTATTTAACGTTATATATAAAAAGTTTTTATTATATATCACATTTAACGTTACAAATACCCTAAACGTATATCAAAACAATAGGCTATTAAATGAATAATAATTTTTAAAAAATTCAGCAGGGGCCCAGACCCCATCTATGCACTACGTGGCTACGCCACTGATTCCACTTCGACAATATTTCGAATTCAAGTTCTTATGAATAAAAATATTCTATTTAAGAGAGTTAACTTCGTTATTATGTGAATATTTTCTGATTTATTCCAGAAAAAAAAAGAAAAAAGAAAAAATACAAACAATTGATGTGACTGTTGAGTTGGGGTACGGTTTGACAGCTTAATTCCATAAATAGACAAGGTACAAATAATGGTAACTGCAAAAAACATAAATGAAAATGAGGTTCATTGTTGTGCCTAATGCCTACTAAAGTTTGTATACACTTTGCGTATCAACAATTACATCAAAGTCTCGTTTCCATGCCACGAGTAAAGACAAGTTGCAAAATAGAAACGTTTATTGCACTAACTACATCCTAAAAAGGCAAGTTAGAAACAAGCATCTGTAAAGAAAAAATCGCTTTAGGATGTGTTTAGTTTAAGTTTTTGTTGAAGATATCTAGGCAAATGAAAATGGTATTTTTATATGTCTATATTTGGTATCAGGTTTTAAAAAAAAAAATTAGGAAAATTATTTGCACAGTATTTGCTTTTGGTGTGTTAAAAACATTGTTGAATAAAACCACTTACAATGTGGTATTTGCTGATAGATGGGGAATTCAAAAGGGACCACAAGCAAGGAGACTAAAATGACCTTGACGTTGGAGAAAACTATTCACTAAACTAAAACCATATTTTCTCATTTTATTTTACTCAAGGGTTGTTGTGGTAATTTAACCAACCATATTTTTCCACCAATATTTTACCTTCAACCAAACATAAACTTAGCAAATTAAAACCAATTTTTTCGATAATATTTTGGCCTACCAAATAATTTTTTTAAAACTTTTCTACCGAACTCACTTTCCCACCATGTTTCTAGTAATTATATTTTTCTAGTAAAAAAAATTTCTCCTCTAACAAACGCCCCTTTAGTGAAGACATAAGAAGTTTCTTTAATAAGCAAGCATAATGAGTTTCATTTACGAAATTACGGAGAGAAAGAAAAATATGTACTTATGTACATTACAATCACTCTGAAACCAAGCATTATACAAAAATATGTAATGAAAGAAAAAAGTAAAAGAGAAATCGTCAAATCACATTAAAGGAATTCGTCAAATCTCTGTAAGGGATTAGATTATCTATAAACCGGAGAAATCAGGATGAAATTTACAGGACTCATGAATCTATGCATAGTAAAAGAGATCATGAGATGATCTGCCTTTAGAGTCAGTAAATTGAAGATTCCCTATTTCGAATAAAGCTTACCCTAAACCACAAGGGTTGATACGTTTCCTTGCCCTAGGTTTAATGGAAGGTAACTGAGACGAAAGGAAATACATACGGTAACCAAATATGTATAATAGGATGATTATGTCATTAACGTAACTAGCTCTGGGGCAACAAAGCATTGCTAGTGCTTTGTGTTGTCATTAGATGGGTTGTGGGCTTGTTGGGCCCAAGCCTATTTATGTCAGTGGCTATGTTGGGCCTAATGGTCACACACTAACACCTTATTGTCATGATGATATAACATTAAAGGTATTGGGCCTAATAATGGTTGTTAGCCCAAAAAGAAGTTTGGAAGCCCACCTAAAAGGGAAAAGGGCGCATGGATCATGTAATGGGCTTGGATGGTCCAAGACATTACTAATTAATTTAATTAGTTAAATTAATTATCAAATATTTAAATTTTGAATTTTGAATTTGAAATTTGAATTTGAATTTTGAAATTCCAATTTTGAATTTGAAATTTGAAATTTGAAATTTGAAATTTGAAATTTGAATTTAGAATTTAAATTTAGAATTTGAATTTAGAATTTAAATGTTTGAACGTTTGAATTTAAATGTTTGAATTCGAATTTGAATTGGCTATGAAAACTTGTTTCATAACAAAAGGATAAGATAAGATCTTGTTGGAACAAATCCCTAGTATCAAGAGGAGATCTTTGATCACATCCAAGGCTGAATTTGGGGCGCCACTTTGGTTGTTGTGAGTGTCATCTTGTCAACCAAATAAGCTCCAAATCAGATTTGGTTTGTTGAGAGAATCAGTGAGCTAGTTGGTTCAAATTTGAATGCAACTACACAACGTATCTGGACTATTTTTGGGGCTGAATTGGGCGCACCATATGGCTTTCCATATGATGTTTGTTAAGTCAGATTTTTGTTAAGATATTGACTTGATATCATGAGGATATGATAGGAGGTTGTTGGCCAGATTTGATTTTGCAACAACTCCATTTTTCCTCTCTATTGTGCGCTACTTGTGGTCAGATTTTTAGAGAAAAATATGACCCAAAATCTGACCCAATTTTGATAGTTCTCTCATCTCCTTTGGTCATCCTTTTGTTAGGTTTTTCTTAAGAGGTTTTGAAAAATAACCTAGCCATATATCATCAAATCCATGCGCCACTTTTGTGTAGTTTTAAGCTGAAAATTTCACTCTTCTAAACACCTTAACCTAGCCTCCTCCTTCACATATTGGACGCCTAACATGCTTTTGTGGTGATCAATTGGTGGCTTTTCAAGAAAAGTTCTTGCATCTTGACGTGGGTTGTGTGGATCAACGTTAGAGGGTTTGAACCCTTCAAACCTTACACTGATCTCCTTGGTGTTTGAATCACAAACAAAGGTAACATCATGCGGGCTTAAAGCATGAGTCTTGATTGCATGTATGATTCCGTATGAAAATTTTTGTTTTTCCCTCTCACATGCTTCAGCCTTCAAGGTCAATTTAACTTTCAGGTGGCACATGTTATCATGCATTTATTATGCATCTAGACTTAATAGGGTGGCACATATTCATTTTTCACCAATAATTTTTATTGCATTTATGGCTCCTACACATCATTCTAAGACATTCGTCTACAAACATTTTCCATTTGAGCTCTCTAACAACACAAATCAACAAAATCAAGCTTAGGGTTCATGAAAATTAAACTCATCAATCAACCATCAAAAGGTGAAGAAACTTACTCACAATTACGTCACAAGGCTCGTCCTAGCACCACACAAGCAATGGCTTAAGAAATCAACCCCAAAATCACAAACTCTCCAATAAATTCGTGATTGTATATGCCTCTTTTCTCACAATAGAGAGGGTTTCAAGGGAAACTAATCAGTGGAACGGAGAGAGAAAATGGTGACTAGTGTTGAGCTTAGGTGGCTTAAAGGGTTTTTAAGTGAGGTGGGCCCCACCGCCACTTCACGCGATTTCAAAATAACTTGAATTTTTCCTCCGATTTCGCTAAACGTCCATAAATTCACAACCTATTTAGAAACTCTAATTTTTAACATTAACCATTGTCCTTTAATTACCCTTGATCAGATGAATCCGGAGTTTTCCAGTCATTCGGAGAAAATGCTGTTTTAAGCTGTTGCATGTGTCGTGGCCACGCTTCCCCAAACTTACTTATTTCCATCAATTTTCGTTAGAAATCATATTTACTAGTTCTATAAACCATTTATAACTTTTATTCAAAACCTAAAGCTCAAAACTCAATCGACACGCTTTACGGTGCAACTGTACCACAGTATTTTTATCCGGTAAAAACACTATTCACTAAATTCTCTGAAACTTGCCTAACCACTCAATTTTTCATTCTGAATCCATTTCCAGGGTTATTTTTTTTTTTTTTATAACAGGGTTATTTTTATCATATGATACCTTCTACTCAATTTTTATCTTCCTAGGGTTGCGTGTTGGCTAATTACCGTTTTACCCTTCCTTTGTATTTTGACCTAATTTTCAGGATTTGCACTAATCATTCCCTTTAATCCATGTTTAATATTTTAATATGTAATTTAGAATTGCGAAGTGTTATATTATGCACTTGAAAGATCATAAAATAGCTTAGTTTTTAACTTTTCCGACTAGCCTACAATTGTTGACTTTGAAACCTTCATTTTAAATCATATTGGCTATTTTAATTCATATATTTCAACTACATATATGACCAAAAAGAGGAAGAATTTTGTGGTCTTCATGAAGGAAGAAAGAAAGCAACTTACATGTAGGAAAATCAACAATTAAACTTAAGTAATAGTTTAGTAGTTTTTCTTTCACTTTGACTTAGTCATCCATTTAAATTAATATGATTGGTCCATCTTAAAACATACAATTTCATATGTATCATGGCATAAAAGAATGCATTCAATCAACCATTTAGTAGAAAATAAGACTAGGTTAGCAAACTAGCCAACTTTGATTACATACTTTAATTTTTCATGCAATTTAGCATACCTTTGACATTTTTATAAATTACATACCAAATTTTGACTTATTTTTATAAATTAATCTAGACATAATTAGATTAATCCAAAACCACTTCTAGTCATCAAAATTCCATAAAGAATTTAATTGCACAATCAAACTTAAGCTTAGACCATTCTTTTGCTTATTTGCAATTTAGTTCCTAAACTTTCACCTATTTATATTTTGACCCTTAGACTCTATCAATATTCTTATTAGGGTCTAATTTATCTTATTTGACATGAATTGTATCATCACAAATTTTAGCATGTCAATTCATTCATTTACTCAACAAAACTCACATCAAAAGCTTACTTATTCAAAAGTTAGTGTAACTTAGTAACAACACTTGTACTTCTTTTATTATTTCAAGATTTCTTAATGTCGGTTGTTATAATAAGTGTGTCAGTTGTACCTTGGTTCTTGATGTATATTGTTAGCTTACTTTTACTTTTCTCGAATCCTTGCTCAATGAAGTAGCTACTTATTCTACTGTACCTCGCTCGAGAAGCTTGCTTTAGACTATATAGTGTATTCTTTTTACTTCTTGACCATTCACCATGAACCCTTGAGGTTGCTCCACATAAATTTCTTCTTCAAGGTGCTCATTGAGAAATGTAGACTTTACGTCTTGTTGGTAAATCTTCCACTTCTTTTGTGCTTCTAGCGCAACCAAAGCTCTAATCGTGCAACTGAAGAAAATCTCTCATTGTAGTCAATTTCGAATAGTTGAGCATATCCCGAGGAAACTATTCTTGCTTTATGTTTTTGAATTGAGCCATGGGTTAAGTTTTGTCTTATAGATCCACTAGCTCCCATGTCTTGTTAGATTATTTTCATTTCTTCTTCCATAGATTTTCTCCATGCATCTTGCTTTGAAGGTACTTCATAGTTTTCTGGCTCAATAATTGTGAAATTGCATGTCTAGTAGATCTCTAACAAAGACTTAGTTCTCCTTGGTGTTGACTCTGGAGATGAGTCAAGTGATTGTTCCACTATTGCTTGTGTTGGTGATCTTGGTTGCTCATTATCTTATTTATCTTCTGGATTTGGTGGTGCTAGTAAGTTTATATTCTTTCTTTCAACTTGTTGAGTCTCCCAGTTGTAGGAAGCATCTTCGTCAAACTTTATGTCTCGACTGATGATTAACTTCTTTGTTCTTAAGCTATAGATTCGATAGCCTTTTGATTGAGTGCTAAAGCCTAAAAAGATTCCTTTTTCTTCTTTCTCATCCGGCTTGCCTCATTTTTCTAGTGGGATGTGGGTGAAGCAAATGCAACATAAAACTCTAAGATGTTTTGTTGATGGCTTTTGAGCTTTGATTGCATATTTGTTAAGAAGATAGACTGTTGTAGTTACTCCCTTTGCCTAAAATGATTTTAGAAGACCTTTCTCCATTAGCATGGATCTTTCTGGCTCCAGTACTGTCCTATTTTTTTTTTCTGATACACCATTTTATTCTGGTGCAACTATAAGCTGATGCCCCATGCCTTCATCTTAATAGAACTTGTTGAATTTATTAGAGGTGTATTCTTTGCCTCTATAACTTCTTGTCTTTTTTATGTTGTGACTACTTTGTCTTTGGACCTGAGTTTTGAATTTCTTGAAAATATTGAAGACTTGCGATTTTTCACATAGAAAGTAAACTCAAGTCATTCTAGTGTAGTCATCAATGAAGAGAGTGAAGTACCTAACTTTGAGCAGCTATGTTTCGGCCAATTTTTAATATAAAAATGATGGATTTCGATCTTGTGTTATTCATAAAAATTGTAGATCTTTCTTTTATGTTTCCAATAATACCAAAATTACATCAATCAAATAAGTGTAGCTTAAGTTATGCCTAAAATATAAAATAGTGTGCTTGTTGCCATCGGACGCTCCAAAGTGCTTTCGTAAAATGATGCATTTTTGTACGTTGTAACATGCATTTGTGCATTGTAGTGCCCATTTACAACCCAGTTAAGGCCCATTATGTTGTTTTCACCCAGAATAAGGATTTCTCTATCTATATAAGTCATTCTTAAGAGAAATTACACAAATCTTGACAGCAGAGGCACCTTTGACATCAAGGAAGTGTGTTTGCTCGAATTTTCATACTTTTGAGATCTTGAGACGAGTCGGAGATAGGATTATTCTTGCGATTGTGAAGATTCATCGTGTCATCACATTAAAGAAGTTTAGGAAGATTTTACATATCCTTGTGTTCTTCTTTTTACTATGTCTAGCTAGTTTTCTTTGTAGTTAGGGTTAAATGGAACTCATTTGTATCTTTATGTTTCTGATTACCTTTTCATGTCTTCTATGAGTTATTCCTTATAGACTGAATTAGGATTTATATATGACAATAAGGATATTGGTATATGAATTTGGGTTGACTCATTCATCATTAATTTGCATGATTCTCGGAATAGACATATGAATTATGCCATATACCATTTTTATGATTCTTTATATTAATGCTTAAATTCTTTTGAGAAACATCAAGGAATTAGGATCCTCTTAATGAAGTAAAGGGTTAAAATATTAAGGGATTGAGTTTTAACTAATTTAGGAGAATTGATGGGCAATATAAAAAAGGCAAGTAATTAAGATTTTTAATCCAGAACATAAAGGGGAGATTGGGGAAAATTGAATATCTAATTACAATTTTCTTGATTGTTTGAATCTTTGAGCATTATCGTTTTTGTTTTTATTTTAATTATTAATTAGTTTTTAATTAAATATCTCATTTGAATTGTCCAATTTAAGTAAAAATAGTGAACTAGTGCTTGAAACATTAATCTTTGTGGGGATGATACTTTACTCACTTCTTTATTACTTGTACAACAGGTACATGTGTTGAGTCCCAAACACGACTCGAACATAAATCTCTTATGTTGTGTTGTGTATCGTGTTGGTGGGTCATTTGAAAATTATCACTCCTTTATTGAACACAACTTGTTATAATGCATTTAATTAAACAAAGGACATTAATTAAATATGTGTTGCTTATTACTATTATGAAAAGATACATAAATAACTATTAAGACAAAGAAGAAAATGAAAAGGATAAAAATATAATTAATTTCTAGGGTTACCTCAAGTGGTTTAGGGAAATATTTGATAAGTCAATTAGGACCCTTATGGAAATATTTGATAAGTTTATGGGTCAAAGTTTAATTATGTGAAAGTTTAAGGACCTTTTTGCAAATAGGCAAAACTTTGTATAAACTTTAATTAGATGAAGTAATTAAATTTCTTAGGAAATTATATGAGTATTAAGTAGTCTTAGATTAGTTTAATTATGACTAGATTAATTATTAAAATTAAGTCAAAGTTTAATTAAAATAACCAATAGGATTTAAGCTAATTTAAGCTTTGAATAAGTCAAAATTAGTAGGCTTTTGTTATTTTTCTATGTTAGGTTGGTTCTTTCTTTCCTTAAAACCGCAAATCTGCACTCTTTCTTTCTCTAAAAAGCGTGACTTCCATGAAAGAGTTGGAAAGCTTGAGAGTTCATCTTGTAGTCCTTAAAACCTAAAACACTTAAGAGAGAAAATTATCCTAAAGACTTTGTGAGCATAACCTAGCTCTTATATCTTGGAGAGGAGCTAAGTTTGTTGAGTTTTCTTCTCCTTTTCCCTGCGAGCTACTGTTGTGCAATTGTGTACCCCTTTATCAATCACACATTACGCAAGTGCACGTGTCAACAAGTAATAAAGTGGATGTGTGAGTCCAGATATCGTTCCCACGAAGAAAACTATAAAGTTGGGATCAATGTGAAGCAATCAAGGTAACAAAGATAATTTGGAAGAGGTTAATGACTGATTAAACAATAAAACTAATAATTAACTAAAAGAATGCAGTAATAGGTTTTCCAAGTATTAACTATAGATTGAGATCAATTTCCCCATTATTGCAACTTCACCAGAATGCAGTAACCATGCTACAGCAATTATCCATTCAGTAACCAAAACACTAATGCATGCAAGGGCTCTCACCAACAATACATGTATACTAAGTCCCACATCTCTATGGGCAACAAAGTTATGAATCATCAAGTGCAAGTACCATTTGATTTTGTGGTGTGAATGATCTCTCTACCCACAATTAACTAATTAAATTAGTTAAACCACAATGCTTAATAACTTTCTGAGTTCACCTATATCTCTATAGCCCAAACCCTAAGTATCTTGCAGCTCTCTCTCGATAAGTCAACAAGAATAAAGACAAAGTAAGCACTTTATTAAAAAACTAAAAGGACAATCATATAGCAAAGTTTAGGCAAACTGATTACATCATAATAAGGGTACTCTATCACCCAATCATAACAATTTAGCCCATACGTGGGTGGGAAGAAACAACAAAGAAAGAATAAGATTCCATTAAACTAAAGTAAAGAAAATAGGGATGTTGTTGTAGCACTGCTCCCGCAGCTACCGTAGGCTCCACCACCATCAACCTTGCTTCAGCCGCCGGAATAGTGCAGGGATCCACCGGATTTGATGATCTCCCTACCAAACCCTAGCTTCACCCTTTGATTCCTTGGATCTCTCTCAACGAACCCTCAAATTCTCTCTATGTGTTTCCCCCACTTTCTCTCTCTAGGATCTGATTGAATGTCTAAAGCATGTGTAGCGTTCATAGCCTTCTTTCTGTGTGTAGGGTTCGTTCCTTTATATACTTGATATTCTGGGCCTCAATCATCTCTTCCAATCCATGCAAATCATCACTCAAAGCTGCCTTGTGATTGATTGAGATTGGCACTCTGTTTTGCTGAAATGCTGACAAAGCATTCTTTCCTTATTTGCTGCAGCTAAGATTGAAGATACAGCTGTGTTTTGCTGCAGCACTTGATTGAAGATTCTTTCCTTAATTGCTGCAGCTATGATTGAAGATACAACTGTGTTTTGCTACAGCGCTGATTGGAGATTGTTTCCTTATTTGCTGCTGCGCTGATCAGGGACAGCGCATAATGCTGCAACATATCTCATCAGATTCTTTCCATTTCGTGTTCCAGGTCTGAATTTGGAAATGTAATCGCTGATTTAATGAAGCTTTAATGGTGATCCTTTGAATGTTTTAAAGCACGTAGCCAGCTCAGGACTCTGATTACACGTTCAAAAACTTCTTCTAGCTAATTGGGCTTGGATCCATAGCTTGCTGGTGATGATGCATGCTGACCTCATCTGCACTGCAACAACATTGCTTTCCGATGCTACAGCATTGACCTGCAGTAAAATAATAAGTGCATTTAAATGTTTCCAATGCTCATTTATATCCAAATACACATAATTAACATAATTCTCAATTAAAACATGAAATCATAGAATTCATGCATTAATCATATAAAATCAAGAGAATTATATGCAATCATGGTACCAAAATATCAGAATTAAGTCCAAAAATAACTCTCTTTTGGAGAGTTATCAGCTACATGCTGTCAACATGATGATGTGTGTGGGTTTGATGGTTATTTGATGGGAAATTGAAGAACTAGTCTCCTAGAAGTCATATAAGTTATTAAACTTATCTTTTAATGGTTATTTCCTTTAATTTTTAGTTTAGCTTACATGAAATTGGAGTTGACCTTGTGTGATATTTGTCATGTTAAATAAGTTATAATTTGATGTGGTTTTGATAAAATTCAAGTCTTTAAGTGTTGATTGTTGAAGAATTATTTGGATTGATGATAAAAAATGGATTGACCTAATATCTAGAGAGTGCATTAGCCATATAGTGGAAAAATATGTAGTCCAAGTGTTTGTGTATTTGTCAATTTGAAACTAGAGCTATTGGATGGTTTGATGAAGATTCAAGTAAACCTAGCTCTTATATGTTTAAGTGGTATTTTGAGGTATTTTATAAGAGTTTAAGTTGGTCGGAATATGGTTGAATCTTGTGAAAAAATTGAGAAAATTCCTATGTCCTTTGTTATGTTTATTTTCAGCCATAATTAGGTTTATGAAGAAGATGTTTGGTTTGATGGCATTCTTGTGAGGATTAAGGTATATTAGTAATAAGCATGATGATTAATTAGTATTAGAACTAAGGAAAGTTGTGTGAAACCTATTAGGTCTTGTATATAGGTTTCAGATATGTCATGTTTTTAGCGTTGGGAATGTATTTCATGATAAGTTATGGTATCAGTATAGTAAGGTTGCTTGATGGTTAAATAATGTGGTTTAATCAAGTTGTCTCGTTAAGAAACATGTGAAGTTCCTTGTGTCATGACATGTTCAATTCGGCCACTATGGGATTAAATGACCTAGGAATGGTTTCAATTCAATTAAATATTTAGGTATATAAATTAAGTAAAATCAAGTGTGTGTTATGTAGGTTTAAAGTATGGAAATCTAAGTTAACCTAAGGGTTAAGTTAATTATGTTGAATATCTTAATAGATGAGATTTTATGTTTATGTCTTAATTAGAGTATTGACTTATGTGGTGGCATGAATTAGCAAGTAAGAGTGTGTTAATGATAGGTAAACCAACTTGAAGAAGAAGTCAAAATATGTATGAAATAGTAGATTTCTTCAAGTGCAAGTAACTATGTTATTGATATCAAGATTATGTTTGAATAGGTGATCTTGACTATTAATGATATTTGGATAGCTTTTGTGACGTAAGAGCAGGGTTGCCAGTAAAGGACCTCCTATAGTCTAGAAGGTTATTCTTAAATGGTTTTGATGATGTCAAAGCATTAAGAACTCAATTTGAAGATGCTAAAGTTTTGGGTTAGACAATTTTTAGATTCTTTGTAACACATAAGATATATAACTAAGCACGACTTCAAGCCCCAATGCATTTCATTCATCAAATTATTTTTGCACTTGACTTTGATACTTTGATTGTATTTTATGTTAACGTGAAGTTGAAGTCATGATATTTTGAGTGTTTATATTGAGGTACAAGCATTGAATTTGTTTTAAAAATAAAGTATGATTTAAAAGGTTGAAAATTTTGAATGTATGAAATTCTGTTGTTACTCGCTCGAATACTCGTACGTTCGAGTAAAACGGAGAGTATAACACATGGTATTTCTAAATGTAATTATACATGAAAATGTTGATTAAAAGGGTAGGATTAGTGAAAATATGAAAATTAGAGCCAAAATACGTAGAAAGGGCAAAATGGTAATTTACCAAACACGTATCCCTAGGCATGAAAAATTGAGTAGCAAGCCTCAAATGATAAAAATAAGGCCAGAAATGGATTCAGGACGAAAAATCGAGTGGATATGCAAGTTTCGATAAATTTGATGAATAGTGATTTTTTGAGTGTAAAATACTACAGTATAATTGTACCGATAAGCGCAAAAATATGATCAGTATTTTCAGGAAGTAAAAATATGACGTGAACGAAAAAATATGTAGGTTATGAGTTGTGGGTTAAATTAGATGATTTATTAAAGTTAATTTGCATGTAGGACCCACTTATAGGTCTTAAGTGACTTAAGTGACTTGAAAATGGAAATTTTCATCTCACTCTCTCTCCTCTCTTCTCCTCTCTCCTGTGGCCTTCCTCCGTGGTTAGGGCAATCAGAGCTTTTGATTTCTAACTCCCTTTTCTAGCCACTTTTAGGAAAAACTTCCAACTACAAAGTTGTTCCCCTTGAGATTGTGAGTAACTTTCATGGAGAGTGTACCTTGTGGGGATCATTGTGTGAGGAGTTATACCCCTAAAACAACAATGGAAATATTGAGTTTTTGGAGAAATTTTGGGGATTTTTGGGTTGGACCATTGGTGAGAGATCACTCCCTTGGACCGAAGGAAGCTATTGGTGGTAAGATTCCTTTTGGGTGGGAATCGATTCCTCAAAACATGAGAGTCAATTTTTAGCTATTGTCTGTTACTAGAGCTGCTGGGATCGATTCCTGGAGGTTGGGAATCGATTCCCACTATACAAAATTTTGAAAATGAGTCTTCTACAACCTAGATTAAATGATATTACTTGGATGGGTTGTAATTAATAAGTTTTATGCTTCTGCAAATTTTGCATTTACAATGATGGTGTTATTTTTAATTGATTTCGGAAATGGTTAATGTTTAAAGAAATGAATGTAATAAAAGAAAAAGTTTACCCGTAATTTAATTAACTCAATTACTGTGATTGTAACTGCGCTTAATACCATATGCAATGATAACATTACCGGTACGTAACGGGCTGTTACATTTTATGGTATCAGAGCAGTTTTGTTAGGAAACTCTGATTATGTATTACTGTATTTGGTGTTGCATAGCTATTTATGAATTATTTATGATTAATGTATATGTGATTCCTCAGTGTGGGTCTGATCAGCTCATTTCTTTGTGTTACATGTACAGATATCATGAGTAGGGCACGTGGTCGCTGTGGAACATGAGGTGCAGGTCCTCAGCCGCCTGATCCGATTACTGCAGTTCTTAATGCTCTGCAGGCGGAGACGGCTGCCCATAGGACTATGACTGAAAACCTGATGAAGAACAATCAGGATATACTGCAAGCCTTCATGACTGATTTGAGGGCTGATAGAGTTCGTCATTAGAGGGATGATTCTCCTCCGCATACGGCTACAATGACTCCTCCACCTACGCCGTCTGTTACTCCTCAGCGGGGGGAGAGTGGGGCTAGTCACTATATTGGTGAGGCTAGCCACCATACTACTGATCCTACATATGTAGCCCATACTTCTGTTGACCCGACTTCTGTTGCTCATACATTTGAGGTTGCTGAGCAAGTTGTTGTTGATGAGCGAAGGCTCATATCCTTTAGAAAACACAAATCACCCGTATTTCTGGGGTCAAAAGACCCGAAAGAGGTTACTACATGGCTGAGGAGAATGGATAAGATATTCCAGGTGATGAGGTGTCAGGATCCTCAGAAGTTATTGTATTCTGTGTATATGCTGGAGGGAGATGCCCATGAATGGTGGTGCAACGTAGCTCGCCCTTTTACTATTCAGGGTGAGGAGCTGACATGGGCCTTGTTTGAAGGCTTGTTCCATGAAGAATATTTCCCTCGAGATATCCGAGAGGCAAAGCAAAGAGAGTTTGATAAGCTTGTACAGGGGTCGATGACCGTGGATGCTTACTTGGCTAAATTCAATGAGTTGGTCAAGTTTTCCAATTATAGGGGCACTCTACCTACGCCCGAGTTCTTATCTGTTAAGTTTCAAAGAGGGCTGAGTGAAAAGATTTCCAAGAGGATGTCAAATACGACAGTGAGAAATTTTGCTGATCTTGTGACCCAATGTAAGAGGGTCGAAACTGTTTATGGAATATATCCGAAATCCAATTCGGAAAAAGAGCTAGAAATGAAGAAAACATCTGGTCCTTCTGGTAATAATAATAGAGGTGGTTACCATCAGAATAACAATAGAGGAAGGGGGTTGCAAGTAAGGCAGCCTTCTGGTCAATTCAAGAGGAGTGGAGCCCCGAGTGGTGAAACTGTTGACAGATATTATACCCCACAATGTAGGAAGTGCAAGAAATACCACAAAGGTGTATGTGGTGCTGCCCCGGGGGCGTGTTTCATGTGTGGCCAGACTGGCCATTTTGCTAGGAGTTATCCATCTGCTGCTGGGCAGGCTGCGAATCTGCAGGCTTGGGCATCTTATACTCCTACGACAGGCTGCGAATCTGCAGGCCTTTCTGACTGCTACTACGACTATTACTGCTGTTATTCCTGCGGTTGGGCGAGTGTATACTATAACACCCCGTGTTTACATGGTTTACTAACATGTCATCGTATTAAGCCACACTTAATTAAAAAATGCGGAATATCTTTTTCTTTTCAATTATGACGTCATTATACTTAGGCAAGTTGATTAACTAATCATTTTCATAAAAACATCGCCTGTGTGTGAATTGTAAAAGAAAGCTAACTGAAATACCTCATAAATAAATAAGTGAGTATCTAAGTCACGGATCTACAACACATAGACCGGACATAATCCTGATACAATTATACAACTCGAATCAACTAAGACAAAGTCAAACAATGTGGCATGGACAATCCACATGCTCACCAAATAAGGCAACAAAGCCCAACATAGTCTCAACAGCAGCAACAATAATCATAACAAGCTAATAACATAAGCAGCATGCATAATCCAGCATTCAGACATATCATCATATAAACAGCAATATCAGCTAAGATCCGGCTTCCTGCCGCTAGAGGTCTTAGCCCCTGGGTTACCTGAACCTGAAATAAGCGCCCCAAACGTGGGGTGAGATCTCTAAACAGAAATCTCAGTAAGGCAAGGGGTCCTCAAGGATCTTCCACCCCAAGCTCACTTACATGTGCAATATAAGTTCAAAACAGTTTAACAATATAAGTTCCAAAACAGTGCAATGCAGTAGATAATCATGTCATGTGTGTCAATACTAATCTACTGGCCAGAGAAATGCAGGAATACATCTATTACCCATACTAGTACAAGATGCCACTTGCACCCACCCACAGTGTCACCGTCTTGTATGACGCCACATACTCAGGCTTACCGTCTAAGTGGAACAACACATACATATTATAAGCAATTGCACATAAAGCTCAACAACATTTTCAATTATCAAAGCATGTAAACACATCATGCATATAAACCATTCCTCCATGGGGTATGGTGGAACCACACAATGGCTAAACCGAGGACACGAAAGCTTACCTTGCAAGCTAACAATCCAAGCCAAGAGTCCAACCAAGCTCAAAGCCCAAACACAACAGAATCACAATCTATTTTGGACCAATAATAATATTAATATTCAAACTCTACAAGCAAACGACATAAAGATAATGCCTTTCCTTTACGTTTCATGTCTTTAGGCTTCTCACAAAGCCTCAAGCCCTTAATCACTAAGATTTTGACTTAGATTGATTATTGCAAAAGTTCAACTTCATCAATCTAGGGTCCACAAACCCCAAACACAGCTCTGTTGAATAGTACAGCTATTGTTCTCGGAAATCCAGAATATCCAGATATTTGTCGGGGACATATCCGGATATCCAATATCCGGATATCATATCCGGATATCAATATGCAGATATCCATATTCAGATATCACAAGACCCCATATTCGGATATCAATATCCGGATACCCATATCCGGATATTTTGCGACAGAATACAGTTCTGCATTTCGCGAGATATCCTTCCCAAAGGTGGTTCTTTTCATGATTACAAAGGCTAAAACATGCATTTCTAGGTGTGTTTAACCTTACCCAACCTCAAGTTATTAACTTTAGTTCATTACATGCATCAAGGCCTCATTTTTAACAAAGGAAACACATGGTCAAGGTTGGTGACACTTACCCAAGACTCAAACAGAGACCAATGTTGCTCTTGGAGCTCATCACTCAGCCACAAAGTCTAGACCTCAAGGGTGCACAAAAATGGTACACAAGACTTGGTTTTCCTTCACAAAGGTTGGAACTTGGAGCTTCAACAACCAAGATAATGGCTCCCAACACCCAAACAAAGAAACTCAACCCTCTAAACTGACTTCACACAGCCACCACACTCAGAAAATGTGCTCCTTTCACACTCACAATGATCCCTCACACACACACACACAAGGTATTTAGTGAAGAGAATTGGAAGAAAAGAGGTCACAAAGCTCACAAAATGGATGAGGAAGCAATGGAACAGTTTTTAGCTGGTCAGCCACCCAAGGAGACACGTAGAACCAATGTATGGGCTAGGGTTTAGTGCCAAATGTTGTATATATAGAGTTTTAAGTAATAAACACACAATATTAGCACTAATAGCTACGCTTAAAATTTTAATCCCAAACTTTGGAGTCTGAACCTACTCATTTTTATAAGATTTATCATATTTTTATTTTATTTTTCACAGCACCTTTCTGATACGTTCTTTTACATAGCCAGTATCAGTTCTGGCACCAATTCTCATTATTTTAACTTGAAACTTGAAATCACAGTCCTATATATTATTCTAGAAACATTCATGCACTTATTATAATTTTCCGGGATATTTCATCGGTACGCATTTATACCGAGTAGCAGAACCGGTATCTGCATTTTTCGTCAGAAAAGCGACTTTCAACATTATTAATCACTTACCATAATTATTTAAGCCTTATAATAATTATTAGGGTCAATTATGAAATTATTTCCTAATTTCTCATAATTAATTAATTAATTTCCTTAATTAACGGTGCAGGTTCTTACATATACTACAAATGCGCAACATACTGAAAGGGCCCTGAATTTGGTAAAAGGTATAATTTTCATTTCTAATATTGATTTGTTTGTATTGTTTGATTCTAGAGCAACACATTCGTTCGTGGCTGAATATGTGGCTAAGGCGTTGGACTTAAAGGTAACACGAATGGTTCCCCCTATGCGCATTACTACTGCTACGTGAGAGGTTAGTGATTCATCCTATATATGTGAGGAGGTTGAGTTCGTCTATGAAGGCAAGGGTTACACTATTGATTCGATCATCCTTCCCCTGGCCTCTATTAATTTGATTTTGGGTATGGACTGGTTGTCTCAAAGCTGTGCAATGATTGATTGCTGCGGAAAGAGGTTGATATTATCTCACGAGAAGCAATCTGTTTTTCCGCCTCCTTATCTGTCTGTTTGTCAAATTGTTAAAGCCTTGAAGGCTGGTGATCTGGGTTTTGTACTCTTGGGTGGACTAGTTGGTGACAGTGAGGAAGAGATTTCAGGTATTCCGGTTGTTAATGAATTTGCGGATGTATTTCCTGATGAGATACCGGAACTTCCACCCGAGAGGGAGATTGAATTCTCTATTGATTTATTGCATGGTTTGAGGCCTATCTCTTTGGCTTCATACCGGATGTCGCCACTAGAGTTGGCTGAGTTGAAAAAGCACATTGAAGATCTATCTGGAAAGAATTTTATCAGGCCGAGTCTGTCTCTGTGGGGAGCATCGATAATATTTGTGAAAAGAAGGAGGATAGTATGAGACTATGTACTGACTACCGGTAGTTGAATAAGGTTACGATTAAGAACAACTATCTGTTGCCACGTATTGATGATTTGCTGGATCAGTTGAGGGGTGCCTGTGTATTTTCTAAGATTGATCTCCGGTCCGGATACCACCAGATCCGGATTAAGCCGGAGGATGTGCCTAAAATGGCGTTCCAGTCTAGATATGAACACTATGAGTATCAGGTGATTCCTTTTGGGCTTACTAATGCCCCTGCGGTGTTCATGGATTATATGAATCGCATTTTTAAACCGTATTTGGACCAGTTTGTGATAGTGTTTATTGATGACATATTGATTTATTCCAAAAGTAAAGAGGAGCATACAGAGCATATGAGGATTGTGTTGCAGGTGCTGAAAGATAAGAAGCTATATGCTAAGCCGTCTAAATGTGAATTCTGGCTATCAGAGGTACAATTTCTGGGTCATGTTATTTCTGCTAGTGGTGTTGCGGTGGATCCGAGTAAGATTGAAGCGATAAGTGACTGGGAACGACCTAAGACTGTGACTGAGATAAGGAGCTTTCTGGGTCTTGTTGGTTATTATCGCAGGTTTATACAGGGTTTTTCCGCTATGGTATTGCCGTTGACCCGTTTGACACGAAAGGATACTCATTTTGTGTGGACCCAGGAATGTGAGGATTGCTTTTTGACCTTGAAAGAGAAATTGACTACTACTTCTGTGTTGACTCTTCCTGATCCGGTAGGTGATTTCGAAATGTATTGTGATGCTTCTAAGAAAGGTTTGGGGAGTGCGTTGATGCAAGAATAAAAGGTGGTTGCTTATGCGTCCAGGCAGTTGAAGCCTCACGAGGAAAAGTATATGATGCATGGCTTGGAGCTTGCTGCTATTGTGTTTGCCTTGAAAATCTGGAGGCACTTTCTGTATGGAATGAAATTTGTTGTGTTCAGTGATCACAAAAGCTTTAAATATTTGTTTGATCAGAAAGAGCTGAACATGAGACAGTGGAGATGGGTGGAATTCTTAAAGGATTATGATTTTGAGCTGAAATGCCATTCAAGTAAAGCTAATATGGTGGCAGATGCATTGAGTAGAAAATCTGTCAGTGTGTCCTAGCTGATGATGTGGGATAATGAAGTGATTGATCAATTTTGGGATTTGAAAATAACATATTTATTTGCAAGTAGAATGTCTGATATTGAGTTGACTCAGATTGAGAATAAATTGCATAAGAAAAATAAAGAAACTCAGATAAGGAATGATAGTGCTAAATATTTGAAGGGCCAGAGTGGCATGTCTTTTAATGAGCCAGGGTTACTATTGTATCAGGGCAAGATCGTTGTGCCCAAGGAGTTAGCAGATGAGGTTATGGTTGATGCCCATAAAGGCCAGTATGCTATCCACCCAGGTGCCACAAAAATGTATCAAGATTTGAAAGAGAAGTTCTAGTGGCCTGGGATGAAAAGGGATGTTGCGGAGTATGTATCAAGGTGCTTTGTTTGTCAGAAAGTGAAGATAGAGCATCAGAAACCTGCTGATTTACTTCAGCCACTGGATATACCAGAGTGTAAATGGGAGAGCATCTTTATGGATTTTGTTGTTGGGTTACCTCGGACTCAGGCTGGTTACGATTCAATTTGGGTGATTGTAGATAGACTTACAAAGTATGCACATTTTCTGCCAGTGCGACTGGATTTCACTACGAAGAGATTAACAAAGTTATATGTTAATGAGATTGTAAGGCTCCACGGAATTCCGGTTAGCATTGTAAGTGATCGGGACCCGAAGTTTACTTCGCATTTTTTGGGAGCTTTGCAGCAGGCTTTTGGCATTCAGCTCAGGCTGAGCACTGCGTATCACCCGCAGACTGATGGTCAGACTGAGAGGACAATACAGACACTTGAGGATATGCTAAGAGCTTGCACATTGGAGCAGGGTACTGCTTGGGATAGGTATTTTCCATTGGTGGAATTTTCATATAATAACAGTTATCACTCCATTCTGGGCATGGCACCATATGAGGCATTGTATGGACGGAGATGTCGTACTCCTACTTGTTGGACTGAGGTAGGTGATAAAGAGAGATTTGGTCCGGATTTTGTGCAGGAGACCACGATGCAAATTGAAATGATCAAAGAAAAACTTAAAAAGGCACAGAGTCGACAGAAAAGTTATTATGATAATAAGCATAGACCGTTTGAATTTGAAGAAGGTGACCATGTATTTGTTCGGTTATCTCCGGTCACAGTGTTGGCCGTGCTTTGGGTGTGAGGAAGCTGAGTCCTCACTTTATTGGGCTGTATCAAATCATGAAAAGAGTGGGACTAGTGGCCTATCAGCTTGCCTTTCTCCCTCAGTTGTCAAATCTACATGATGTTTTTCATGGGTCGCAGTTGCGGCGTTATGTTCCGGATGAATCACATGTGGTGATACCGGATGATATTGAAATCTGAGAGAACTTGAAAACTCTCATTGGTCCCATTGAAATATTGGACCGCAGCGAAAAGAGGATGATAAGTAAAATTATTCCCAATTGAAGATTCAGTGGGAAGGCTGCACACCTGAGGAGGCTACTTGGGAACGAGAGGATGAGATCTCCGGCTGTATCCTGAGTTAGCGGACATGTATGATTTAAATTTGCAGACAAAATTTCTAAAAGGAGGGGTGAATATAAAACCTCGTATTTCTAAATGTATAATTATACGTGATAATGCTGATTAAAAGGGTAGGATTAGTGAGAATATGAAAATTAGAGCCAAAATACGTAGAAAGGGCAAAATTGTAATTTACCAAACACGTATCCCTAGGCATGAAAAATTGAGTAGCAAGCCTCAAATGATAAAAATAAGGCCATAAATGGATTCAGGACGAAAAATCAAGTGGATAGACAAGTTTCAAATAATTTAATGAATAGTGATTTTTTCGATGTAAAATACTGCGGTATAATTGTACCGATAAGCGCAAAAATATGATCAGTATTTTTAGAAAGTAAAAATATGACGTGAACGAAAAAAATACATAGCTTATGAATTGTGGGTTAAATTAGGTGATTTATTAAAGGTAATTCGCATGTGGAACCCACCTATGGGTCTTAAGTGACTTAAGTGACTTGAAAATGGAAATTTTCATCACACTCTCTCTCCTCTCTTCTCCTCTCTCTCGTGGCCTTCCTCCATGGTTAGGGCAATTGGAGCTTTTGATTTCTAACTCCCTTTTCTAACCACTTTTAGGAAAAACTTCCAACTACAAAGTTGTTCCCCTTGAGATTGTGAGTAACTTTCATGTAGAGTGTACCTTATGGGGATCATTGTGTGAGGAGTTTTACCCCAAAAACAACCACGAAAATATTGAGTTTTTGGAGAAATTTTGGGGATTTTTGGGTTGAACCATTGGTTGGAGATCACTCCCTTGGACCATAGGAAGCTATTGGTGGTAAGATTCCTTTTGGGTGGGAATCGATTCCTCAAAACAGGAGAGTCAATTTTTAGCTACTGTCTGTTACTGGAGCTGCTGGGAATCGATTCCCACTGTACAAAATTTTGAAAATGAGTCTTCTACAACCTAGATTAAATGATATTACTTGGATGGGTTGTAATTAATAAGTTTTATGTTTATGCAAGTTTTGCATTTACGATGACGGTGTTGTTTTTAATTGATTACAGAAATGGTTAATGTTTAAAGAAATGAATGTAATAAAAGAAAAAGTTTACCCGTAATTTAATTAACTCAATTACTGTGATTGTAACTGCGCTTAATACCATATGCAATGATAATATTACCGGTACGTAACGGGCTGTTACAGCGAGGTGACAAATTTAACTCGCTCAGATGCTCGAACGTTCGAGAAAAATGGCGAGATAAATAATGAGCTCGCTCAAGTCGTCGAACGTTCGACAAAAATGGCGAGCAGTCGCGAAAAATGATTTAAAAAAATGTTTTTAGTGCTCTCTATAACAACCCATTACATATCGGTAATGTTATCATTGCATATTGTATTAAGCGCAGTTACAATCACAATAATTGAGTTAATTAAATTACGGGTAAACTTTTTCCTTTTTGAAATTCCTTGTTATTAACCATTAATCAATTCAGTAAATAATCAAAACAAGCCTGTAATTATAATTGCAAAACATGCGGAAGCATAATACTCATTCTTTATAACACTACTAAGAAATACCATCGACTACGGAATTTAAAATGACATATTTTTCAAAACTGCACAGAAGGAATCGATTCCCACTCATGAGGAATTGATTCCAAGCAGATGACAGTGGAGGTAGTAGCTCTAATTTGGCTCCCCTGTTTTGAGGAATCGGTTCCCATCCAAAAAGAAATCGATTCCTTGCCTTCGTAGTGGCTGAATTCCACGTCCCCTGTTTCAGGGAATTGATTCCCACACTGAAGGGAATCGATTCCCTTACTGTGAAATCACATTTTGACAGCTTTTTGACTTCAAAGGGAATCAAGTAACTCACTCCTAACACTTTAATACTTATTATAATACATGAACAATTACTAATGTAGGCCATAGGCCCTTCCATCATGCATCTTTTTCATAGAAATGCATCATTTACAATATCCAACATCTAAAGTGCCAATTAGTCTTCATATGGCTCATTTACAACAATAAGTCTCTAAATGCCTCAAAGCACAATATGTGGCCATGAACAAGTCTAACGCTCACCAAAATACCAATATAAACAAGAGGCATAAAATCTACATCAATTACAAAAGACTTAGAATATAGTCATGATCACCCAAAAGCATGAAAATTTCAACATGCAATATGTTCATGATCTAAGTCCAAAATAATAAATGTAATGTTATGTGCACCAAATATAATTCTCCAAAATGATATGCTCTCCATATGCACATCATGCTCAACTCCTCCACTAAGCGGGCCTCTTGCCCGAAGATCCTCCATGCTCACTATAACCTGAAATGATGTCCCTAAACGCGGGGTGAGATATACAAATATATCTCAGTAAACCAAGGTACTAGAGGATCACGCCACCCCGTGGCTCACTCAATGCGGATACAAAGATCATCATATAAAATGCATAACTTACAAAATCACATCACACTGGGCTCACATCGAAGAACATCCACATAAGGATTATGTTCAAGGACCCCATCATATAACTCCCAGGAAGCTTCCTAATGTCTCTCTTATGGTTGAGACGACCCCATGGCAAAACCCAACTGGAACTCCTTAAGAAACCTATCCAGCAGAAGTCCCACGTTTGGATCATCCTGGTATCGCTCCCATAGTAGGCCCCACGAAAAAACCCGACTGGAATCCCCTAAAGGGATATCTCCAGCAAAAGTCCAAACCTCACACATCTACTGGCCAGAGATCACATATATGTCACACAACATGCTCCAAGCATGTCACACAATCATGGCAATAATTCATGAACATACAATTCATACAAAGTCAAAGAGCACACAATCCGACCACTACCGTCCACTAGGTGTGGTGGAACACACAAGGAATAAAACCCAAGTGCCAGGAGTTTACCTCACTCCGCAAATATTGCTCTTCCACGTAAGCTCCAAGCTTAATCCGCTTCTATTGCGTCCGTGAGAGGCAACCTATATAGATCAAATAATCATGATCAACAATACTTGCATACCATCAATTTACTTTGCAATAACAATTATCAACATAATCACTTAGGCCTAATGGCCACCTCACATTTAATTCAATTACCTCAACCATTTTTAATCATCAAACTAACTCACCAATTCACTATTCTGTGCATCAAAGCATCAATCATTAATTATAAAACATTTTCACATCATTTTCCTTATTTCTTTCCATATGGTTGAATTCTTCATGCCATTATACTCCAAGGCTTTCAATTTAATTCAACCCTCACACACATCATAAAATCCTATAGTTAACTTATCCGCATGCTCCATAACTCAATTATTCAATCCCATCATCATATCAATTCACAAAGTATTGAAATCTCAAGTTATAAATTTACCAATCACCATAAATTTTATTGCATCAATAATCATCATTTATCATTCTAAGCATTTAATTCCAAAGGAGACATGCCATTTAATGCTCCTAACTACTACAACTCAACACACATAATCAAAAACCCGCATCCATTTTAAGATCTCCATTAAAACTCAAAGTGAGTGTGAAAACTTACCACAATAGCTTCATAGGGTCCAAGAGAATGGTCTCCAACCAATGAATCAACACAAAAAGCACCAAAATTTCTCCAAAATGTCACAAAATTCGTGGCTGATTTATGGAGTTTTCTCCTCCCACAATGCTCCCCACAAGATGCACTCTACATGAAAGTCATTCACAAGAGGGTGGAGAACAACTTTATAGTTGAGAGTTTCTCTCAAAAGTGTCTAGAAAAATGTTATAAATCACAAAGCTTCAAACCCCAAAAATGGAGAAAAGCTCGACGGGAAAGAGGAAGAGAGGAGAGAAAAATGTGAGGGAAAATCAGATTTCATGTCCATTTACCCACTTAAGTTACTTAAGTGGGTCCCACATGCCACTTAACTTTTTTAAATCACTCAATTTAACCCAAAATTTCATAACCTACGTATTTTTCTCGTTCACGTCATATTTTTACTTCCTAAAAATACTGATCATATTTTTACGCTTATCGGTACAATTATACCGCAATATTTTACACCAGAAAAATCATTATTCATCAAATTTTCTAAAACTTGCCTATCCTCTTGATTTTTCGTCCTGAATCCATTTCCGACATTATTTTTTCCATTTGAGGCCTTCAACTCAATTTTTCTTTCCTAGGGTTACGTGTTTGGTAAATTATCATTTTGCCCTTTTTTTTAACGTATTTTGGCCCTAATTTCAGGATTTTCACTAATCCTACCCCTTTAATCCACATTTTCATATATAATAATACATTTAAAAATACGAGGTGTTATACTCTCTATTTTCAGAACTCAAAAATACATATCTCACTCTTCGAACATCTCTCTCTCATCGTTTTTTAGAATTCTTCAAGAGGCAAAAGCCATCTTAGTGAGATTAATATCTTTGAAACCTTATATATGTAAGATTCATGAGTGTATGAGATTGTTTGATCATCTTCTTCCAAAATCCCCAAATTTCCATCAACATTTTCATCTTCTTGAACCTTAAACGAAATGTATCAATGTTGATGAGTTTCTTGATCGATTTCTGAGTCAAGCTTGGGTGATTTGAAGTGTTGTTCATGTTTCTACAAGACTGAAGGTTTTAAAGCAATTAATTCAAAAAATTTGGAACCAAAAGTCGAGGAACCCTAACTACATTCTTGATTTCTCTTTGCTGAAAATTGAAAGCTATTGTGGTAATATCTTAAACCTTGTTTTGAGCATCCTTTGGTATACTCTTGATTATTGATATTGTTAATTTGATTTTCAGTTCTTTTTTTGATATATTGTGAGTATTTCGATTTCTCTGTTTTGATTTTAAGTGAACATAATAGAAATCTTGATGCTCTTTGTGTAAGATTTGTGTTTCTAATTTTTGTGAAAGATCGATTAAAAATATCAAATCTGAATTTGCTTTTACACCTTGTTATACATTGTGTTAATTCAGATTTTTGTTTGAGATTCACTGTTTAGAAACCTAATCTTGAACTGTTCTAGAAATTTTATTGTTGGAATATTAAATCTGAATTTTCTGTTTTAATTGAGGTATATTGTGCTTAAAATTCAGATTTCTTGTGGTTTATCATTAAGAGATTTATCTAGAACTAATTCTGAAAGTTTTGTGAAATTTTGAGAGAAATTACAAATTTGATTTTTCTGGATATAGTGTGATAGTTTCTGTTTAAATCAGAAATTTTAACTGTCCACCATTTAGATACTTGATAGTATTACATACAAGTTCCTTATTGCTGAAAATTTGAAGTTTGTGATACATATACTTGTGCTCTAAATTTCTGTATACTTCATATCATTTTGGAGCTTGTTGTTGCGGCTTATTTGATATATCAAGTGTGATAGGACATTGTAATGGGTTGATAAATTTTCTGTTATAAATATGAGATATTGTATTGTTTGTTTAAAGTGAAGTGCGCGTGTGTGGGTGCAACCGTGTGCGTTGGTGACCTTGTGCTTGGCTTGAGAGTGTGTCTCAAGACCTGGAGCCTCTAGAATCCACTATGGAGAGTGGAGGTCTTGTGTGAGAGGAGTTTGTGAACTCCGTAGGTTCGGCTTGAGAGTAGTCTCAGAACTTGGAGCAGTGTAGGTACTAGGAATATTTTTGATATTTTGTTTGATTACTTGTGCGATGTGTGTTTGTAAAATAGGTACACTTGTGATAAATAAAATATCTGCAGCAACTTCAGTATGGACGTAGCACCCTACTTAGGCTTTGTGGGTGTGAACCGTGATATATCGTGTGTCTCTTGTCTCTTTGATTTAATTTCTGAATATTCTATTTAGAGACTTAAGGTAACACTGATTTCTGGTTTGAAAGTGCTATAGCGATTTTCTGGTGACATATTAAAAGTGCTGTAGCAGAATTAATATTTTCTGTTTTGTTTAAGAAAATTGTATTGTTGCGTTTATACTCTATAAATTGCTAAGGTACGCTTTCAGTTACTATATTGTTCTTAGCATTGTGAAAAATTATTTTGGGCATATAGGGACTAAAGAAAAACTGTGTGATTGTTTATTGAATTCAAATAGTAATATAAATTGATAACTGTCAATCTTATTTAATTGGTGTGGTGATTGAGCTTAATAGTTCAACTTTGTCTAGACATATCATTCTTAAGGATCTACTAAGAAAAAGTTTTTGAAAAAGTTTAGAACACTTATTCACCCCCCCCTCTAGGTGTCCTGTAAGTGTCCTGTGTAAGAAGCCACTTGCCCAACAGCCAGGAAAGTTATTTCCAAGTAAGCTCTTGATTTAAGGAGTTTTCTCCTTCTTTGTTGTTCCGCCATAATCCAGTAGGATGTTGGTTTGGATGTCTGTGTGTTTGTATGCCTGAATATGTTAGATGTTTGGTATAATTGCATTCATGTAGATTATGTTATGTGATATATTTGAATGATATGTTATGTTTTATAGTATATGGTTATTGAACAATGAACACTCTCCATGAGGACTTAGGTGCTAAGAGAATTATGTACGGGCTATCCGAGGAAGGAATTACTCTTCCAGAAGTCAATTATGAATTATGATTGTATGATTTCTGTTGTGTTTACATGTTGTATGCTATGCTTTGTATCTGACCTCTCATGCAGGAAGTGAACTCATAGGTAGAGACTACTTCATAAACCCAGAGTTTACTGAGATAGTTGAATTTTATCCCGTTTGGGGACTTACATTTCAGGTACTCCGACAGTTGCAAGAGAGCCCTCTCAGGGCAAGAGGCCAGCACATGAGTGATAGAAGACTCAACTGCAGTAGTTATTCAGTAGCATGTGTGGATTATTGTATATATTATGTTTCCATGCATGAGCAACGATCATGCATATGTTTATAGCTGATATCTATTTTGATGGGCATATGTAGCCTATGTATAGTTTTATATGTCACATGTTTGTATCAGTAAGTATTGTTGTATTGGCATGATTCCATAATACAGTAGGTGATGTATAATGAATTATATAAAAGTAGTATGTCTGCATGTTTATATATTTGATAGAATTGGCACGTGGCCAAGTTATTAAGGAATTCGTTGATGGATTCTAAACCTGTTATATATTTATGTTGTCTGTTTGGATATTCTGGATTACAGGTGATGTTTAGTGTGGGATTTATTCCCTAATTAGTCCATATTACAACAGTTATGTTGTCTGTTGAACATTATTCGGAATGATACATAATATCATATCCGAATAGTGTATGACTGTTAATTACAGTTATAGGTATAATAATTAAGGGTACTCTGCAGTTATGGGATTGTATAGAGTTTAATAAATTACGCGCGTCAATACGTAAATATAAATTAAATTAAAAAAAATTATTCACCTTTTTACAATAGGTAAAGAGTGATTAGTTAATAAGTCTTCCGCTAAAGTAATTACTTATTACATGTTTATGTAACCATATGGACGTTAGCAAATCGGCTGCAGACGGAATGTTACAATGAGAGACGAGCCATAACCTTTTTCTCAAGTCCTCACTGTTATGGTAAGGTAGCGCACCACTAATGTGTCTATGATGAGTTGCGGAAGAAAGTGAAAAATTGTATATAATAAAATTTATGTTTTTCACTTTAGGGAAAGAGGGAAGTGACCCCTAAAATGAACCTCTAATGGTTAATTCATAATTCTGGACTATGAGGCTTGTCCAAAACAACAAGAATATATATAATTTTTTTGGTAAATATAATATTACAATTTGTATTAAAAATGTTAAACAAATTCAATTGGTAAAGTTAATTAATTTCAAGAATTCGAATAATTTTTTGATTTCTTAGAAGAGTTATTGCAAAGCAAAAGAGTTACTTTTATTTATAATTAAAAATGTATATGTCTTTTAAAAAAGAGCCGCGAAAACCTCATTGCCTTTGTAAAGTATCTGATGTAAGTTAACCTTTAAGTCATGAAAAAAAAAAATTAAAGAATAGAGAATAAAAAAAAAAAATTTGAAATTCATATTGACTTTTGATAATTGAGATCGAATGGTCGCTGCCCATGCTTTGAACCTTTTTCGTTTCCGTTACATGTGAGTGCACTAAGGACAAAACCACATTCATTAAAAAACATAATTATTCAGAGCCTTGTCTCCTTCATAGTTTTGAGTCCCTGTTGCTGAGATTTGTTTCTCCCCTAAGCAAAACCTTCGTAACAAAACTTAAAAAACTACCTAAATTCATTTTACAATATTCACATACATGTTTTCAACCTTTTTTTTGTTATTTCAGGGGGCGTTTGGTACAGGAGAAATTTTTATTTGTCCGGGAATCTCAATTTTCAAAAATATAATATTTGCATTCAGTTTACGATAATATCTGAAAATTTAAAATTTAGAAAATCTCTCAAAATCCCGCGTATCAAACGCTCCCTCAGTTTCCTTCTAGTCTAACATTCTACAATGTATCTAATTCTATAGTTATTTATGGACATATTTAATTTTTTTATATAAAAAATCAATCGATGTTTGAATCCTAACAGGTCCCATTAATCCAGTTTTAAGTTTAAGTCTCTACATTTTTCAAGAATTAAAACTCTTACAAATTGCTGTCAAATCCTAATATCTAGATGAGATGCTAGTAGACCAATACCTCTTGGGTAATTATGTGATTTTTTTGGTTTACTTCAAACATAGTCAAAAATCTCGAAATGGATTACAACAAACTAGCAGCGTATGTATATAAATGGAAAAAGTGATCCACGTCCACCAATAATTGAAGGCAATAATAAAACTCCTCATCCGCTTCAATCTCAATTGTTAGCTAATTTTGTTTGATGGGAGTAGTTACGCTTATCAAGTAGTACGAAGATTACAGTTTACCAAAGTAAAGAAAAGAACATTTTGAAGACAATAAAACTCCTCAACTACTCGGTCCTCAACTGTTAGCCATTTTTTTTTTTTTTTTTTTTTATGGATTAGCAATGCTCATCAAGTATTTAAAATGTTATCAAGTCTACAAAGTAAAGGAGCGTTTAAATTGTCCTTTACTTAAAAAAAGAAAAGAAAAAAGAGCGTTTAAATTGACCTTTTTTCCTTAAAAAATTGTTTTTTTGTTTTAAAGAAGTATTATTTTTCAGACTATAATATATTTGGAAGCAAACAAAAAAAAAATTAAAGTAACACTTTTTTAATATTATTTTTTACTCGAAAGTAATTTTCAAAACATAAAATATCTGACTTTTGACCAAATTTTTTTTTTTACTAAAAATAATGCATAAAAAATCCTTCTTTTCTTCAAAATCCGACCAAACCAAACCAAGCCTTAACCCACTGTTTTTGGTTGAGTTCGTGCTGCAAAGTCCATGATATAGAAGAGAGAAGTAGTTCAACAGAAAATTGAACTACTTAATATCAATATTACAATCAAATCCTGAAGATTTTTTTTTTTAAATTCTTATAAAATATCTGATGCAAATATCTAAGTCTGTAGATTCTAAAAACTGAATTTCTAACACATAAAAATCATCTAATCTCTCCAAATCGAAATCACAATAAAATAGGAACGAAAAAAAATTAAATTAAATTAAATTAAAATGACACATACAAAGAAATCTACCAGAATCACAAAAAGAAAAAAATAGCACAAATGAGAAGTAAAAATAACCAAATCATCTAATCTCTCCATACCGAAATCACAACAAAGGAAGAAAAAAAAAGAAGCAAATTGACACATACAAAGAAATCTACAGAATCACTAAACAAGAAAAATTATTCAATGGGGTAGATCTGAGTGAGAGAAATAACCAAAGATCACATAACACTCAATAAAACCAAAACCAAACCCAAATAAAATCCCAAACCAAATCTCTCACCCATCATCAAAACCGCACTACTCTTATCAGTAGCTGTAGTGTTCCCACCCCCACTACTACTTGTGTTCCCTTTTTCAATTGCTGTGGACACCACCGTCGAAAGTGACGCTCTCGACTGAAGATTCTCCGTCTTAAACTCATGCACCGACGGTACTCCGGCGTTGACGGGCCCCACCTGCCAAACGTGGCTAAAGTTGTCAGCTTTTTCCGGCAACTTCACCCCCGCGAAGATCGTTATAACTCCGCCGGCTTCCTCGGCGGCGATGTCCCATGTCTCCAAGGAGAGATTCTTAACCGGGTCGATCTTTTTGTACGAGGTGAGGTTGAAGGGTTGAACGACGACGGTGCCGTTAGGCTTGAAGGCCATGAGTGCCTGTGTCCCCACCATGCCGCCGCCGGTGGGGTTGATTCCCCACGCCACCCAGCCGTCGGATTTCGGCGGCGAGGCGGCGTAGGCGACGGTGAGGGAGCTGTTGGTGGCGTTGTAGGTGAAGTGGAGGGTGGCGCCGAGGGTTGGAAGATCTGTGCAGTTGGCGTAGGTGCGGTTCGATGGAAGCTTCTGGGAAGCACAGGTTACGGCTGAATGTGAAGGTGAGAAGAGAGAGATGAAGATGGAAATGAAGATTCCCAAGATAAGGGGTGAAAAGGGTAAAGAAAAAGCCATTGATGAATTGAAGAGAGAGAAATAAGAGAGAGAGAAAGGGAGTGAAGGTGTGAATTTGAGTTTGAGTTTTGGGAGTGTGGGATATATAGTGGAAATGGAGTTTGTGGAGATGGATAGATGTACGGGATAGAATCAAAAAGGGAGATTTTTGGTATAAATTATTATAAAAATAATTTAATTCTATAGGGAAAAATAAGTTAACTTATATAATGAGAAATATTAAAAATAGGAAATAAATTATTTTAAATTAAATGTTTCATTTGACCTTCTTATCTGGAAAATCTCATTCATTTAATGTTTTATTTTATGAATTTATATTTAAATTTATTACCGTTAATTTATCCAGTAATAATTAATTTTTTTAACTATATTAAAATAAGACATGGGATTATTGTGTTTGATCAAAGCAAAATGATGCGACTAAAATTTGATTTTGATGTCGGGTAAAAAAAAATTTAAAGGGATTTTTTTCTGTCTGAATAGTTTTTTTTTTTTTTTTTCAAATTGAATTTTTTATAAACAAAAATGCTTCTTATTTTACATATGTATCTTTATAACTAAGAAAAGAGTAGAAGTTAAAAAAAAAATCTAAAATATTACCTTTTTCTTTGAGTCAAGATTCTTAACTTTTAAGAAAAGTCAAAAATTATTTTTTACTTAAAATGTTTCTTAAATATTGTATTTAAGTACAAATTAATTTTGTTATAAAAAAAAAAAAAGAGTACAAATTAATTTTGACTTTCGAAAAAAGAGTTAATGCATTTTTTTTTTAAATTCATTTAAAATATCGCAAGTATGAGTGCTAAACGAGTCAAGGGTCATATAGGGGCCTTTGGGTCGGCTCGTGAAGGCCTGAGCTTACATGTCTAAAATTGATTGTTGGACCCAGACTTGGACTTGTATAAAAACTCGTTTAATAAAAAGGCCCCAGACTCCAATTCAAAAGCTCGGCCTTGGAGCCTCTCAGGCTTGCTTAATATATATATATTTTTTTATATTTTTTATACTACTTGTGATAGCACTCTCTCTTCTCAATTCATTTCATCCCATTTTATTAATTAAACAGACTTTTTGAATGATTTTATTTTATATTATGTTATTTGGATATACATAAATTTATGAATATTTATGAAATTACTAGTGCTGTTGATTGTAGATTTTGTTTAGGTAAATTTTTGTTGTCTTATTATTTTAAAACAGGCTAACAGGCTAAATCAGGTTTTTATTTTTTGTAAATGAGTGAGGCCACATGCTGATATTATCTTCGTAACAGGTAAGAAGCTAAGGCCAGTCTGACACATTTAAACACAGGCTCGACCCGTTAAAATCAAAGCTCTGCTCGGCACGACTCATTAACACCCCTAGTTGCAAGGCACTTTAACCGAAGGAATAAAAAAATTGTCAAAATATCACATTTGAAAAATTATTTCAAATTATATTACGTTTAAAGCTCCGTTATTGATTCGTGCGAGATTAATGATGAATCCAGAATTTTTTATGATGAAAGACAAAAATAAATATTAAAGTTACAAATGTTTTAAGACAGATATAAAGGGCTAATTATTACATATTTTTCAAGGAGGGGCTAACTATTCAGACTATAGTCTATTATTATTATAAAAATATCATTATATATAATATTAAAAAAAATCAAAATCAACACACAAAAAAAATCAAAATCAAAATAATTAGGGAGGGGTGATCTCCGACCCACACCTTTCTCCTAGGTCCATCAGTGTGCGAGATATATTTTGCTACAAGACAGATGGATGTGAGTATTATTGCATGAGTTAGTAGCATTAGTTTCAAACCTTATAGACATTTTTCCGCGTGGCAAAAGAATTTGAGTCCATTTAAGAGCTTGTTTGAATTCTATTTTTTAATTTTAGAACAAAAAATAAAAAATATTTAATAATACCCATTTTGTAAAAACAATTCTAAAAATTATAACTATTTTTTAATTTTTAGAATTAAATTTAGAGAACATGATCTTTTTCAATTATTTCTGTTTTATATTTTAATTTTTAACTTTTAAAATAAAAAAAAATACTTAATTCACTAATTATTCTATAAAATAATTTAAAAAAAAAACAAAATACAATCAAATAGACCATAACCAATTGAATTCACCATTTTCTGTCACATTGCAAAATGTAGCCTGCTGTATCCAATAATAAAATTCAATCATTACATTTTAAAAAATAATTATAAAATTGTAGCATATTAATTTTTTTCCAATATCATGTCAAATTGGTAATTATTCCTTCAAGGGGCTGTTTAGTACTAGTCATTTTTTAGGATTTTCAAAAAATTAATTTTTTATAAATTTTTAATTTTTGTATATTATCATAAACTAATTGTAAAAATTATATTTTTAAAAATCAAAATTTTTGAATAAAAAAATAAATTTTTCTACCAAACGCCTCTTTAAATCACAAGACTTGTACTTTCTTTTCTCTTTTTTCTTAAAAAAAAAAAAAATTACTTTCAAACAGCTCACACGATGTGCTTACGAGGTAATGATGTGTGGCAGAGCAATGTGGATGGATTTGATTAGTACAGGTGTCAATCAATGGTTGGTTATAGTACACTTTTAACGTACACACTTGAGCAGCTGGTTGGCCGTTGAAATTGATGAGAATAACTGGGGAAGGTCACGATGGATGAGGGATAACATTTTTTTATTTTTTGAATTATTTAAAATAATTTTAATGAATCAGCACGTGACTGTGAGGAAAATGCTTTAGGGGTAGATATGGGATTACAGACCATGTGGATGCGAGCTGGGCATTTAAATGACTTTGACTGAAAATGCCCCATTTTCCTTCGTGGGGGCGTGGTGTGGGCAACCTGTGGGAATTTTCCTTGCCTTTTTTTTTTTGAATACACATGCGTATCTTAATTTCTCTTTTATATTTTACTTTTGAATTTTTTTAGAAATAGATATACAAAAATAAGTGTTCCGCGCAGTGTTATTAAAATCGACCCAGTCATTGACCCGATTGATATACTGGGTTAGTGGGTCACTGGTTCAACCACATGACCTAGTAATTATATACAATTTTATAATTTATATTAAAAAATTATAAATATACTCAAATATCTAAAAAAAATAGTAAAAATTTCAAATATTTTTATATAAAAAATAATAAATCACATACTATTATCCAATAAAGGATCAAATAAAAATATAATGATCGTGATATGGGGCTTTAAATTCAGAAAATGACATCTCTAACTATAAATCAAATCAAAATTTTCTGCATAATGCACAATTGAGATAATATTAGTTTTCTAGGTACATAATTTATGTAAGTCAATAAGCAAAAAAATATTCAAATATGTCCATTATGAATTTTTTTTTTTTTGAAAAAAAAATTTGGAATTTGTTTTAGGACCGGGCCGGGTCACCGACCGGGTCACTGGTTTTCATGAAAATCAGTCGGGTCGCACCGGTTCTGATGCATGGTCGGTCCGTTGCTTCAACTGGACCGGTTTACCGGTTCCCGAGTCGACCCGGCCGGGTGGGTCCGATTTTAATAACTATGGTTCCGCGTATATATCCGGATGGGTCCACTAGGCTTAGGCAATAGCGGATCTAGAATTTTTCTTAATGTCTGCAAATTCACTAAGAATAAAAGAATAAAGGAAAAAAATTTAAAGAAAATTTTAAATATATTAAAATACAAAAGAATATAAAAAAAGAAGAAAACTTTAACTCAATATAAAAAAAATAATCAAGAGTCAACTAAACTATTACAAAAGAATATTTTGGGTCCTCAACAAAAATTACGGGCCTCAATTTAATCTCTTGGGTGAAAAAAAGTCTACTCGTGATCCCTCAGAATTCAAAAATAGACCCAAATAATCAAAATCATCGTCCTCTGAAATTCAAAAGGGCTCACATTAATTCCTCAAAAGAACTAACATGGGTCTATTTTTGGAATTTAAAGAGATCATAAGTCGACTTTCTTTTTAAGAGATTAAATTGGGTCTTGTAATTTTTGTTGATTACCCAAAATATATTTTATTCTTTTTTTTCCCAAAAAATTTGTGTGTACACTTGCACATACTTACACATACACAGATCCGCCACTGGCTTAGGCCTAAGAGTTAGACCCACTTAAAGAGGATTTGAACTCCACCACTCGGGCAAGGCGAATTTGGCTTAGTCCGAAGCCTATAAACTCAGATCGTGGGATCATATCCACGATCCTTTTCTACTCTCTGATATCCACAATTATTCTCATAGCAAAACTATACTAAGGCCACAATCATCATGATAACTATATCCTAAGGTTCATATAAATACATCAACATTATCTAACGACAGACACTTCAATTACATTGCATTCAACTTTATCAATCCAACAATATACCACCATTATTCCATATACGTTTCCTTATATGATTGATACCAGTCCAGATATATGTCTAACCTTAGAACATCATCAAGACACCCATATTATTACCCTGACATTATAGTTGGTGTTTACTCTGAACAATAAGTTTGTAAATATGTTAGAAAGATGAGGTGATAATTTTTAACACGATATGCGAATATAACCCGAATACGATACAAAACTTTCATGTTCGTGTTAATATGTATTCATGTTTGTGTTGTGTTCGTGCCAACCAAAAGTGACTTGAAAAAATTCATGCCATATTTGTATTAGGGGTATTCATGTTTGTGTCGACAAGCTTAAATTAAATAATTATATATTTATCCTCACTTACTTTACTTTTATTTATTAATTTGAGGTTATTTAAATAATTTTATATAAATAAATAAAATTGACGGAATATTCATATTGTGTCATGCTCGTGTTGACCCAAATATGACTCGGCAACTCAAATATCCACCCCTACCTGACTTACGTTAGGGTTAACTTGACTTTTTTTTGGTAGTTAGGGTTAACTTGACTTAAATTGTTTAGTAAATATATTTCAGCCTAAAACATTTTGTTGAGTAGTAGTATTTCCGATTGAGCAAGCTTTTTTTCAATGGTAAGAGGTTGTTCCAACTTTTCAATTGTTCATGTATTATTTTGGGCCAAGTCTAATTGTTTATAGATCACTTAGTATTTTGTATATGATGTAATAGTTAAATTTGTTAGTTGATGTAAATGTAATTGAATATATTGAAGATCTTGGTATGTAATATTTGATGTATGTGATGGAGGGGCCATATGCCTATGTGGTATAATGGTGATGAATGTATGAAAATGGATAATGTGTATATAATGGAAATGATAGGAAATGGGCTTAAGTGATAATTGATAAATGAGTAAATACCCTTTTTAGTCCCTGTCAATATCCACGAAGCTCTTTTCAGTCCTAGCAATAAAAAAGGGACAAATTGGTCCCTGAAATAACAAAAAAGAGGCCACGTTCATCCTTCTGTTAACTCCCACCTAACGGACCAACTAACGGTGCATAGTTGGCACGTTAGTTTGCTGACGCGGCTTGGATGTGGGACACCGTGGAAGACGAGACAATGACGTTTTGGTCCCTGTCAAAACCACGAGGGCCATTTTGGTCCCTGTCAAAATGCACGAGGACGTTTTTAGTCCCTGACAAAAAGTACGAGGCCCTTATTGGTCCCTAACCAGAGAAAAATAGGCACATGACTTCATTGCTTTTCTATGCAGTCCAATTTTGCAAAATAGAAGTGCATTACATCAGAAATAGGAGTGCAATAATGTCCTTATTGAGATACAAAAGCGAGGTGGATTTAGAGGATGCTTATGATGATTTGAACAGAAGTTTTGTGAGCAGAATCAAAGCCCATGAAGTTAAGGAGGCTTTATAGAAGATGAAGACTAGTAAAAGTTAGGGACCCAATAATGTCCTTATTGAAGTGTCAAGAGGTCTTGGGTATATGGCAATAAATTGTCTGACCAATCTTTACAGTAAGATTGTCCAAACAAATAAGATGCCTGAGGTATGGAGGAAAAATATGCTTGTGCCTATTTACAAAAACAAGGAAGATATTCAGAATTGTTCTAACTATAGAGGCATTAAGCTTATAAGCCATACTATGAAGTTATGGCAGAGTTATTGAACATCACTTGAGGAGAGAGACCAAAGTCTCTGTAAATCAATTTGGGTTTATGCCAGGAAGATGTATCATGGAGGCCATTTTCTTGATACGACAATTAATGGAAAGATATCAAGAAAAGAAGAACTTATATATGGTGTTTATAGATCTTGAGAAGACATATGATAGGGTTCCAAGAAAGGTTCTGTGGTGGGTTCTTGAGAAGAAAAAATTATGATCAAAGTATGTCAATACAATCAAGAATATTTATGATGGTGCTAATATATATGTAAGAGCTTGTAATGGAACATCAAGTTATTTTCTTATCATGGTAAGTGTATACCAAGGTTTTGCTCTAAGTTCTTATCTCTTTGCCCTAGTTATGGATGAACTGACTAAAGATATGCAAGAGAAAATGCATGATGTATGCTTTTTGTAAATGATATTGTGCTTATTGATGAGACCAAGATTGGTGTTAACAGAAAACTAGAATTATGGAGAACCATGTCAATGTCTAAATGGTTTACACTAAGCTGGAGCAAGTCTGCATATATGAAGTGTGAGTTTTTCTTGGTAAGAGATAGGGATCAATATTCCGAAGATTTGCTTGGACAAGAGGAACTCAAAAAATATACTTTAAGATATCTGGAATCATTTTTGCAAAAAGGTGGAGAGAATGATGAGGATGTAAATCATAAAATCAGAGCAGGGTGGATAAAATGGCATTATGCATAAGGGTTCTGGTGTGATCATAAAATTTCCCTTACGCTAAAAGAAAAATTTTAGACAACAACAATAAGGTCTGCAATGATATATGGAGTTGAATGTTGGCTAACAGATAGGTAATATGAGCATAAAATGGGTGTAGCGAAAATGAGGATGTTAAGGTGGATGTGTGGTCACACAAGGATGAATAAGTTAAAAAATGAAGATATTTGAGAAAAGATTAGAATAGTACCAGTGGTTGAAAAGATGAAAAAACATAAATTGAGGTAGTTTGTGTAAATAATGAGAAAACCCCTAGATGGTCCCGTAAGAACAAAAATTTGTTACCAAGAGCTTTACACAAAGAGAAAAAGAGGTATACCGAAATTACTTAGTTGGAGGAAAGGTAGTAAACAAGACTTACTTGAATGAGATATAGATTGGTGGACGATGTGTCTTAGGACGAATTGAAGGAAAGCTATTAGCATTGTGGATGGTTTGATCCGTTTTTCTTCCTATGTTCCAGATGGTCCACTTTTAGTCATTTCCAGCTTTATCTCCCTTTCTTTCTTTCTTTCCATACTTCTCCTTTTATTTTATTTTTTATTTTATCTTATTTATCCTTCTTTTCTTTTATTTCTTTTTTCCTTTCAGTATTTCTTCTCTTATTTATTTAGTTATGCATTTTTTTTATCACTCTATTTCTTTTCTTATTTTTATTTTTACTCTCTTATTCTTTTTTGTTCTCTTATGTATCTTTATTTTTACTTTATTTTTCCTTTTATTTATTTATTGCTATTTTTTATGGATAATGATATATATATATATATATTTTTTTTAAATTTTATTTTTATCTTTTTTATCAAACTTTTTGTACTTTTCATTTGAGGTGTTTGGTATGTGGGAAAAAAATATTTTGCTAGGAGAGTGGGACGGGGAAAATAAGTTGCCATTGTTTGGAAGGTGGAAGAGTAAAAAATTGGTCGGGAAATATTTTTTCCTATCAATCACTTTTGCACATGTTTTCGTTGTCAATGATAACCATCGAAGGTATGGTAAAAAAAATTTCCCATGCAGTGGGAACGACAGCACAAATTTGCAAGACAAAAATATCCTATGCCCTAATTGATCAGTGTTGTGAACAAACACATTGTCTTTGAAACACAAGTTGAACTTTGAAACAGTATTTGTGCTCTTCATCGTCTCCTTCGTCACGGAGTGGCTGGTAGGTGTTCTAAACCTCTCCTCAATGAAAACCACCTCATTATGTCTTACAAAGCTTTTTCCTTTTATTTTTCTGACCTTAAAATGTTGAGGAAGAGGCTTGCAGTAGCATATTCGAGCTTCAAGGAAACTTCATTTCAGGTAGCGGGATTATTCAATTTCAAGCATATTCGAGCTTCAAGGAAACTGCATTTCAGGCTTGCATTGTTGAGGAAGAGGCTTGCAGATGTCAAATAACGTTTTGATGAGAAACACATTCAATTTTCAAAATGCGGGGTTATTTGGTAATTTTGGTACTGATAACTCTCTAAAATAGAGTTATTTTAGGGCTTAATTGTGATATTTGGGTACCATGTTTGCATATAATTCTCTTGATTTTATATGATTAATGCATGAATTCTATGATTTCATGATTTAATTGAGAATTATGTTAATTATGTGTATTTGGATATAAATGAGCATTGGAAACATTTAAATGCACTTGTTATTTTACTGCAGGTCAATGCTGTAGCATCGAAAAGCAGTGCTATAGTAGTGCAGATGAGGTCAGCAATGCATCATCACCAGCAAGCTATGGATCCAAGCCCAATTAGCTAGAAGAAGTTTCTGAACATGTAATCAGAGTCCTGAGCTGGCTACGCGCTTTAAAACATTCAAAGGATCACCATTAAAGCTTCATTAAATCAGCGATTACATTTCCAAATTCATACCTGAAACACGAAATGGAAAGAATCTGATGAGATATGTAGTAGCATTATGCGCTGTCCCTGATCAGCGCTGCAGCAAATAAGGAAAGAATATTCAATCAGCGCTGCAGCAAAACACAACTGTATCTTCAATCATAGCTGCAGCAAATAAGGAAAGAATCTTCAATCAAGCGCTGCAGCAAAACACAGCTGTATCTTCAATCATAGCTGCAGCAAATAAGGAAAGAATGCTATGTCAGCATTACAGCAAAACAGAGTGTCATCCTTATCCACTCACACGGCAGATTTGAATGAAGATTTACATGGACCCGAAGAGCTGTTTGAGGCCCAGAATATCAAGTATATAAAGGAACGAACCCTACACACAGAAAGGAGGCTAGAAACGCTACACATGCTTTAGACTTTCAATCAGATCCTAGAGAGAAAGTGGGTGAAACACATAGAGAGAATTTGAGGGTTCGTTGAGAGAAATCCAAGGAATCAAAGGGTGAGGCTAGGGTTTGGTAGAGAGACCATCAAATCCGGTGGATCCCTGCATTATTCTGGCGGCTGAAGCAAGGATGATGGTGGTGGAGCCTACGGTAGCTGCGAGAGCAGTGCTACAGCAACGTCCCTGTTTTCTTTACTTTAGTTTAATGGGATCTTATTCTTTCTTTGTTGTTTCTTCCCACCCAAGTATGGGCTAAATTGTTAAGATTTGGTGATAGAGCACCCTTATTGTAATGTAGTCAGTATTGCTTTAACTTTGTTACATGATTTTCCTTTCAGTTGCTTAATAAAGTGCTTATTTTTATTCTTGTTGACTTATCGAGAGAGAGAGCTGCAAGATAATTAGGGTTTGGGCTATAGAGATATAGGTGAACTCAGAAAGTTATTATGCATTGTGGTTTAACTAATTTAATTAGTTAATTGTGGGTAGAGAGATCATTCACACCACAAAATCAAATGGAACTTGCACTTAATGATTCATAACTATGTTGGCCATAGAGATGTAGGACTTAGTATACATGTAGAGTTGGTGAGAGCCCTTGCATGCATTAGTGTTCTGGTTACTGAATGGATAATTGTTGTAGCATGGTTACTGCATTCTGGTGAAGTTGCAATAATGGAGAAATTGATCCAATCTATCTTTAATACTTGGAAAACCTATTTTATTACTGCATTCTTTTAGTTAATTATTAGTTTTATTGTTTAATTAGTCATTAACCTCTTCCAAATTATCTTTGTTACCTTGATTGCTTCACATTGATCCCAACTTTATAGTTTTCTTCGTGGGAACGATATCTGGACTCACACATCCACTTTATTACTTGTTGACACGTGCACTTGCGTAATGTGTGATTGATAAAAGGGGTACACAATTGCACAACAGGTACACTTTCCTATCAATATTTTATAATCATCCAAACATGACATCGGTAAAATTCACCCAACTTTTCTGAAAAAAAATTTGGCCTACTAAACACTTTTTCTTAACTTACTTGGAGAAACAAATTTCCCACTTTTTTCCTGGTAAATTTTTTTTCCTCCTCTACCAAACGCCCCCTTGAGTTTATCTGCTATCGACTCCAACTAATTTGAGATAAATATGTTGTTGATGTTGATGTGGAAAATAATGTTGTATACTATTGAAGTGAAGCTTGTTGGAATAATAATTCCTCTTAACCTTATGGTGATAACTGTAACACCCCGCAAACAGTTAGTTAACATGCATATGGTACAATAGCGCGTCACAAATTATGAATTAAGCGGAAGACTTAATATAAATATTACCTTTAAATATTATAAAAAGGAGGACAAACTTTTTCTTTTATCCAAATACTATTTTGATTATGTTATTTTAATGAATTAACGTATTTATTATCATTCCCCGCATTGCCACGTAAAATTCCTGATTCCAATTATTGTAATAGGTACAGTCTCATACCTGTACAAATTTTTTGAAGTCTACCTATGTTTATTCCATTCAAACCTGATCATACAGATCATTTTAAACAGAAACCTATGGACAACATAAAGGCTGTAATTCAGATAAATCCAAATTCATGTAATACAAAAAAACTAGACAAAACATAAATCAACATTATCAGACTTAGAATTCATCCTTGAATTAAAGCAGAATCTGGCTCAGTGCCAGTCCTAAACACAATTAAACCTGCTAATCTTAAACTTACAACATATAAACACACATATATGAAATACCTCATATACTAAACTATGGCTTAGAGACAATACACAAATACATACTAAAATTCATAACTTCAATACAAATAATCAAAACAAAGGCTAAACATGCCTCTCAAAATGATAACAACTATCGAGATGCATGGATACTTCATATGCCTCAAAATAAGTATATACAATCTACACACAAAACTCAAAACACATAATTCAGCTCCACTCTAGCCACTTTGCACATGTCTCTTTCCCTGAGATGACTGATCAACAACTGCTGGAATACCTGAAACATATCCCCACAACACGAGATGAGAAATTAATCTCGTAAAATCAGGGTTTATGGAGAAGTCTCCACTCATGAGTTCACTTTCTGCATGAAAGGTCATATACATAGTATAACATACATCATACAAGCACAAAATAACATCAAACCACCTATCTGTACAGATAACTCTGAGACCTAAGTCCCCAAAGAGCAATCAGAGCCAACCAATACAGGTGCACTCATGGCCTATATGATATGTTCATTGTACAAGAACTAATATATATCATAACTCATTCCACATCAAATCATGTTACCACATATATGAATGCAACTACACTATATATCCAACTATCACAAAACACAAACATACAGATATACCTCCAAGATCATGAAATCCTGGTAGAACAAACAAAGGAGAAGAATCCTCCTAAACTAAGAGCTTACCTCTTGTAGCTCATAGCAAGTTTACTTGTACCACAAGTAACTAAGTCAAATCTTTCAAACACTGATCAAGAATCACTGTATCTTCCAATTCACACTTGTACCCAGATATACATCAGATTTGACATACACACAATAACTTGTAACACAAGATTCACATCTTGTCCATTCCACAGTACACTTTTAACAATTCACTCTTAACCATTCATTTTCAATAATTCATGCCTATGCCACAAGTTAAACCTGTAGATACTATGTATGTTTTGATGATAACAAAGTGGCAACAACCAAAAGGCAAGATCATTGGATCAAGAGCAACAAGGAATAATTAGAAGAGAAATAACAAGATCAAAGATAACTAACCATGGACAACATCTAAGAGAAGCTCAATATCATAACCATGGTGAAAAATGATCAAAACCAACAAAGTGTCAAGCATTGTCATATTCAACAAGTCTAAGCATCAAGTTCAAGAAAAGATCCAAGACACAAGACATGAAGCTAAGTCTAAAATCATATTTAGAATATATCTTTAGGACTTAGAATATATGCAAGGGTATATGATAGATTGTATTGCATGAGCTCAAAGTTTTTCTCAAAGTAAATGAGTTTTTCAAATTGCATAATCATAACCTTTATATACTTGAAAGAAATTTGAAAAATTCATGGAAAAGATCCTTAACATATTTTATAACTTCAAAACATATTTATCAAGTCAAGATCTTTCACAAAAAGTAGTTGGAAGCAAGCTATAACACATTTGAACTTAAAATTTGTTGCTTAATTTCGCTGCTGCCTTTCATACATTTTTCGTATCTAAGATGATGGATATGGATCTTGTGTTCTTCATAAAAGTTGTAGATATCTCTTTTATTTTTCCAACGAGACTAAGATCACATCAATCCGACATGTATAACTCAAATTATAGCCAAAATACGAAACAATGTTCTTGTTGTCAAGTTGAGAATCGATTACCACTGCGACAAATCCCAACGGCTATAAAACGGCTAGTTTTTCAATGGTTATAAATAGATAATTTTCAATGAAAGCACTATATATGCATTCTCAATGACTCAAAAACATTGGGCATCATTTCTACACATATTAAGCATGCTTTGAGAGCTTCTACATTATCATTTGCATATTCTTTCATATCTTTCAAAGATCAAACATATTTGAGCTCATATCTTGAAAATTCATATATCCATAGTGCTTCGAGTTGTATATCCACACTTTGAGAGTATATATTCATTTCTAAATATTTCTCTCCTTGTATTCTTGAGTTGAAAGGGTTGTGAGACCCATTGTTTGAGAGGTGGCCAAATACCTAAGTAAATTTGGAGTGAATTGTAAGGTTACCAAGTACCCGTAAACTTGGAGAATGTAAGGTATCCAAGAACCCGAAGTCTTGGAATATTGTTAAGGTTTGTCAAGCACCCGTGAAGCTTAACCATTAGTGAAAAATTTGATCGAGCGGCTTTAGTCTGGACGTAGGTCACAAGTGGTGGTGACCGAACCAGGATATATTGTGTTTGCAATTCTCTAAACTCTAAACTCTTTATTTTTAGCACTTTAGTTGCTTCTCTGATATCTTGTATGTGCTAGTATAAGTCCTATAATTGTGATATATTATATATTATGAATAGTCTGAATATATTGATTAGCTTTCTACATATCAAAGTTTGCTTGAAATGATTATTTAGAAACTAGAAGGAGGCTTTTGCGAAAATCTTGTAATACTCAATTCACCCCCCTCTTGAGTATGGAAGCCACATTCCTAACAAAACCTAATCTTCAAACTTGACATTAGGTTAAACCTACATTCAAACACCATCAATTAGAGACTTAATCATTCAAACTTACTGGAACACCTTTCATTTAAGTTTCTAGGGTTTATTTATCAATTAGCTTCAATTCCAATCACATAGAACCCTACATGGCCGAACCCTAGCATACCAATTTACACATATTTTCATGTTTTTCATTCATCATTCTTTACACCACTTTAATATTTAATCATGCATCAAAATATACAGTTAAACTTAGACTTTCAAATCATTCTTTACATGTCCTTTAAGTGTCAAAATACATTCTTAACTTCGAACACTTAATCAAACCATTCCAATACATTTTATTGTACACAAAATGCACTCAACATCATGCAACACAAATTAAACATCATTGATAACATATAAACTTAACATGACCGAATCATGTATAGTTAGATTTAACAATTTTCACACATTCAAACTTTAATCCAATGACCTTAAACACTTAGTTAATCAGTGAATTCATGCTTCACACACTCATTTAATCAAACAACACACAAACCCTAATTTAACTACACATAGTCGAATTACATGCATAGATAAAGTCTTATGAAATTCATTGTATTTTCATCACACAATTCATTAACACATCATCACATAATCTTAATTCCATCTTCATTAAAACATGAACATATAATCTTCACATATTGACCATATATAGCCAAGTTGACCACTTGAATAAATGTCATTTTGCATGCATTTTCTTGACATACCAATTACTTGATTTAACTTTCAATCATCACTTAAACATCACACAACATCAATCCATCATTAAACAATATCATACAACATATGAACCCTAATTAACCTAGTCATGGCTAAATTGCACATCTAGGGTTAGGTTATGTATCTTTCATTTTTCATGCTTTCATGATATTATCTTTACTTTAAATGGGAAATTAATCAACATACATCATCAAACCACTTCAAAACATATCATCAACATCCATAGAAATTCATGGTAAACACAAAAACACATAACTTCACAAATCATTTTCCAACCAATTAAATTAACATAATTACCTTGTATAGCTTCCTTTAGGTAAAAAAAGGCTTTTTCAACATAAAAATCAAGCAAACACTCATCCAAAACCTTCACGGGCAGCACCTATAGTCAAAATTTAGGAGATGATATCTCACTCAAAACAAAGCCTCAAGGTGTATGGTTTTAGGATTTTTAATCACAAGCTCATAAAAAATATTTTTTATGTTGAAACTTTCTTGAAATAATGGCTAGAAATCAAGTTCTCTCAAGCTCTCTCACTCACCAAAGCTCACGGCCAATAAGAGAGGAAGAAGAAGAGAAAGTGTTGTGTGTTTGAAGACAAGAAAGAAAAGATGACAACTTGCTAAAATTTTAAAGACTTAAATGTGTAAGTTTTCATTGTTTTATTACTTTTTATCTTAGATATTTTTATCTAACTTTAGCTTAGCTTCCAAGAGAAGACAAACACTCTTCCAATCAGCCAAAGCATCGTGGAAGACACCAAGGAAGAGAAACAAACCGACTTGGTTGGAGAAAATATCAAAAGCCCACCATTTTATTAACTTTTTAATGTATAATGTAACTTAATTTCTATTGATTTTCAATTTACACATCACACCCTTAAATTTTTGACCAACCAATTATAGAATATCATGATTACACATAGGATATAGCAAACAAAGCAAAAAAATCATCTTTAACCAAGAATTAAACCTAGTTGTAAATTTAAAGCTTACTTTTAACATAGTTGACTTTTTATTTAATCAATCTTTGACCTATTTCTTTAAAATACTCTACATATCAATTAATTAAATTAGACACACATATATCCCTTAAAATTCATCAAAGAATTTAACTAGATTGTCATAACTCAGTTCAGACCTAGTTTATAAAATTACCAAAATATCCGTATTACCACAAATTTGGCATTTATGTTTCTTAACACAACTTATGTTCTTTTTAGGTCCTAATTGACTTGTTAGACATGAATTGCATCCTCACATTCATTATCCTAATAATTTCATGATTCAACTGTTAGAATTCTCTTAACAATCACAAAATCCACACACTGCCTCACTTAACTCACAACTTCACCTAGTTTGAGAATTAGGGTTGTTATAATAACCATCACCAACAAACCAAGATCCATCATACCAAATCATAAAGTAATGTTAACAGAAAGGTGGAGACATATCTGTCTCCATAGCAGCGAAATAACTTTGATCTTCACTTTTAGAGTATGCAATCTTCTTCGGTCAAATAGTTATAATCCTTATTCTTTAGTATGATCTTCTCTTTTGAGGTATGTGATCTTCTTCAGTCAAATAGGCCTAATCCTTATTCTTTAATGTGCTGTCTCTCTTTTGATAAGGAAGAGAAACTAAGGTTATTTTTGACATATTGGAGATCATAACCTTTATAGTATTTTTCTTTATTGTTGGGCTAGTAAGCTCTCATTATATCTAGTTGGCTCAACATTGGTATCCACTTATTTGTCCCAAGCTTACTTAAGAATTTATTTGGACATCTTTATTTGATCACTTTAATTTATCCAATATATATTAAGGCTTTAATGTTTCTACAGTGAATGTAGATAAGTTATCTATATTCGCTTTCAAAATGATGTCATTTTGAGTTGAAAAATTTAAAAATTATTATAAAAAAGACAATTATAACCCTAAAACAAATTATAATTACAAAAATACCTTGATTTCTGTCTCAAAATGATGTCGTTTTGGATTCAATATAGATAACTTATCTATCTTGATTGTAAAAAAAGTGAACCCATATATTAAATAACATAATATAATTATTAATACAATATATAGCCTACAAACACGTTGGGAAATATACTAACAAAGCCTCGTCTGCAGTAAACTCAACGTTAACATTGCCAAAGTGATTCATGGGGGCTAGCGTAGTGTTATTATTATTATTCCCCGGGACATAGCACTGTTGACTGATGATTATGCATAGTCACATTTATAACTTGGCTTTAGGCCAGTTTCAGCCTTCTAAGAGATTTTCATTTTCAAAAAAAAAAAAAATTGTTGAGATTTTTTTACTGTATTGGAAGCATCATTAGCATTATAATAAGCGATGTTATTGATGACACCTTGATATTTTAAAAAAGAGTCAATTCTACTCTTTTATAATCTCTTCTCGACACATTTGTTTAGTTATTTTCTAAGAAGAATAGTTTTTTCAATTGTATGACTTTCAGTAGTTTTTTTTTTATGATTTTCAATAATTAAATTGGGATTTATATTAGTATGAGTAATTACATTCTTTTATCGATCGACAGTAATGATTTTGTTGGGAGATAGATGATTGTGCGCATTTGCAAAGACTCCAATGCTGTATATCGATGAAGGGTGGAGTGTGTAATATCAAGATCCATGAGCATTTCACCTTAGACCGTTTGATAAAAGAGATATTTTTTTTTTATCGAGAATCATATTTTTTTGAAATATGGTGAATTTTTTTTTTTCGGATAAGTTACAAAAAATGTTTGGTAGGTCCAAAATTTTTCTATGAATATCGGATTAATTATACTGATGCTATGAGAAAATAAAAATACTGTGTATCAGATGATATTTTTGTTTGAGATTATGTAATTAAAACTAAAATAATGAAAAAAATATTTTCAGTTTCCTCATACCAAACGTTAGAAATTTTTTTATCCCATCCCACTTTCCCATAATATGGTTGTGATCAAATAATTTGACCACATGACTATTTTTTCACATAAGAAAACCCACTCCCCGTACCACATTAGAATGATAGGTGCTAATTTGAAATTCTCTCTCAAGTTGAAGTTGAAGAGATCTTCTCATGTGATTACGCATGGAATAAATGAATTGGGACATAGTGGATTGGGCCAAATGTGTAGAACATGATTTACTTTATAAAATTATAGGTTTATTTTTTTTATAATTTTAATTATTTAGTTTATAATTAAAAAAAGGTACTAATATGAACGAACCTCTTAAACCAGGGAAAAAAACTATAAAACAGAATTTTGAGGGAAATACTGTAGGGGCAGGTAAAAGTTCAATCATAATTACTGTTGCATGGGGTGCTTACAACATAAAATCAATCATTAATTTGAACCAGCACACCTTAATTATGCGTTTAGCTTCATTATCAAATGTATATATATATATATATATATATATATATATATATATATATATATATATATATATATATGAACAAATTAAAACATCTAGAGACCGAATCATGATTTCCTGGTTACTATTTGTCGGGGGATGTTTATTTTTATTTGCTTGGCAGTTTCCATAATTTGCCGTTTTCTTAAGCGCACATCATGCATGTGATTAAGAGGTCAAATAATTTATGTGTCCCCATCTAGCATGATCATCCTTTATGAATTGGGTTGATTTGAAATGTTTTGACTTAAAAGTTTTCATGTTAGGTTCGGCTGTGTCCCTCTCACGCAAAGTGTCTACTCTCACACCTCATAAAAATTGAAACTAGACCGTTTATTGGGTTTTTGAATCGCATTGAGCTTGTCAAAGTCAACGAAAAATAAAAATAAAAAACAAATCGCATGTATGGGGATTGTGGTTTTATTTTCTAAGCCAGCAATTTAATATGTATATATTCAAAATTGGAATTTGAATAAGACAGTTTGCATTTTCAAATCTTGTGATGGGAATGTGAGTTGTGAAGTTGCTGGTGTGGTAACCACACTCCTATCATTGCAAGTGACTTAAAAGTTTCACTCAAATGTTTGTTATTATAATGAGAGTTTTTTCGTGTTTAAAGATAAGAGTTTAATTTTGACGTATTATTATTTTAAAACAGTTTTATATATGTTTTCCAAAACAAAATTATATATGTATTTTTTTTTTTTGGTATAACTTAGAGGTATCCTCATTCAATCTCTCCTGGTCATGTTGTGCTCGGAGTACAGCCCCAAAGGCTATCCCATCATTGAAACAACGAGTACATTGAATTTTGCCAAAAAAGTAAGATGAGACTAATCTCCCATTAGAGGAGACAGACAGACAAGGTTTGAACCCTGACTCAAGCAAACTCTTGGAAGCTCAATTGCTACAAATAATATTTGATAATGTATCAAAACCTCATTTAAAAAATTAAAAAATAGTAACACTTAAATGAGTTATTAAAGTAATTAAATGATTTATCTAAAGTTTTAAGTTCACTAAAGTTGAGTTGGGTATATTCCTCGTACTATTCATAAGACTCAATAAGATTCGAATCTGATATCATATTTAAAAGAAGAATCGAACTAATTGTCACTCAGACTAATAGATGTTAATGAAATTTTAATTAACTAATGTGTGCAACATTGAACCAATAAACTATAGCATGTTATTAATTTCTTAATAAGCAAATATAGTATGTTGGATGTTATGGGTCCCAGAGAGAAGAGTTTAAAGGTATTTGAAGTATTATATCAAGAGGTATCAAATTTGAAGTGCTCAACAATGTTATCTTCATTTTAGAAAATATTAGAAATAATGCAAGTTATTGGACTACAGCCCATATGGATCCAAATAATCACACTCTAACTTATCGGGCTTATATGTGAACTTAATATTATGCTATATCATTAATATATCCAAACATAGTATACTCTAATGAAAACAAATTGTGTCAATATTTTATTTAGGATGTATACAAGTTGTATATAGTGTGGGTTACAAAAGAATCTATCTTTTATGACTAATTAGAATTGTTTAAATGTTCAAACAATTAATGCTATGGAAGCAAATCATGATAACGAGGGAAAACGTGGTTGGTAAATAAGAAGTGATTATGTAATTGTGAAATTTTTTATTCATGTTGTTTCCTTGTAAGTTGTAACACTTCATGTTTGCAGCTGAGCTGTTCATCATAATCGTTGTCGCTTGTGTGGGTAAGGAATTAGGTGCCATAGGTGTCATACTCCTACGAAATTTGAAAATTTTCATCAATCTAACTTTGTCTTCTAAATTTTGAAAATTTTCCCTTACAACTTTGACTTTTTTGTTTTGATATAGACTATTTTATATTTTAAAAAATCGAATTTAAATTATTAGATATTATTCTCAATTGAATCATTGTAGTTTCAAAATAAAAGAAGGAAGCCGTTGGCCACGGATCATCTAAAAAACTGAAAGAGACGTTGCCCCTCAAAAATTCTAAAAATCTTACCTGAGTACTTCAAAAACTGTCATAAGAAATGCTTCGTGCATAGACTTTGATACGGAAAAACGGATGTTAAGGGCATTGGATTGAGAATTTCTGCCCATCTGGTGCCAGGTTACTTAAGGGAGGAAAGAATGTCAAGGATTTATTAAAGGATAGTGTCGCCTTTAGCGTTCATGCAAGAATCGCAAGAGTACGTCCAACAAGTAATATACGATGTATTTTGCTTGATTCCGAAGGTGGACCACCTAGAAATGATAAGCCAATTCAGACCTATTAGTTTATGTAACGTGATTTACAAAAGTATAACAAAGATGATAGCTTCCAGGCTCAGAAATCACATGTGTACTCTGGTCATGCCAAATCAGTGTAGTTTTGTTAAAGGCAGGCATGCCACTGACAACATCATTATAAGCCAGGAAATTTTTCACTCGATGAGGTTCAAGAGAGGGAAGAAAGGGTGGATGGCTGTGAAGGTAGACTTGGAGAAAGCTTATGACAGGGTGAGTTGGGCCTTTCTGGAGGAAACCTTGGTGTGGACAGGCATGCCAATGTCACTTGTGAGACTTATTATGGCATGTGTCTCTACCTCCTCAATGAACATCCTATGGAATGGGGCTTTAACTGAAGAGTTCACTCCCTCAAGAGGGATCAGACAGGGTTATCCTCTATCCCCCTATCTGTTCGTGTTATGTATGGAAAGGTTAGGACACTTGATCAACAAAGTTGTGGAGGATAAGAGATGAAAGCCTATCAAGCTGGGGAAGAATGGGGTCCCAATTTCCCATTTATTCTTTGCTGATGATTTGCTTATTTTCTCAGAAGCAAATGGGGACCAAGCTGATCTGATCTCGATCATTTTGAGGGAATTCTGCATAGCATCTGGGCAGAAAGTTAGCAACAACAAATCTAGATGCTGTTTTTCAAGGAATGTTAATCATCTAAGAAGATTCGAGTTGAGCCAAGCCATGAATTTCACTATTGCACCTGACCTTGGGAAGTATCTTGGGATCCCTATCTTTCATAAGAGGGTAAACAAGGATACTTTCAGTTATATTCTTGATAAAACAAGCAGCAGGTTGAACGCTTGGAAGGAGAAGTCCCTCTCTATGGCTGGAAGAGTAGTGTTAACTAAATCAGTTCTTGAGGCACTCCCAATGTACTCCATGCAGTCTGCTATGCTTCCTGCCAGTACCTGTGAGGCAGTGGAACAAAGGATGAGAGGGTTTGTGTGGGGTTCTAATAGAGGAAAAAGGAAGGTTCATGCCTATCCTTGGAATGTGGTTTGTAGAGCCAAAGACAATGGAGGTTTGGGTATAAGGAATCTGAGGAGTTCTAACCAAGCCTGCCTGATGAAAATAGGCCATGGCATGTTGGCTCACAGGAACAGCCTTTGGGTTCAGGTACTAAAAGACAAGTATAGAATGGGTGATGGGTTGGTATCTACCATTCCTAAAAAATCTGGTTGCTCCAACCTCTGGATGGGTTTGTCTCGAGTCTGGCCAAAGATTTATGAAGGGTCAAGTATTATGGTGGGAAATGGCATGGGGAGCTCTTTCTGGAGAGACAAATGGTTGCCTATAAGACCTCTAAGAGATCATGTGCATCGGGAAATTCCTGCTGAGCTGCGAGATGCTACGGTTGTGGATATGGTTAATCAAAACGGTGAGTGGGAATGGCAGGTCTTCAGTCATCTGCTCAACCAAGAAGCTTTGGAACTGATTGCAAGTCATAGGCCTCCTGATAGGGATGAAGGGGAAGACATGGTAATATGGGATCATTCCCAGGATGCAAGCTTCACCATAAAGTCAGCATACAATTTTTTATGTAATGAGGAGTTTGTCCATAATCAGGGTCACTGGGGGCTGGTGTGGAAATGGGAGGGACCCCCTAGAGTGAAGACATTCCTTTGGCTCCTGGTTGGGGATAAGCTTCTAACTAACTTGAGAAGAGTGCAGAGGCATATGTCGAATTCAAGTGTTTGTCAGAGATGTCAGGGAGAGAGGGAATGCTGCCTCCATGCTATTAGAGATTGCTATTGGGCAAGGTTAGTCTGGAAACCTTTTGTTCGGCCAGAGTGCTGGCATGAATTTTTTGATCTTCCTCTGCTTCCCTAGGTAAGCTCTAATCTGAATAAAGAAAGTTGCATGTTAGTTGGGGAGAATGGGAACGTGTTGTTTGGGCTGATTGGCTGGTTTATATGAAAAGAAAGAAATAGTTTTATCTTTGAAGATGAAGCCCCCATTGAAGGTAGAACAGCTAGAATGGCTTGTGTTTATTTGTCTAATCATGTTAATGCAAAATGTATGTATAGGAATGCAGGCTTACAGAAAAAAGGTTGCAGAGAGACTTTGGTGAAATGGTAACAGCCCCCTTTGGGTTGGATTAAGGTAAACACTGACGGCTCATCAAAAGGAGGAAGCCAGAAGGGAGGTTGTGGTGGTGTGCTAAGGGATAAGACTGGTGAATGGAAAATGGGATTTGTAAAGAGACTTGGAACCTGCAACCCAGCTAGAGTTGAAGTTTGGGGGGGTACTCATGGGCTTGCAGACTGCTTGGAACCTTGGGTTTAAAAAGATTATCATAGAAGGAGATTGCCAAGTGGTGCTGAAGATGATTGAGCTTGGGGTGGATGAAAACCATCCTCTTGCGGATCTGCTTAGAAGAATATCCCTGCTGAGAAATCGTGATTGGCAGGTGGAGTTTGTCTACATTCCTAGAGAGGGGAACATGGTAGCTGATTGGCTTGCAAGCTATGCCATCTCCTTAGGTTGGGGGACTATTCTGTTAGAATCTCCCCCTGTAGGATGCTTTGAGTTTGTTGATAGAGATCTTAGAGGGGTAGTTTTGCCCCGTGTGAGCAGGAACCTGTAAGTGTTCTTTCAATTTCCTTGGCTTTCAAAAAAGAAGAAGTAATATACGATGTATTTAAAATCCAACGTTCTCTCAAGGATCATATTGTTATTATGTAAATTTGATTTTTGCAATTGCTAAACAGGAAAACTAAAACTAAGGTTATTGAAACAGAAATTGATTTTTGTACATAAAATGGATTTCTGAAAACAAATTACTTGACAAGAAAAAGCAATGATTGATAAAAAAGATGAAAAAATATTTTTCAATAAAACAAAAGTTCAACTCAATAAAATTGATCTGATTAAAATGGAAAAATATAGGAGCAGAGTTAACCTTTACTCCAACACCTCTTGAAATTAGAAAAATAAAATCAAGTTGCTAAAACAACAGTCCAGTTCAACCAAAGAATATGTAGCTATTGTTTTTCAACAACTAGCTTTGTAATCCCAATTTTACATTTCGTATATGTCTATGAAAACTCTAATTCTGAGAACATAAAAATGTCATCTCATTGGTTTGTAAAAATAGAATGACTAAACAATAATACGAGGGGGTGAATTGTGTTTAACTTATTTTGCAAGAAACCAAGAAAATTAATCAAACTCTCTTTTCAAAAAAACATGCAAGAACGTGTTCAAACAAAAATCATACAATTCCCAACCCTAAAACAGATTCAAAACATCATAGATAATGAATAAAAAACGAGTTATATACAACATAAAATAAAAGGATAAGAAAAAGAGATAAAAACATCAAGATTTATCCTAGTTCACTTTCTAACCACTTGAGAGCTACATTCAAACTGTAACGTCCCCATCTCGAGCCGGTTTGTTAACATATATATGGTACTAAAGTGCAGCATAACTTAACATACATAAGCGAAAGACTTAACTTAAAGCTTCACGGTTAACCAACGTAACTTTTGTGAATTAACTTTTTCCTCTTTTTTTCCTGATGTATTGCATAACATATAAGCTTTTCAATAATTAATCTCACTATACCGTCTACCGTCCCATACCAATACAAAATTCTTATTATTAACTTATCAATCCTATACCTATAAGCAATGGTCAATGACCATCAGGGTATGATAACAAGTATCAACCCTGACGAAGTCAAACGGACAACATAACGGTTGTAAACTGGATAATCTGTGGATTAAATCCCACTCATATAACAATCCCCGTTAATCAGAAAAGTCCAGTACAGTTCATACATATACAAATTGTAAGAACATGCACCGCTAAATTAAGAATTTTAATAATTTTCTTTTTGGTAAACAGAATTTTAATAATTTAATTGTGAGTTTAGGAAATAATTTCATAATTGACTTTGGATAATTATAGTGAAATTATAATTATTAATATGAAGTCGATTTTTGAAAAAAAAGTACAAACACTGGGTATTTTGCAGTATAAATGTGCATCGACGAAGTAACTCAAAAAATAGAAATAAAATATGAAATATTCCTAGAAAATATACTAGGTTAAGAATATTAAGTTTGAAAGAAAGATAAATGGTAGAATTGTTAGAACTAATACTGGTAGTTTAATGGACAGTGTATTAAATGACCAAGACTCACTAAACCTCCTTATTTTCTAAAGACCTCTATGTAGGGCTTTCTCCAACACTTAAACATTTCACTCTTCTTCCTCTACAAGCAAGCTTGCGCTCTCTTCCGTGGAAGTCAAGTAAGACACCACCTTTACATCTTCCTTCACCATTTGAACATTGTAGACACTTGAGAAAACATCTAGTGAGGAAGAAAATTCCATTCTTGAGGGGTTTAAGTTTCTGTTTATTGAGGTAGAGAGCTTTCTTCTTGTGTTATGGGGGGGTTGAAGTCACTTGCACCTCTATTAGAGCATCAAGAAGCTTCCTTGTGGAAGAAAGGAGCAAGCTTCCTAAGCAAAACTCGTGGAACCTCTGGACAACAGCTAGAAGCATTGCCAAAGCCTCTAAAATCCTCTTCTTTTTTTGTTTTGGAACCTAAGGTATGCACCTTACCTACTTTCCCTTGAATTTCATTGAAAAGATTGAGTCTTGAACATGTTTAATGAGTAAAAATGGTAACTTAGTGGACTACTAGTTAGAACATACATAATAATGGTAGCTTGAACCTCTATGAACCTTAAAAATGGTAACTTCTTAGTTTGTTTTGTGAAAAATGTGGTTTCTGGTCAAAATCTGGATTCTGCTAATGTTCTACCCGAGTACACCTCGATCCCTACCTAGGTAAGTCCTACCCGAGTACATTAGTTTGCTAAATATTCAATATCTTGAGCTACAGAGCTCTAAATTGAGTGAGGCTTAGACGTATGTGAAGCTAACACCTAAGGATACAACTCTGTAAAATTTAAAATCCATTGGGTAAGTGGATTAATCGAGGTTTGAGTTTAAAGTTGATGCCTTGCTGTTGGAAATTCAGTTTGCAGCAGTCACTTTGCGAAAAATATAACCAGAGTTATACAACTCCAATTGAGACATATAATATGTCGTTGGAAAGCTTAGAATGTCTAGTTTAACATAGTAAAATAATCGAATATTTTGTAAAGAGAAGCAACTCCAATTTTAAAAATGGTAAATATGGTTTTGTGCTGGGGGATTTAGGATAAGCATGCAGTACGCAAAAAGAAAAAGAAATAGAGAACCGTTTGGCATGAAAAGCTAAGGCATGCCTCTTGACTGAATTTTTGTGTGTAAAATTAGGTTGTGACACTATACACACTGCTTCCTGGTGATATGTTAGATTGGTGTGCCTTTGAGTATTCTACTTGATAGGTAAGCTTCGTGTTCTCGGGGTTAATCCCCTGTTTGTTCCGCGAGACTCCTCTGGGGGATGGTTCTTTGGTGTGGTATTCTATTACTGGAAATGTTGTTGATGCACTCTTATATATGTATACGATGATATGAACTTTGCACAAGATGGGAGTCCCTGAGTGTGGTAGGTGTTCACACACGACGAAAATTCCTAGTGGGAGTGTTTCACACAAGATGGTAGTTCCTGAGTGTGGTAGGTGACTGCACATGGTGGGAATACTTGAGTGTGGTGTTTTGGGTAGGTTGCAGACATGCGTAATGCCTACATTATTCTCTGGGCAGTAGGATTGACACAAACATGCATGATATATATATATATATATATATATATATATATATATATAACTTGGCATCATATTGTTACATATTATTTTTACACTGTTATACCTGAAGAGAGCTTGGGGCGCAGTAATCCCTTGAGGACCCTAGCTTATTGAGATTTGTCAAACTCTCACCCCGTATGGGGAACATTTTTCAGGTACAAAGATTCATGATGTTGGTGCATCTCGGGGCACGAGGCCAGAGTAGAGTTGATAGCATGATATGCATGCATTATGATTACGAGATATTTTGTAGCTGAGGAATGCTTATATTGACAATACTTATTATATTGTGATTTGATGTGAGCATAGAGATTGTCTATGCCATTATTTAATAATCATGTTTATTGTTGTTGAGGACATGTATTGGTTTACACCATTGGGTATGGATGTTGTCATGACTACACGATGTAGACACGATGTAGGCTCACAACTAAGTATTATTTATGATTATAAGGTATTTCAGATTATTGTTTGTATTGCAATTACATAAGGATTGTTAAAAGGAAAAAGTTAATTCACTTGGTTAAATTATTGAATCTTCATAATTGGATAAGTAGCTTCTATAGTTTAATTAAGTTGTGCTTATTACTAATGTATGTTTAATACACCAGGTGCATACAGGGTGTTACACAAATCATCCAACAAAGGACATAAAACCCATCCATGGGGACATTTATGATTGGCTCTATGCCACTACATATCCTATCATATACATACGACTTACACATGCATCTAATTGAATAAATACATGCATATATGTCTGAAGCATCAAATGTACATACATCATGCCAGAGTAGTCTCTCAAAACATATACATACCATATACAAATGTCAATCATACATAATGACCCAAAAGAATATATACATAATCCTTCAAAATAAAATACTATATATCCAATATGTTAGCTCCTCTAGCTCGAAATATCCTTACCCTTAGAGGGCTCACCAACGGTCTACACACCTGAAACATGTCCCCAAAAGGGATGAGACAATAATCTCAGTAAGCTTAGGGTTTGATGAGTAGTTTCCACCCATGAGCTCACTTTCCTACATGAGAGGTCAGATACAAAGCATAACATAACATCATATAACAGAACATATCATATCTCAATTCATCATGTATATGTGACCTCCAAGAGCTTAGGTCCTCTAATGGATTAGTCAACATATACATATGACCTCTAGGAGCTTAGGTCCTCCAGTGGAACAGTCAACTTATATATGTTTAATGGCCATCAACAATATTATACATATCACATCATATTATCATACATATCTATATGAATGCACATATACTAGGTATCAAACATACAATCATACATTCTCCATACCATAACCTTAACGGACTATGGTGGAGCATACATGAAGGAGAAAGTTCCTTAAACAAATGGCTTATCTCTTGAAGCTTAAACCAAGACTTACTTGTATCACAAGAAATCTATGTATCTGCCTCCAATGCTTAGTCCACAAACTCAAAATCTCTAGACACGAACCTAGAGTAGGAATCAACGTCAAACATTAATCACATAGGTCAAATGCCATATATTATATACAAGACATTAACACTTTAATGCTTCCATTATTTTCATAAATAACATTCCATGAGGTAATTGCCATTTAATCCTTGTCATATATTTACGTCACACATTCTTATGCCAATTATATGCCAAACAACAAGTCATTACTAGTTTCCTCCAAAACTTAACATATAGGACCGTAAAAAGGTGATTACTTGTTAGACAAGTAACCTTATGGTTTCACACTAATACTTATACTTGGAATGACACAAGGGTGTCTCCTAGGTATCAATTAACAATTAATTAAGTTTTCAAGCCCATTAGGCCCTTCATGGCTGAACCATTAGTGTAAGGGCACTAAACACTTTTTCAAACTTTCTTTAATCAATAACTTAGCTTAAAACCCTAGGCAATGTGCAACAAGTATATCCACTCGTACAAAACCTCAAACTCAACATTTCAACATAATTTCCTTAAGGCAAGGTTGAACCCTACCCTAAGGTGTTCCCTTAATTTCACATGTTTTCATTTGATCACTAACTAACCCATTTAATCAATAAGACACACAAGGATCCATAATTAACCCCTTTTCAAGTTATTCCCTTCACTTACTTGTTTTACAAGTTGTTTTCAATTTGGTGACCTAAAGGTCCATTTAGGGTACATATACTTCAAACATTTCATTAGCTAGTTTAATTAATCAAAGCTTGCCCACTTGACATACTTATCATTCCATTAACCCTAAAACATAATCACTTGACAATTAAACAACACATTTACACCTCTTTTTCCTTAAAGGCTGAGACTTATCAACAAAGAAGCCAAGGTATTTTCATTCTTTTCTATGTTCACATCTTATCATTATGTATCAATTATCTAGTATACATTAATACTTTTCACAATTAGGTTCATCAAATTCTTTTTGACATATGTAGGCCTCAAAGTGGTTCATATACCTTCTTTTTACATGCTTAGGTATTCAATCCACCAATTCAACCTTCAACAATTAATCCATTTATCATATGGCACCGAGCATACATCATTATCATCATTTACAAAATTAAAAACATATTTGCCACATATTTCTCTCTTTATGGCCGAAGCCTACTTGATGGGGAAAGCCATGAATTTTATCAAGTTCACATCACTTTAACTCAGTTCCTTGAACTTCAAATTTAACATAAGTCACATTCACACATTATAACACATCATCTAAGCTGTATGGAAAAAAACCTAATCATGCTTTTTGTTACATCGTGGCCGAAACTTAATGTTAGTATATAGGTGTCCTAGAGACAATCTGAGAGTCAGATGAACCTATGTACTTCTTTATTGTTATGAATGAATTTTATGAATAGAAACATTCTTTATCTTGTTTCATATTGCATGTCTCAAATATTATATGAGTAACTGGATAAAGCCCTTGGAATGGAATGAGTGTCACATTAAGGACCTATGATAGGGATCATGATCATGATGGCTCAATGACATCACACGTTCATTGCTATAAATATGTTCCTAGTCTAGAGATACCGAGAATGGCATTGGTGACCTCATGTAAGACTAACACGACTCAGCTACTTACATGGAGATGTAAGATAGAGTCCTCGTGAGCTACAGACATGGAGATGTCTGAGCTGACCTTTTGGAAAATAACGTGCACTGAACTAACCCACAAAGAAACACTACAAGGAAATATCACAGATAGTATCAATATGTAATGTCTCTTATTATTTGGGTGTTTCTTTCCTTAGACCTGACGTTGTCACAGAGACTTGTGCTCTGGATGACTTACTTTGATTGTATACCTTGTCTGCCTGAAATATGGAGACTCGTAGGTATACTCTTCGACATGCCCTAAGGACTCAAGGCTAGTGTGATAAGTTGAAGGAATTTGTCAATCTCTGTGAGAGATTAGGTTATACATAGACTGGTGAATCCGTGATGACATTTACGGGATTCGAGAATCTATGCATAATAAAGGAGACATGAGATGACCCACTTTTTAGAGTCCGTAAATAAAGATTCCCTGTTTCGGCAAAAGCTAACCCTAAATCGCAGGGGTTGATACGTTTTCCTTGAACTAGGTCAATGAGACGAATAACAGAGATGAAAGGACAATTCATATGGTAACCAAATAGGTATAACAGGTTAATCATTCGATGAACTCAACTAGCTCTGGGACAACAAAGCATAGCTAATTCTCTGTGTTATCTTTAGATGGATTGGGCCTAATGGGCCCAAACTCATTTATGTCAATGGCTATGTTTGGCCTAATGAGTCTCACACAAATACCTTAAGTTGTCTTAAATTCTAGCAGATGGTTTGGGCCTAATAAGGGTTGATGGGCCTAAGTATGTAAAGCCCACATGTTGGGCGAAGAAAGGGTAGGTGGCATCACGGGCCAAGTTGGACTTGATCAATGATGTAACCTAATTAATTTAAATGTTAAATTAATAAAATTAATTAGAATTCCAATTTTGAATTTTGAATTTTGAATTTGAAATTTGAATTTAATTATAGTCTTTAAATTAGATTTATTGAAAATGGAGAAAATAAAAGAAATAATCAATTAGATTCATTGGAAACCGATAAATTAGATTGATTGACCAAAATTAAGGAAACAAATTAATTAAATTAATTGGTTGAAATTGGGGAAATCAATCGATTAGATTGATTGGATAAAATTAAGGAAATTACCTAATAAGATTGCGATTTGATTAGGCGCTGATTAGACCTAGTTTTAGATTAATAAGGCGCCACATATATAGTCCCCCTATCTCTTATTTTTTGAAACTCTTCTTTTCTAGTTTTCTCCACCAAAACCCTAGCCAACACATAAATTAGTGTGGCAGCTATCTCTCCCTTTCTTGGGATCACTATAGGCGACACTCACTTTTCTCTCTTCTCTTGAGTCTAGCAACTTCCATTGAAGGGTATTAGGTGATCGAAGAAGAGTTCTTTTCTTCCAAGACAACAAGGTGGTGTGGATTTCCATTGGATGACTTGTGTTCTTCAAGTCTGAAGAATTGATCAAGAACATATTTGATTAGGAACATTAATCCGAATAAAAGTATTGTAATTCCCGGCCGCTTCAAGAATCAATGACTATCCCCACATACTAACACGAGACTTTTCAGTGTGCTTTTTCCTCACTCGCCCACTTTTCGGAAAAAATTCTCAGGAGGTCACCCATGCCAGAATTGCTCCAAGTCAAGCACGCTTAACTATAGAGTTCTTCTGTTCCGGGCTACCGAAAAAAGATGCATCTTGTTAGTATAGGTAATACCAATTAATTCTTATAAGCTATTCCCAACTGTACCGTCCCATACCAGCAGTCTCTGGAATCCCTCTCTTTCAGGTGTTGATTCGATTCTTTCATGCATGTAACCCCCCGCTGGAAGCCTGTCAGGAGCCGCTCCTTGTCCGTGCCTTTTTGCATTGGCAATCACTCTCCGCCCTCGTCAGCTCTCGGGATGTTACATGCCCACCAGCTTCCGCCTGGTTCGTGCTCGAACCACACCGTACTGGAAGAGAGGCCCTGCTCTGATACCACTTGTAAATCCCGGCCGCTTCAAGAATCAATGACTATCCCCACATGCTAACACGAGACTTTTCAGTGTGCTTTTTCCTCACTCGCACACTTCCCGGAAAAACTTCCCAGGAGGTCACCCATCCTAGAATTGCTCTGAGTCAAGCACGCTTAACTATGGAGTTCTTCCGTTCCGGGCTACCGAAAATAAGATGCATCTTGTTAGTATAGGTAGTACCAATTAATTCTTATAAGCTATTCCCAACTGTACCGTCCCATACCAGCACAGTCTCTGGAATCTCTCTCTTTCGGGTGTCGATGTGATTCTTTCATGCATGTAACCCCCCGCTAGAAGCCTGTCAGGAGCCGATCCTTGTCCGTGCCTTTTTGCACCGGCGATCACTCCCCGCCCTCGTCAGCGCTCGGGATGTTACAAGTATCAACTTTAAACCTCTAACATGTCTATTGCATGATTAATGGGTAGAACATGCTTGAGGGTGGGCAAAGGTTGCCTCTTTCGCACAATTTTATTTCCTCCTTTATGTTCATTGCCCACAAGAGGCGACTTACACTTAAATGAAGAAAAACAAGGATTTTCTCAAGTTCCTATCATTTCCTCTTGGTTCAATTTACTTCAAACTTAACACAAAACATATCTAAACATCAAAATATATCATACATTCATGATTTCTCACATTCTAAGTCAGCCCCAATGCACAAGAAAAACTTAAGTTTGAATCAAAGGAATCATCCATTAAAATAGGTTTTCTTACCTTGGATGCTTTCTAACTCTTCACAAGATTAATCACCAAGCTTTAACTCAACCAAAACTCATCATTTTTACTCTTTGATGAACAGTAACCGCAAGTTTCTTGGAGGGAGAGCAGGGGATTGAGGACCTTAAAAGATGATCTAGGGGTTGGGTTTTGATCTCAAGGAGAGTTTTCTTTTTTGTGAAGTAACTTGGACCAAAAAGTGACTAAATCTAGAAGAAAATATTCTTACTCCCATTTTCATGGAGTCTCCTCCCTTGTTCTGTTTTCCAGCGCTATGAAGGGAGAAAGAAAGAGGGATGATCGTGTAAATGGGGAAGGAGAACTTAAGTGACCTAATATTAAGATAGTTGTTGACTTTCAACTTTTGGCTTATAAGGCTTTTTATTGGCTAACAATTTCTCAAGACTTTCAACATTTAATTAAATTTCTCTAATCTTAACTATGTTAATCCAATGTTACTTTGATTCCATAAAATTTACTAAACTATTTAATTATATCATCCAAATTAAGTTTAGACTAATTTTTTTTGCTTAATTGTACTTTAACCCCTAAAATTTTACACATTTATACATTGACATAATATTTTTGGTCCTAAATGACTTGTTTGGCATAATTGCACTTTCATAATAATTATCATATAATAATCCCTTAATCCATGATTAATTCGATAATTATTCAATTTAATGATGTGGGTTATTATATAGACTGAGATCGATTGTTTCATTATCTTCAAGTTTCCAACCGATTCTTGAAAAATTGATTTACAAGAGGAATTTTATAAGACCTATGACCAAGCCTTGACCACGCTCAACCTAAGCCCTTGAGGGTCACTCCAATTGTATCAAATCCAATCGTAGCAACAAAACATCTTCAAACAAATATAGAGCAACCTCTCTACATCCACAATTATAAAAGAATTCAAAAGAATAGAATAAGAGATGGGGATATCGAGCTTCTTCTCAAGAATATGCAAAACTAACTTAAATAGGGTTGATCTTGATTTTTCACGTTCTGATGTTTGTCAGTGTTATTCCAGAATTTATGAGCATTACATTCATGCATAACCTCCACACCATAGTCGACACAGTTAATAATATCGGACCAATTATTAATTACACGACCTTTGGCTATCAACTACACATTGGTTGAAATTGAAGCCATTTAAACTGAAAGTCAGAGTGTTGATACCCCACAGTTTTCCAATTAGGGCATATCTATAGCCTAAATTCTTTGTAAAACCCACTAACCATATACATATGTTGTCTTTGATCACTATCCCTCAACCAATGGTCAAGCTCAAAATTTTTTGTAAATGGGGAAAAATTGGAAGTGTATTTTGTTGGATATATTAATAATATAATCCAATAATATGTTCACATATAAGCTCAATAGGTAAAAGCATGGTTATTTAGGGCCATACGGGTTAGAGCCAATAGCTTGCATTATATCTAGAGTTTCCTAAGCTGGAGGTAACACTGTTGAGTATTCCAAACTTGATGTCTCTTGGTGTAATTCTTCAAGCACCTCTAAACCCTTCTCTTTCAAATTCATAACCTCCAACAATCTTGAAGTATTATCTTCGAGTGTCGGATTTGAGCGAGTAAGGTGTCTATTCGAAGATCTCATCGAGTGGAACTCATATTTTAAGAAACTGGAGTTTGAAGAAACTGAGTTTGTAGATCTCATCGAGTGAAACTCATATTCGCGATTCAACGGAAGGATTTAAAGGGATCTGAGTTTGAAGAAACTGGAGCCGCAACTTTTCGGTCCAGATCTCAAAAATTTCAGCCATTTTCAGAAAGTGAAACCTAATGGGCTTTGTTCTACTCGTCGAGACGATCGTTTTGAGTGGTATCGCCTTAAAAGGAGATCGGACGAAGGAGATATGGTCGCTTGAAGTTTTAGGTACACTTTTATGCGAAAAAGAATATTCATGCGAAAAGGAATATTTTGAGGAAATATTCTATTAGTTGCTGAATATTTCGTTAGGGGATATTTCAATAATAAGGGAATGGTCTGTGAGTTTCTGGCAATATGGATAGTCCATCTTAAGGTTTTTGGGCGCTCCGGATCTATTTTTGGGATCTGTTTTGGCAAATTCCAAGTCTACAAAGCAGTTTGATGAAAGTTGGAGACTTTGCTTTAATTTGTGAAGTCTGTGAACTACAAGGTGCACTCTTTTTAACTCTAAGCTCTGATTAAAAATGGCTAAACATAGTTCCTATGATATTATAAAATTCAATCATTGATGTTATTGAATTTTATGGTTGGAAATTACATGTTCAATTTGTCATGAAAGAACGTGAAATATTCCATAATGTTTTAAATGATTTTGCATCTATCATTAAAAAATATGTATAAATATCAATGGAACAAAGATGGAGATTTTGTATGGATTACTTGCTAAATTCTCTAAATCTTTGTCTAGTTATGACTTGTAGTGAGTATAAGACGACGAAAAAGATATGAGATCATTTGAATGCTTAGTTCTAAAAACAAGAGGGGTTCTCCAAAACTCTCTTAGCAGATAATTCTTTTTCTTAATTCAAATTTAATATGGATTCAAGAATCACCTCTTAATTAATTAAATTAGTGGACATGAAGAACAAACTTAAAGATGATAAATCTAATATGTCTAATAATCTCTTTATCGATCTTGTGTTGCGTAAGCTACTTGCCGAATAGAGTTCTTTTAAGACTGAAATGCACAGACTGAAATAATAGAGTGAATTGGATAAATTAAAGAGGTTTATTTATATCGAGGATCAAAACTATTCTAAGAAGAGTTTGAAACAAATAGGACAACAAAAGTTAGTTGCCTACTTAGTTTCATATTCCAATAAACCTCAAAAGAAGTTCAAGTCACCAAAAGGTGAATCCTCTACATAGTTAGAGGCCAAAAAGACTATCTTTAAAAGAAGAAAGACAAGTGCCATAACTGTGGAAAGTGGGATCACTGGGCAGCAGAGTGTAAGCTACCAAATAAGTTAAAGAATAACACACCACAAAATGAGGCTAATATGTTAACTAATGAACCTGAGCCTCAAGCTTTTGTTGGAATGATGAAGAATGGAAAGGCCAATGTCTCTTCTGAGTGGCGGTTGGAGAACGGTGCTACCTGTCATACTTCAAATGATAGGAATTTACTCACTAAGGTCATAGAAGTGAAAGACACAGTGGAAAATTACAGTGATAATGAGACAGATGTGACTCATGTTGGAACTTCAAATTTGATGCTTTCTTCAAGTAAATTACTAACTCTAAAATAAGTTAGAGTAGTACCTTTACTTAAAAGGAAATTGATATCTTTGCTTGATAAAGATGATATGTATTTCTCAACTATAAATTTGGTGTTTTCTTCTAGTAAACTACTAACTCTAAAACAAGTTAGAGTAATACTTTTACTTAAAAGGAAATTGGTATCTTTGCTTGATAAAGCTTGTATGCCTTTCTCAACTATAAATGGTAGAGTAACTTTATTTGTTAACTCTTGTTATTTTGGTTGTGAATTCATGATTAATGGTATGTATAGATTGAGTTTAGATACTGTGAGCATAAACCATATGAGTTCAACTTTGATTGATCCAAAGTTGTTACATAATAAACTTGGACATATGAACTACAGGAAAATGCAACATCTAGCTAAAACTCTTGATACTCCATTAAATGCTTCTATTCGATTTGACAAATTGAAGTATGTGCACAAACTAAGATCACTAGAGAACCTTTTAAGTCGGTTTCTAAAAGCACACAACTTCTTGATCTGATACATTCTAACCTTTGTGACTTTAGAAATTATATTACTAGAGGTGTTCAGAAGTACTTAATAACATTCATAGTAGATTTTTCTAGATATTGTCATGTCTATTTGTTGAAATCGAAAGATGAAGTTTTTGAAAGGTTCTAGATTTTTAAGTCAAGAGTAGAAAATCAACTCAACTTGAAAATTAAGAGGTTTAGGAGTGATAGAGGAGGAGAGTACATAATGATAGGGTTCAAGAAATTTTGCGCTTCGGAGGGAATAATACTTGAAACTACTCCTCCTTACTCACCCCAATCAAATGGTGTTGCCGAGCGCAAGAATAGGACATTAACCGAAATGTTAAACTCTATGTTACTTACAGCTGGCATGCCTTCCTCTTATTGGGGAGAAACAGTTCTAACTAATGCTTGTCAATCACATCCTGAACAGCTTGCCGCACTCTAAGTTATCTATGAATCCTTATGAGATATGGCATAAGCGCTCTTTTAGATATGATACTCTTAAGACTTGGGGATGTATTGCTTATGTAAGAATACAAGATCCTAAGAGACCTAAGGTGGGACCTAGAACCATTACTTGCGTATATCTAGGAAGTGCATAAGACAGTGCTGCAAATAGATTTTTGGATCTATCTACAACTGCGGTGACAGAATCCAGAGATGCGTAATTATTTGAGAATAAGTTTATCAAATATCACGGCTTGAGTGTTTCTGGATCTACAGATATGATTTTAGAATCTCCTATAGAATCTGAAGCAAGCCCTTCTGACACTTACCCCCACACAACTGGCTGTTGAATCAGTTCCAGTTAGAGTATCTACGAGAGAGTTCCCAAAAACTTTGGCGAAGACTTTGTCCCTTACCATCTAGAGGATGATCCATTCTCCTATCAGGAAGCAATGAGATTTAGAGAATCTCTACTGTGGGCAAAGCCATAAATGATGAAATGAGCTCTCTGCTGCATAATCATACTTGATAGCTAGTCAATTTGTCGAAAGGGGCTAAGGCTATAGGTTATAAATTGGTAGTAAAGAAGAAACTGAATAGTGATGGATCGACAGCCAGATACAAAGCACATTTAGTAGCTAAAGGCTATTGACATCAAAGTGAAGTAGACTATTTTGGTGTCGACTCACCTGTGTGTTATCTATCAACTATAAGAATTCTTCTTGTTTTGACATCTATTGAACACTATGTAGTGAATGAAATGGATGTAAAGACAACTAGTGGATGACATGTTAATTCTTGGTTTTGATCATTCTGTAGTGAGTGACATGAAAGCTAATTTAGCTAAAGAATTTGATATGAAAGATCTTGGTTTTGCTAATACAATTCTTGGTATGAAAGTAAGCTTTGATAGACAAGTTATCTCCCTTAGCCAGACTCATTATATTGAGCAGCTACTTTCTACCTGGGGATACAGTGAGTGCAAACTAAGTGAGACACCATGTGATTATAATAAAAGACTGAGTCCTCATGAAGGGACCAGTGTGGATCAGTTAAAGTATTCAAAACTGATATGTAGTCTTATATATGCTGCAAGTTGCACTAGACCTGACATAGCCTTTACAGTTGGCATGCTGAGTCATTTCACTAGTAATCCTAGTAAAGAGCATTGGCATGCCCTCTATAGGCTGATGCAATATCTTAAAGGTACTAAAGATTATGCTCTACACTACTCTGGTTATCCTTCAATTGTGGATTAATATTCTGATACGTCACGGTGTTCAGAAATTAGAAATAGTAAGTTCACTAGTGGGTATGTATTCACTTTGGGTGGAGCTCCAAAAGATAGACTTGTATTGCATTGTCGTGTATGGAATCAGAACTTTTTGCTTTAGCCTTAGCCGGCGAAGAGGCAAAGTGGATAAAGAATCTGATTATGGATATTCCTTTGACTCGACTAAAGATTAATTCTTTAAGCCTATTTTGTGATAATCAAGCAGCTGTCCAAGTTGTTAAAAATGCTCTTTTAATTCAAAGAGAATACATATAAGATTGAGACATGCGTTGTTGAATTATCTGAGGAAACAAATAGTTATCACCTTGATCGATGTGAGATCGAAGGATAACTTGGCTGATGCTCTCACAAAAGATATGCCTAAAGATCGATTATTCAAAACAGTGGGGGAAATGAGGTTAAAGACTATATAAACAAGTCTTAATTATCATTTACTTACCTTTTAATTGTGTGTTTTGAATTATCGAATCTTTCTTTTATTGGCCAAAATGATAAGCATTGTTTATATGTTTCATCGATGTTCATGGTTGTTGATTAATTTGAAAAGGGTAAGCTGTCTAATTCCAAACTTGATGAAGATAACTTGAACCTGATTCAAAGGTTCTACCTGGAAACTTGTCTTATTTCGAACTTGATGATACAATCTAATCAGGTTGGACCATTCTTTTGGTTAAATGATCTCATTCCAAACTTGATGCTAGATTATTTGACTTTGAGGAATCAGTAATTGTGACATTCCAAATTGAAACATTGAAATAGTAGTTTGCATAAGAAGCCTATGGATCTTGTTCTTAATTGAAACTTGACATCACATGACTAGGTTATTGTAAGTGACTTGACCATTGGTCCTGTTCATTGAAACTAGACAATGGTTATTTTCTTACAAATAAACTTAAGTTAATGGCTCTTTGCAAAACAAACTGTTTAGGCCTTGTTCATAATTTATGAAACTGGCTTGATGCTTATGAACATGATATTACAATGCTTTCTGACATTAATATATGTTTTTCTTTGCCTGATGATATGATGTTAAGTTCTTTTTGTAGAACTAGACATCTTTGATAGATTATTCAACCGATTGAATTCATAATAATATGAAATTCATATTTGATATTCTACAGAGGATGACAGAGATGGAGGAGAGCTTAATGAGAGGGATCTTGACTAAAATCACCTCCTTGATGAATGAATATATCATTTAGAGTAAGTGGGGACTTGACAGTTCACCCGCTATTGCCCATTTTGATGGAGTCCATTTATTTGAGACTTATATTTTACTATCTTTATTTTATGAACATTGTTGATTGTGAACTGATTTTGAAACTTATTTTGGATGTTGGGATTTGGATGAGTTTAGATTGAATCTAAAACTCTAAATATTTATTTTAGTATGTTGGTCTCAGAACAGATTCATGATAGTGATGATTTATTTATTTAGATTGAAAATGACGATTGAGTTTAATATTTTACCGTTAAAACTCTTTTATTGATCCGAGTTAATTGTCTTGGACTGGATATGGTTGATTCATATTTGTTTGAACATTATTTTGATCACTCTATTGGATTGTGCTATATGGTGAACATAAGCTCAATAGGTGAAATCATGGTTATTTGGGTCCATATGTGCTGGAGCCCAATAGCTTGCATTATATCTAGGATTTTCTAAGTTGGAGGTAACAATGTTGAGCATTCCAAACTTGATGTCTCTTGGTGTAATACTTCAAGCACCTCTAAACCCTTCTCTCTAAAATTCATAACCTCCAACATATTTTTCCTTAAAAGTTACAACTTTTTATAACTATCTATATGACCAAAAGAACATAAATGATGCTTATAACTAAAAGAGTTGTATGAACTTGAAAGGGTATGATTACTATCTATATGACAAAAAAAGGACTCACGACAAAAGGCGTGTATGAACCTAAGGGGGCAACCACCTTCCCTAGCCATTCCTTTGCTTCACCATTAGGGGTGTAAATGGACCAGGCTAGTCCAGCCCAGCCTACAACCCGGCCTACATTAAGCCCGGCCTAACCCGGCCTTTCAGAAAATTAGAGTAGGCTTAGACTTATAATAAAGCTTTTATAACAAATAGGCCATAAGCCAATTTTGTCAAGCTCGGCCTACAGCCTTGTAGGCTGGCCTATTTAATTTATTAAAATAAAATAATAAAATTATATTTATTTTATGTGGCAAAGTACCAATACCAACCCTAATTTTTATGTGCACCGTCGCTTCTCACTCTCGGCTTCGTCTTTTACTTTTTGTTGGTTTTATTTTATGAAAGGAAAACTTGTCTAATGTCTCCAAATTTTACATGCTGTTGCAGCTTAATACCATGGAGCAATGGGTACCTTGCTGGATTATGATGTTACTGATGAAGATCTTTCAATAATACTCTTCTTTCCCTTGTCTTGATGGTCGTTTAAAGATTTTTAGATGAATGACATTCTCTTTTTTTGGAGTTACCCAACCCTAATTATCTCTTTGAGACGAGTTGGCTCCCTCCGGTATCCCCACGAGCTTCGACTCTTTGAGCCGGCTATGGGACTAATCCGGAGTGCGAGGGAACAGTGATAGCTAAAGGTTCAGCCCCCTCCCCAAGAATGCATTCAGCGGGAATCGAACACATATCCAACTCCACTAACTCAGCGCCAAATTACCAACTGAGCTGCACCCATTGAGTATGAATGACATTCTCTTGTAGACTTTATTTCAGCATCGAGTAATTGTATTTTTCTTATTTTCTCCATTTCTTTGACTCTATTCCTCTATGATATACATTCTAGAGCTGGGGTATTATGTTGACTCTTTCTTGTTTGTCATTTTTTTCTTATGAGAAGTACTAGTGCATACATGAATGGAACTTTCTTTGCTCTATACAATTTTTTTTTCTCAGTATCTACAGTGGTAGGCCTACAAGGCCTGTAGGCCATGTCAGTCTTTCTTATTTTTAAAAATGGGCCGGGCTTGGCCTACAAATAAAGCATTTAATAAGTCAGTAGACCAGATAAGCTGAATTGTTTTTTTACGTAGTCTTGGACCAGGAAGGCCAAAGCCCAACCCATTTACACCCTTATTCACCATTGCTCACTCCTATGCGTTGACCTTTTTAGGCACTTCATCCATCTACGTTCACTTTAACTCATCCTTCTCAAAGGTAATTCTACCTAACAAATCTCTCACATTCTACTGCCGAGCAATCCTCCTACTTACATTACTTCACCAACATTTATCACGTTGTTCATGTAATAGATAGCACTTCTAATGACGGAGCACTTAGGTTGTGTCATATAGTGTGTGCCAGTGCTCATTCCTATTACGACTTTGGTCTTGTGTTTATAGCGTATCCACTCCGACAATAAGTTTTTCATCTTACTCAAAATTATCATGGACTATTCATGTTTTTACTGAGATAAGATGTATTAAATGTTTAGCACTGAGTAATGCATACCTACGCATGGTTGGATATTTAGATATCAGAGCAGGAAATCATTTGAATTCTATTTTTGGATAACGAAATCCTTTGAATTCTTCCTTTGAAGCTTTATTCTTGATGAGCAGAGGATAATTGAACATTTCAAAAGGATTTGACGAGATTTTGTTTAGGCAATTTGAAATAACTTTCACAAAGCACAGCTGATTTGAGCTTATATGAGAGTATCTAGTACTTTTACAAAGAACCTAAAGTCCAAATACTCTACCCATGAAGCTTGGATTACTTTTGTTGCATATCTTTCATGTATTTGTTGTTATCATCAAGCCATATTGATGTACCCTTTTTTGTTTTTACCAATATTAGGAACAACATCATAGGACAATTATATGGGTCAGGATTTGAGACTCTCAACATGGATATGCTTCCATATTTTTCATGTTTATAGGTACATATGTACCGTATGTTTGCATAAAACACCATAATTTTTATGAGAGATGAACAATAAGGTCTCCCTATTCATCATATATAGTTCCAAGACTAGATCAACAAGATGTAGAGTGTGTCCGATTCACGTATTAATAATTGTGTCAATTTGGGTCAGCCTAACCTATTTGGGCTAGTCCGCTACAAGCTAGGTCAATTTTAAGGTAAGCCAAGCCTTCTTGTGGATTTCTATTTAGCGAACTTAGCTCTATTGGACCACACGTTGAGTAGGCCAACCTGCTTGCTCAAAAAAAAATTAAATAAAAAAAATGAGAATCTATAATTACATAATACACCCCACATATATATTTTGAATACTTGAATTTTAGGCATCTATGTACTACAATTGATTTGGATAAATTAACTTCATCTATTGATAACTACAAGAAATTGGAGTTAGTTAAGCCCTAGCTGATGCATATCTATCTTGCTTTTTCCTAGTTTTTAGTTCTTTAATAAGGTTGTAGGTCTATATATATCTTTTTTGAGTTTGATTAGTCTCCTTCAAATTGTAAATTACGATCAATTTAGATATTATTGGTTGAATTTCTTAGGATTTTAAAATGTGTAGATACTTTATATATTTTATGATTTTGGTGCAGATTTGGACCTTCAGGGAGCTGGGGAGAGGCTAAATGAGGAAATAAATTAGTCCACATTGACTAGCCGAATAAAATGATTTAATATAGTTACACATGTATGCATCATTTTGATGAGGTGCAGCTCAGAATTTTCCTGATGTATGTGCATAAGTGCATTGTAGCACACAATTATATATATATATATATATATATATATATATATATATATATATATATATATATATATATATATATATATATATGGGTTCACTTTTTCTACAGTTATTGCAGATAAATTATCTGCAGTAAGCCCAATATGATGTCGTTTTGGAGCGGAAATCATGATATTTTTGTAATTTTAATTTATTTCAGGGTTATTATACTCTTTATAATTATAATTTTCCAATCTTTTAATCCCAAAACGACATCGTTTTGGAAGTAAATGCAGATAACTTATCTCCATTAACTGAAAAATATTTTTCTCTCTATATATATATATATATATATATATATATATATATATATATATATATATATATATATATGGCTTATCATTTCTCAAGGTGTTTAATATAATTTTATTTCCAGCTACTAAATCATAACCATACAAAGATGGATTAATGGTGATAAAGGAAGAGAGAGAAAGAGAATCATAACCATTCAAATGTGAATCTATTAATGTAAGGAAATAAATAAACAATACGACGTAGTTTTGGGGTGGACACAAATAAATATATCTCAAGCTGCTTGAGAAATATTTTTCTCATATATATATATATACATATATATATATATAGGGGTAAGCATTTCTACAACAATTTTAGATAAGATTATCTACAGCTACCCTTTATAACTATATACTACTGGTAGTACATAGTTATAACATTAAAGTTATTTTTTTTCTCTCTCCACAATCACTTTTCAGAATCTGTCTGCTGACGTAGAGAGAGAGAAAAAAAGTAATTTTAATGTTATAACTATGTACTACCGGTAGTACTTAGCTAGAAGGATAGTTGTAGATAATCTTATCTAAAGTGGCTGTAGAAATATTATTTTTTCTATATATGTATATATATGGAAAATTGTTTGTAAAGTGACTGCACCTAAAGATTAGTGCGGTTCACTATGTATTCCTGGAAGTACGTAGTTATAATAAATATTATAATTATGTACTCCCGGAAATACACTAGAGTACACTGTTCTTCTCTGGTGTACTTCCAGAAGTACATAGTTATAATATTTATTATAACTATGTACTTCCGGGAGTACATAGTTGACCGCACAACCCTTAGGTTGAGTCACTGTAAATACACTATACCAATATATATATATATATATATATATATGAAAATGGTTTGTCATGTGACTGGATACAAGATTTTGTCCAGTCACACATTTTTAACTATGTTCTACAGGTAGTATATAGTTATAATATTAAAGTTACTTTTTTTTAACTATGTACTACGGTAGTACATAATGATAATATTAAAGTTATTTTTTTATTTATGTACTACAGGTAGTACATAGTTATAATATTAAAGTTATTTTTTTAACTATGTACTACGGATAGTAGATGGTTATAATATTAGTGTCGTTTTGCAATCTATTATTTAATATTATAACTATGCACTACCTGTAGTTCATAGTTAAAAAAAACTTTAATATTATAACTGTGTACTACCCATAGTACATAGTTAAAAAAATAATTTTAATATTATAACTATATACTACGCATAATACATAGTTAAAAAATGTGTGACTGGACAAAATCTTATATCCAGTCGCATGACATCCACTAATCCCATATATATGTATGTGTGTGTGTGGGGGGGGGGGCTTAGTGGATGTACAATGACTGCACCTAAGGATTGGTGCGGTCAACTATGTACTCCCGGTAGTACATAGTTATAATAAATATTATAACTTTGTACACCCAGAAGTACACCAGAAAAGAACGGTGTACTCTGGTGTACTTCCGGGAGTACATACTTATAATATTTATTATAAATATGTACTTCCGAAACTACATAGTTCCCCACACTAATCTTTAGGTGCAATCACTTTACAAACAATTTTCCATATATATATAGTGAAAACCCTAATAGTTGGTTCAATATCCGAGACTAAAAATATGTATTATTCATGGTTAAAAGAGAGAGACCCCGAATTTATTGATTAGAAATTCGGCAATAGGTTCTTTAATGTTGCCTAATCATGTTCTTAGGGACTATGGGTTTATATATTACTTTGAAAGTGAAGGCTAATCCAACTAGAATTGGCCAAGGACTTGCCTTGTTCGCACACCTACACAAATGAAGTTAATGATTTTCCTTTGAGAAAACTCAGTTAATAGAGATGTGAGATATGCAAAGAAAGGATGCAAGCTCAAACTTTGTTATACACATTATCCGTTTATCGGTTGAGAACTTGATCCATCTACGTTCACTTTGGGTGTACATGACAATCATTCTGTTTCCCGGCACTGCTTCTGAAAAGAAATAATTATTTTCTATTTATGTGCCTTGGAACAGTTTTTCAGAAAAAATATGTTTGATAACATGTTCTATTTTTGTTCCGAGACTAAGAATTGTGTTTGATAACAAAACAAATAATAGAATAAAAAATTATTCCTATTAAGCATAAAATTTTTTTGGATCATCACTTTCCATTTCATATGGTGTGGTGGTCGTGGTTGTGGCGGCGGTGGCGGTAGTGGTGGCGATGGTGGTAGTGACGACAGTGGTTGCAGCGATGAAGGTGGTGGCGATGGCGTGGTGATGGTAGTGGTGACGGCAGTGACTGCGGGGATGGTGGTGGTAATGATAGCGATGGTGGTGGTGGCGGTGGCGATGACTTGGTGATGGTAGTGATGGTGGTGGTGATGGTAGTGGCTGCGGTGATGGTGGTGGTAACGACGGCAGTGGTGGTACGACGATGGCGGCAACATTGATGGAAGTTGTCATGTCAGGATGTGGTGGTGGTGGTGATGATAGTAGTGGTGGAGAGTGATTGAGAAAGACAAGTGTTTCTCATTTTGTGCCCGGAAATAAAAAAGTAAAAAAAAATTATTCTTTTTTCTATTCCCCAGCATAGAAATTGAAAAGGTTCATTCTCAGGAACAAAAAAATAAGTTAGTTTTGTCAAACACTATTTCTATCCATTTTCGTTCCCGGGAACAAAAATTGAAAAAAAAAAACTAATCTGGGAAGGTTGTCCTTCACACCTTTATCCCATCCTTCTTCGAGGCGAGTCTCCTTAACAAATCTCTCACTTTTTCTTTTACTTAGCAGTTCTCCTGCTTGCATTAATTCACCAACATTTATCATGTTGTTAGTGTAACAAAAAGTGCTTCTTGTTCTAGAAAGATTGGTTAGGCTTGCCTAAGCCTTTTCATTAGGCCATTTGGCAGCTCCAACCCATTAACTCAGTAGAGCACAAATGGTCTATTTACACCTAATTACTCCTTACGCTCACAAACGCATGACCTTTTGTATGTGAGAACTCACTAGCCTCACATTTAAGTAGGGCCCACAAGGTTGAAAACAATTATAATAACACAATTCCCATGCTAGGGAATCTTTTCTCATGCGATATATACTCGCGCTCCTACATTGAGGAGTCATCTTCTTTACCATTCCTCATATTGCTTTTACTCTATAGAAATCACCCTTCTCCAGCCATAATTGAAACATTTTCGCCTCCGTTAAGCTTTAGTCCATATTCTTACCTCATCTAGTCACTATTACATTGAGATACTTCATCCTTCTTATGGTTTAACAAATTCATTTCTAATGATGGGCCACTCAAGATGACTATTATTGTCGAAGAATGACGAACCACTCATGGAGACTATTATTATCAAAGATTATTTTTCAATTCCTCTTTTCACATATCATTCATGTGGTTATTGAAAGATATAAGGTTGGGTTTACAATTTCATTAAATAAAAAAATCTTTAAATGAGTTTTCATTTATTGGCATATGTATCTAGACTATTTACATGAAAGGTGCTTCCCTCAGTCCAAATCGTAGTTGGATTTGGAATGGAAGAGTCTATTGCAAATAAAGTGTATGTATTGATGATAACAAAAAGGCAATGACAAAAAGAGAAAAGCATTGGTCAAGAACAAAAATTATCAACCATGTGTGAAGATTGAACATATATTAGAGCTACACAAGAAGAATTATGAGTTAATAAAGTAGCAAGAACATGGATGAGTTATGAAGAAAGCTAAAAATAAATCAAGAGTAACAAGGAATAATTAGGAGGGAAAAATAAAGATCAAAGGCAACAAATCATGGACAACCTCCAAGAAAAGACGAATATCCCAAGCCACGGCTTAAAGGGATCAAGACAAACAAAGTGTCAAGTATTGTCAAATCCAACAAGTCAAGAATCAAGCTCAAGTGAAGATAAAGATTAAATAAACAATATAAGAATCTAAGTCCAAGACCATTAAAGAATTATATCTCTAGGACATAGACTTATATGTAAGGGTATATGTTGAATTGGATTGCATGAACTCAAAGTAAACATGTTTTTCAAATTTCATTAACCATATCTTTTAAATTCTTGAAAATGATATGAAAAATCCATGGAAAATATTCTTAACATGTCTTAGAACATTGAAATATTTTTTCTAAGTCAAGAACATGCATTTGAGAAGGTGTGGAGGCATTGGAATCAAAGGCAGGAATGCATAATTTGTTGTGTTAGAAAGATATTTCAATCCCACCTTGGTAGGTATTCGAATCCTTCACTATAAGTTGAAGGGATTGGAATCCCTCATAAAAAGAATTTGATTCCTCCTTTCGAAAAAGCAAGGATTCGATTCCCCCACGAAAAGGGATCAAATTCTTACTAGTCAGTATGCGTGTAACAATTATAAACGATCATAAACAGCTACTTTTGGTTGAGAACTTATATATACTCATTGATTATGCCTCAAACCAATCTTGGACACTATAAAATCATTATTTGAGCCTTCCTTTATAGATTTTATTGTTCTTTTACTTGCATAACTCATTCTTGATCATTTATAGTGTTTGAGCTTATTTCTTTGTGAAAGATTATATCCCCATAGAGCTTCATTTTGTGTTATCCACACTAGAGTGTAAATCATTATTCAAACACTTATTCCATTGAATTTTCAAATTGAGGGTAAAGAAGCGCAAAAGTGTAAAGGTTTCTAAGCACTAGTAAAGCTTAAAGATTGTAAAGTTGCTAAGCACATATGGAGCTTAGTAGATTGTAAGGTTTCCAAGCATCCGAAAGCTTGAAGGTTGTAAAGATTTGCCAAGCACTTGTGAAGCTTGACCTATAATGGAGAAAATCTTGAATGGTTGTATAATATCCCTCACCATAATATTTAAATTAATTGCATGTAATTAGGCAATTAATCTTGTATTAGTGAGTTGAATTAGTTCAATATCTAATTAAATTAATTATGGTCAGTTTTGAGGTAAAAAATGCAGTAAGTGAAAATTATGGGATAAAAATGTGTGTAGGCAAAAGTACTCAAAATATAAAAGTAAAATTAGAAATGTTCCTAGAAAAATATTTCAGACTATAGGATAAAGTTTGGAAGTGAACAGAGTTAAATAGGTAGATAAGCTTTTACCCGGTGGAAGTAACTTAACTATGTTAAGTTACAAGACATCACAACCTACCCCATTTCTTCATCTTCTTCGACGGACAAGCAAGGGAGAGAATGAGACATTTGTGAGCCCAAAACCCTATTTTTCTCATTTCTCATCCAAATAAATCCATTCTAAAGCCAAAATTACTTAGAATCTTTCCCTCTTTGTGAATCCAAGCTTAGATGTGAGTGATAAGCTTTGTGGAGAGAGATATGTCCTTCCCAAGAATTCAACCCACTTGGTGATTGGAGGAGTTTAATGGCATTTTCTTCCATGGGAGCTTAGGAGACCACCATTCCTTGGTTATGTGATCATTTGGGAAAAGTTTTCACTTCTCAAACCTTGTTTCCAAGGAGATTGCATGAGGTTGAAGATGATGAATAGTGATTTTATGAGTTTTATGAGCTTGAGTTAGATTAATGCTAAATCCTTGCGTAAAAATTGTTAGGAATGATGAATAAATGATAGAAATGAGTTTAGGTAGTCATTCGATTATTGTTCAATATATTGGAAAATTCATGCTTGGGCTTGTGAGTTTTCTAGCATTTTGAGCAATTAGTGAATTGGATGATGAATATGTCCATTGTGTTGACAGGGTTGGAGCAAGCAAGCCACCTTTGATTGATCAAGAACCGGTGAGACCATGGAACTTGATTAGCTCACTTGAATTGGTGAGTTTATGCCGAGTATACAGCAATTGATTGCTTTGGTTATGAATGCTTTTGTTGACCTTAATTGGTTGTATTCATAGATTGTATGATACCTTGATGTAGGTATTAATTGTGAAGTTTGATTGTTGCACATTGGTGATGAACAAAGGTTGAGATTGGAAGCAATTGAGGTAAGCCTTCGGACCTTGGGAATTAATCCCTTAATTCTTCCACCAAGCCTTGAAGGGTAGTGGTTGTCGATAGTGTATGTAAATACAATAAAGTAGTTTAATGCTTTATGATACGTATGTGTATGCACTGGGTGTGGCATAGGATGGTGTTTCCCTATGTTTGTATGTTGCATGACGAAGCATAGTTCATACTTGGTAGTTTAGCTGGCCAGTAGGACTATTTGCATCTGCGTATCCTTAGGTCATCATGAGAGCTCGAGCGATGTCTCTTGGAGATGTTTGACACACTGCATGGATATGTATTATTGCATTATTTACTATTATTGCTATTATACTGTGAGTGAACTATGGGGTGGAGAAATGCTTCAAGGACCCCTAGTTTACTAAGGTATATTCGTATATCTCACCTCGTGTTATGGGAACTATAATGACCCTATATGGTAAATCTTAATTAGAGATTTAATTTAAGGATTTAAATGTCATAATTAGATTCAGAAAGTGATTTCGAATATTTTGACTGTAATCATGAATAGGTCATGAACAATGCATTCTGCCGGATGTTCAGCATTGTTGTGTAGCAATCAGTAGAGCTTGGAAATAAGCAAAATGAGGTTAGAGACCTATTTGGAAATTCTGATGCCAAATATGAGTTCAGAACGGAAAATTGTATAGTCTGGAATTTTTTGTAAAAATCTTGTGAATAGTGTTTTTGCCGAGTATTTTGTATCGCTGTTCAAGCAGCTGGTAGAGTCCAGAACAAAAAATTGATGTAATAAGAATAAGAAAGTTAAATATAAGCCAAACAAGTCATGTTTAGACCAAAAGTATTAGGTTTATAAGTTTTAAGTTTCGTATGTAAACAGTGCACAGTTAGTGATTCATAGTGCATTTCGTCAAAAACGGTACAGAAACCCTATTGTGAATTATTAATATTGTTCCTTGAGAAATGAAAATTAATGTAAATGAGTTTAGAAAAATAAAATTATGTCTGTAGCTTTAAGTTAGTGATAGGTCCATTTAAGTGAAATTAAGTGAGAGGAAAACAACAGGTAAAAGACCACATGTCATTATATACTTAAGTTCCTTACACAGGTCACTATTCATATCAGTTTCTTCTTCTCTTCTCTCTCCTGGCCGAGTTCCATAATTGAAGGAGCTTAAGATTTTTATTTCTTTTTCCTTTGATTTCTCCCTCCACAATCAACCAAATCCTTAAGTGCATTACACGAAATTGATAGTAAATCGCTCAAGGAATCCATTCCACCCCTTTGTTTGGGCTGAAATTGCTTGTGGGAAGAGTTCTTCCTCCTCTATAGTTCGTGGCACTATTCACCCAAGTGTTAAAGTGTGGATTTTGAGTGAGCCAAGCTTGAGTTTTGTTCTCCAGACCTTGTATAAGTGATTTGATGTAAGAAATCCTCATTCCAATGGTTTGAATTTCATGATTTAAGTTTTGAATAATATTAGCACTTTTTAGTGGTATATCATTGAGTTTGAAATTTGAAATTGATGATGAATGAGTGTTTTTATGAAGTTATAATGTGAGATAAGCATGATAATGAGTTATAATTTAGAAAAATTTCCTTGCACCTTCCTCCCTAGGTTCGGCCATGGTGGGATATAAGGGGTATAGTGTGCAAAAAATTAAATTGAATAATTAGTGAAGGTTATATGTTTGTGGAAGTATGAATTGAGTGGTTAAATTGAGAGTATAAAGAAAAAAACTTCATTGACCCTTTTCCCCTAGATTTCGGCCTATAGGGTTATTTAGGGATTGATTATGTTAAACTTTGTTTTGATGATGTGTTGAGGTTCCAATGCATGGAATTGGTATGATTATGAAGTGAAATGGCTTAAGAAATGGAAAAAGACATCTTGGTTCCCTATATGTGTACCCCTCGGCCTTGTGAAGGAAAAATGGGCATGAATTATGTTTAAAATTCTTATGAGGATACATAGTTAACTTAGGGACCAAGTGTGAGTTCTAGGAACTATTGGTTGTGTCAATTAGAATGATGAAATCTTTAGCCCTCCCTAGGCCTTGGTTTCGGCCATTTTAGGGTCTTTGGGGCTATGGGGTGTTAATAGGTCATTCTAGGACCTTATGTAAGTGTGAAACCATGTGGTTGCTTATGGTGCAAGTAATCATCCTTAAATGGTCTAATAAATGAGTTTAAGAAATTACGGTCTTAACTTGTGGATTGGCATATGATTGGCATCAGTATAAAGAAATGAAAGTAAACAATAAAGTTTATGTCTTGTGTAATTACATGGCATTGTATCATTTTATTGAGTTTTGTTTTGAATTCCTTCTCTAGGTGTGCCTAGGGATTGAGAGCCTTTGGATTCCTTTGGAGCTAGATAAGTAACTTGTGCTACAAGTAAACAAATTGGTACAGCTTCAAGAGGTAAGCTCTGTGTTTAAGGAGTCTTCTCCTATTTGTGTGCTCCACCATGGTTAGTGGACTATGGTTGGATTGTGTGATTGTATTTGATGTTTTGTATAGATGCATTCATATAGAGTTATATGATAATATGATGTGTTTTGTTCTGATGTGATTTCTGTAATGATCTTTGGCCTTTAATTCTATATGCACTGATGTCTACTTGGAGTCCTCCCTTGGGACTGATTGTGTACACCTCTGATATATGTTTGGTTCCGCTCGGGGTCCTCCCTTGGGAACATATGCGTTGATTTTCGCTTGGGGTCCTCCCTTGGGAATGACTGCGTATGCCTCTGATAAGATATGTATATGTGTTTTGCTCAGTTATGATATTTGTTATATGATGTCTTGTATACTTTGTATCCGAATTTCATACAGGAGTGGACCCAGGGTATGGATAATTCTCTATAAACCTGGAGCTTATTGAGATTTCTTTCTCGATGTCCCCATTTGGGGACATCGTTTCAGGTGTTCAGATTTTCGGTGAGCCCTCACGGGGCAGGGACACCCATGGCTAGAGGTGCTGCAACAGACCGAATTTTGAGTAGCTGTAGGCTACTGATATTTTGAAGTGCATTTATGTTGCTTTAGTATTTCATTATTTTGGGATCATGATGTCTGATCTGTTACTTGTATATGGTCTGTATATGTCTTGTACATGTTTTTCATTTTGGTGCATGTACAATTGTGTATTCAAGCATGTGTATATGATGATGTAGTATTCAGATATGTGTATGTGTTGGTTATGCATGTTGTTAGATTTAGTGGCACGAAGCCAAGTTATGCATGTGCCCATGGATGGGCATATGATTCTTTATGGACATTTGGTATTTCTGTAATTATAGATTGTATAAATTGTTTATCAGGATACCTTGAGAGTGGGATTCGTAAATCCGCACTTGTCCGATTTTCAGCCGTTACTCTGTCCGATTTTCGTCTCTGTTAGATGGAATGTAAACTAGAAGGAGTTATGCATTGTTATATATTATGTGAAAAGAATAAAAGAAAAAGAAAAATTTATCTCGTATTTTCGTAAGTTAAGTCTTCCGCTGTTCATGTTTTGTATCATTTGTGTGTTAACTGAACCGACTTGAGACAGAGATGTTATAGGAACCCCCTTTCAGGTACAGATGCTGCAGGAGCCTCTGGTGGCAAGTGGTCATACCTGGGCTAGATTGATACATGAAGATGTTGCATTATTTTGGTTATGCATGTCATTTGGTAGTTCCTATGTATAGGATTTACATTTGATAGACAATTGATATATGTACATCATTCTCTATTTTGATGGACTTAGCCTATGCTCACCTCTTTTGGTGTCTCATGTTGTTGATGGGAGCCAAGGATTTGATCATAGTGTTTTGTAGCTAAGTCTCATGGGTATGTATTAAAGACATTTGGAGATTGTGTAATATTGTACTTATTGTGTATATGATGGAAGCGCATGGATGCCTATTTTGATAAATGTGTGTCTTAAAATTGTAAGGATTATGTCTTGTAGTAGTTATACAATGCCAATTAGGTGAAATTTTAGGTTGAGAATCAATGTAAATATAAGGATATCATGTCTTGTTATTCATTTTTCATATCCTATATGATAGATTTGGACCCTTGTGTCTTAATGGAAGTTATAGATCTTTTTCTTAGTTTTTCAATGAGACCAAGATTGCGTCAATCGGATAAGTATAACTCAAGTTATGAGTGAAATCTCCAGAAGCATGGCGTTTTTTACGCCAAGATGGCGCTATTGGCACCACCAAACAGTGGGTTGGCACTGATGGCGCCGTAAGACAGGGAAAAGTCAGTGTTGTGGCGCTATCAGCGCAGGACCCTGTGAAATTCATTACCCTTTTCTTTAAAAATTCATAACTTGAGCTACGGTGCTCCAAATTAAGCACGGTTTGAACCCACGTGTAGCTAGTGAAGAGATATATAAGATAGTGGGAGATGAGAACCATAGAGAAATTATAAAATTCCTTGAGTAAATAAAAAGTGATGATGTTTAGTGTTTTGTATCAATAAAAATGAGTTTTAAGTCTTGTTGGTCTAAGGGGACTACTTGGCATTTTAGGCGAGCGATATATGGCATGTTTAAATTAACCTTAAGTGTTCTGCATATTATTTAAGTTATGATTACAATTTTTGAAATTATTTTAATTACAGAATTGATTTTAAATAAAAATGTTTACTAACGAAAAAAGGAAAAAGTTTATCCGTATTGTAATTTAATTGTTGTGATTGTAACTGCGTTTAATTCCATACGTAATATTAACAAACCAGTTCTAGAACAGGATGTTACAAGTTGTATTCTAGATGTAGATTACAAGTAGTGATGGTCGAATCAGTATAAATTGAGTTTGCGTTACTTCTAACCCTTAATTTTTTACTTTTAGCACTTTACTTATTCCTTGTTATCATTTATGTTCTAGTATAGATTGTACAATTTTAATAGTTCATGTATCATGGGTTATTTGAATATTTTGATAATCATTTCATCGATCAAAGTTTCATTGAAATGATAATTTAGAAATAAAAATAATGGGGCTTTTGTTAAAATTTTATTTTTTTTTGGAAAATTTGTTAAAATTTTATAATACTCAATTTATCTCCTTTCTTGGGCATGGGAATCCACACTCCTAGTATCTAGATGTTCACTTCACATAATGTGACGGGTATACACAATTGAAGAGCCAAGCGAAGAAGGATCTACTTTTTATAAGAACAAAAATTATGGAGGGACATGTTATCAAAAAAAAAAAAAATTTATTGAGGGACAATGGGACATTATCGTTTATATAAATTTTTTAAATTAAATCAGTTTTCACATTTTACGCTATCAAAATATTAAATCTACGAATCATGGTTTTTCAGTAAGCAAGCAGACTTTTAAAGACACGGAACAATTTTCGGTTTTTATTTTTGGAAACATTTTTCGGTTTTTATTTTTGGAAACATTTTTCGGTTTTTTTTTCTATACTTTATGCTTAATGCTTGACATAAACATTACAAAAATGTTGATAATTGTCTTTTATACGTTATACTATGTACCAATTAATGTGATTTCAATTTTAATTTCATGGTTTTAACAAAGAATATATTTCTTTTTTCACAAAAAAAAAAAAAAAATGCATCTTTCCACACATAATTAATAACTACCGCTGTCTCTTTTTGGGTGTAATTTCTTTGTTTCAATTTTTCTTTTCCGTGAACATTTAAAGGAATTTGTTCACAAGAAGCTGTCACATGTCCCAGGATCACACACCTTTATTGATTATAATAAGTTTCATTTTTTGTGTCCCAATTAGATAGTCTGTATCTCTTGATGCTCATCATCACGTTGTACTTGGTCAATTTTCATTGATTCATTAAATTAGGACTCTTTAATATTGGTCATGTTTCTTAATTTGGAAGTTGAAATTGGGTTAAAAAGATGTACATATTGCATGTATTGAGCCTCCAGCAACGTAGTTACCATTAAGACAAATTACACTTTTACACGTTATTGATATTTACGTCACATAAGCTTTTTTTTTTTTGGAAAGCAATCCAAGTTTGAGTTTTCCGTGTCCAAGTGCAAAGCCTCCTACTCGGTCATGCCTCAAATTTTCACATGGAAAACATACTTTATATACTTTATGTACTTTTCACATGAAGGTGATGGTAGATCCACTATGTTTTGGTTTAATAACTGGCTTCCTGAATGTGGCCCTCTGATTACTTATGCTCAGTCTCATGTTTCTGATGCTGACCGATTGCAATATGTGACAGACTATGTGGATGTGTCGGGTTATTGGAAATGGGATTCTTTGCATTATCTGTTTCCTGCTTGCTTCATCCAGCGGCTCATGAATTTTCTTCCCCCCTCTGATCAAGATGGTAAGGACCACATCATTTGGAGCGAGACATCAGATGGGATTTTCACTCTAAAGTCAGCTTATGATTTGCTAAATAACAACACAGCTACAGCTCTAGCTTATCAATGGGACAATATCTGGAGGTGGATGGGACCGGAACGAATACGTATGTTCCTTTGGTTGTTGGTTGGAGAAAAGTTGTTGACTAATAGTCGGAGGCTTCAACGTCACATGACCTCTTCGGGTGTTTGCCCTAGATGTAATATCTCTTGTGAAACTAATCTCCACGCTATCCGGGATTGCCCTCAGTCAAAAGAGGTTTGGAGGTTGGTGGTTCATCAAACCAGTTGGCAGGTATTCTTCTCGCTTAATCTGCATGACTGGATCTTCTCTAACTTAAAAAATTGTAGAAGCTTGGCAATGGACGATGATTGGCCTTTGACTTTTGGGATATTAGCGTGGAGCATTTGGAGGAGTAGAAACACTTGGGTTTTTGAAGGAAAAATCAATAATGCTTACACAATTGCCCACTCAGCCTTGGGGTATAGCAATTGTGTCAAGCATACAGCTACCACTCTCCATGCAGCAGGTCTTCAACCGAGAAACAGTGTAGAGAAGATGATAGCTTGGTCTTGTCCTCTGTTAGGATGGGTTAAACTTAATGTTGATGGAGCTAGAGCTGCTAATGGGAACAGATCAGGATGTGGTGGTGTTATTCGTGACCCGTCCGGAGCTTGGATTATCGGTTTCTGCAAGAATTTGGGGCCAGGTACTATTTTGCGTGCAGAATTATGGGCTTGTTTGGAAGGTTTGCGTTTAGCATGGGAAAAAGGATTTAGAAAAGTGTGGCTGGAAGGAGATTCCCTCTCATCCCAACAGATTATATCTAATGGGTGTCATCAGGATCACCCTTCGTCGAGCTTGGTGCAACGTATTAGAGGAATGTTGCAAAGATGCTGGCAGGTGCAGATTTCTCATGTCCATCGTGAAGGAAACAAAGTAGCTGATTTCTTAGCTTCACATGCGTATAGCTTTCCATGGGATGTGCAAGTCTTTGATGACCCTCCTCCTGGCTGTCTTCAAAGTTTATACAGCGACACTGTAGGTGTTCGCTGGGCTAGGTTCTGTACTTAGGCCTTTTTGCTGTGTTTTTCATTTCCATTATCTTTTAAAAAAAAATAAAGAATCGAAGAAGCGTTATGTGAAATTTGAAAATTAATCTCTTGAAATTTTGTATTGACAGTTGACACAATAAAAAATACTACAAACTATCATAACGTGTTGGATGAACTTAATTACTTCTTTTCTTTCATGAAATTTCTCTCTTTTCTTTCATGTTACTACAAACTACCTCCTTGACACCTAATTGACAAATCATCAATCCATGCACACATGTATACCTATCCACTAGCATTTTAAGCCATATCCATCTATGGATTCACAAGTCTTGGCATCAGGACATGAAGCATCATTACATAAGTTCCCATACCTCATGTTGTATGAACTGCACCATTCACTTAGTATTCAAAATACATGCGTTTCAATCAACATTCATAAACTTGAATCTAAGGTCATGTTCAACATTTATATGCCAATACGTACCAAGGATTACAAGATCTCCCCCAAAAGAATGGTTTTAAAAGTAAATATACCCCAAAAAGATGTACAAGTAAAACCCAAAATACACATGTGAATCACATCATGCTCTATTAAATGACTCGAAGACCTAAGCATGCTTATTTTCTTTTGATGAGCTAGCACCTTCTTCTTGGGAACCTAAAACATATCCCCAAACGGAATGATATATAAATCTCAATAAATTAAGAGTTCTTGGAGATTACTCCAATCCAGAAGTTTAATTGCATGCATGAAAGATTAGAACACATGGTGTAATATAACATCATAATATGAGGCAAACTAAAATTGATTGATCTGTGCACCAAGTACACTGGGACAACCCGATGAGTCGTAACTCAAAGTGAGTGTCAACATGGCTTCCTTGAGTTGGACTTCTTATGATGAGTCCCCAAAAGGGAAGCCTATGTCATATTCTTTTGCCAAATGAACCTACACAAGCATAAATGCTCTCCGTGAATCCAGTACTAGGAGCACTCTGGTGAGTCATACCTCAAGGTGAGTGTTTGTATGGAACTCCTAAGAGTTAAACCTCTTCAGATGAATCCTTTCAAGGGAAAGTCAATACCATATTCTTTTGGCCAATCAACCTCAATCAATCACTTCTTGATTACATGGCTATATGAACAAGCACATCATACCACACACCTAACTGTATTTTAGCTCATACACTAATCATACAATCTGGCTTCTAGTGCTTGTTCATTGGTCCTTACACCAATGAATAACGACTCTCTATATGAATGCACATTACACCATACACTAACAATCCAAAAATCATCCAATACAAGAACCACTACTCCAAAGGAGTATTGTGGAACAATACGTGAGACTAATTCTAAGTTTCAAGTGCTTACCCCTTGAAGTAAAGTTTCCAAAGCCTTTACCCCAAAACTTATAATATTTACACTTTTGCTATAAATTAAAACTTAACTCAAATTAGATTTTTCACTTAATTTAGCCCTTTAATTAACTCATTAGTTCCCATTTATCAAAATGTAATTTGGGTTATTATAGAAACCACAAAATCTTATAAGAGGAATGTGTATATCATCCATGGAGAAAGTGAGACAACCCATTCTTCAAAAAATCTTATAAGTGAACCTTAATGGAAATGACTATCACAAGCCTAATCATTTGCTTTAGAATCACACTATCCCTTCCATATTAGATTATTAGAGTTTGTATATAGCACACAATGGTTTTAAATATATATATATATATATATATATATATATATATATATATATATATATATATATGGACAGGATTTCTTGACACCAAATTTTAACTGTTAATTTTCATAAATATAGTGGTATAATTTATTGGGTCATACTTATTAATTAATTATTAATTTTTAATAAATTATAAATTGATGAAAATGAATACTTTTTAATTTGATACGGGTATCAAATAAACATGACACAGAGAGAGAGAGAGAGTTTAATATGAAGGTTGTACATCCGCACCATGTTCCTTTTTTCACACTTGATCTCTCTTGTATGCACAAACACTTCGCACAGCTGCTTACATTTAAATGAGGCTCACAAGCTAAAATTATTACGCTCACTCACTCCATGCCAGGGAATCTCGCAAAATATATATACCTCACTCTTTCATCAAAAAGTCACCCTCTAAATAGGATAAATATGTTCCTTTTTTTTCACACTTGATCTCTCTTGTATGCACGCACACTTCACACAGGTGAGGATGTGCTGCTTACATTTAAATGAGGCTCATAGGCTAAAACGATTAGGCTCACTCACTCCATTGCAGTGAATCTCCCAAAATATATATACCTAACTCTTTCATCAAAAAGTCACCTTTTACATCACACTCACCATTGTGATTATGCTTAGATTTAGCCTCAATACAGCCAAACGTGCCCTTCACCTCGCCCTTATTCTTAGCTCTAATCTAAGATCACATTTGAGCTCTAATCTATTACCTAGCTAAATCACATTAATATACTTCATTTTTAAAGGGGAAAAACATTACACCGGCCAATCTCAAAGAGATCAAAAGGATTAAAAAATTTCATTGCTAGCAGGACTGTGACTCAAAAGTTGTCAACTCACACTCGTCATTCTCAATTTCCCACCATTATTTTCTTCACGCAAATTCACAATTTGTAGAACAACATTCGAAGCAAGTCACACATCATAAATTTGTATAACTTAACAAAATACAAAATTGTATTTAAACAAAAAGATTTGACTTAATTAATACAAAAGGTAATGTTTTATTCAAGCTAAAATGACTATATACATATATGAAATCGCAGTTATATTTCTTGGATGCACCTATTTACTTCTTTTCCTTCGTGAAGAAACGTTTAGGCCTAGTGGTTTTAAGAATTTTTTTTTTTTTTACCAAGAACTGTTTTATCCTTTAATTTCATAATGAAATAATAATAATTCGTAAAACATAAAAAGAGCTCCATTTGTTATCTGGCTCTTGATAACATATTCTATGGATACAAGAAAGGAATTACAGACAGATAGTTTCTTTAAAGACGCATATTGATCTTTTTCTAAATCATTTTTTTTGTAATATTTTAAATCATTTTTATCTGTTGCTTATGTAGCCTGCTAGGTCTCAAATAATAAGATTAACAGGGACTAAAATTAACAAAAATTTATGAATCTCGAGAATGGTCGATTTTAATTATCTAACAATTAAATGCCGAAAAATATGCATGATCTACATTTACAATAAATATTTAGAAATGTACCCAAGAAAAAGAAAGAATAAATATTTAGAAAATAGTTATTGAAAAAATATATCAAGTCAAAAAATTGAAAAATCTTCATTGTCAGTGGGACTGTGAGTACTCAACTTGAACTTGTCAACCCACACCATCTTATTATTCTCCCCATTATCCTTTTTTTCTTCCACCTTTTTATTTTTCTCTCCATCATCATCATGACTACTGGGGAAAAAAACCTCATGGACAAACAACTCTACATCTTTTTTATTAAACCCAACCGTGTCCTCAACCTCATTTCGAGGAATATAAGGAGGCCTTGCTATTTGCAACACCATGTCCCACTTAACTCCTCTGAAGAAATCGTGGCCCTTGATTTCATCCACCTGGATCCGACGGTCAGGATCTTTTTCCAGCAATCTCCCAATCAAATCCCTTAACGCCGTCTTCTCCCCCGTCAGCTCCGGTTCCTTCGTCAAAATCCGGAAAAACGTTTCTTTCCGATTATCTCCCCTAAACGGCGTCGTTCCATATAGCAACTCGTACAAAACGACGCCGAATGACCACCAATCAACACCAAAACCGTGACCCTTTCCAGATACAATTTCAGGTGCCACATACTCTTCCGTTCCGACGAACGAGTTCGATTTCTCAACCGAGTCCGACTCGGTCCTCCGCGCTGAGTTGATCACGGGTTGAGGCTCCGAGTCCGAGTCACACGGCGAGATGCCCGAGTTACAGTAACTGTAGAGCCGTAAGAGTCGTCGCTTACTCATGTGTTTCTCCGTCAACGAGTTACGACTCGCCGACGAGTCGCGACTCAGTGATTGAGCGAGTTTAGGGTTCAACTTCGTGGAGAGATCGAAATCGACGAGCATTATGTGACCGTTTTCTTGGATCATCACATTCTCTGGCTTCAAATCTCTGTATACTATTCCCAAATGGTGCAAATACTCCAATGCGAGGACCAATTCCACAGCGTAAAACCTTTACAAAAAGTCAAAAAAAATTAATTAATAATCAAAAGAATTTTTTTTTCTTCGTTTGGTTGTTAAGAAAATGAAAGAAAATAAAATATTTTTGTGTTTTTTTTTCTCACTTTTGACTAATTCCTTAGATTTTTATCATACATTACAAAGCACAAAATTTAGGAATTCTCGGATTCTCCAAAACTTTCGCGGCAACCAATCAGAACGAGTCCTCAGATTCGTTATAAAATCGAAACAAAATTTCCAACTTTTTTCTTTTCCCGAAACAAAACAAAAACAAAGAAAATAACTTGTTTACAAAGAAACAGAAAGAAAATTACTTGTTAAACAAACAAAACTTCGCAAATTTTCTTTTTACCGAGCTTTCTCGGTAACCAAACAACGAGAAGGAGAAAAAAATTACTTTCTCGGTAACAGAAATTTACTTGGTTTCACCAAATTTCCCAGACTCTTCACATAAAACAAACACCACTTCGCAAATTTTCATTTTCCAAAATTTTCTAGGTAGCCAAACAGCGAGAAGGAGAAAAAAAATGACTCACTTAATAAGAAACAGAAAGGAAAATTACTTGACAATTAACGAGATTCTTTACTTAAAATAATATAGTCTCGGAAAATTTAATTTTCCTAAACTTTCTCAGTAACCAAACAGCATAAAATTTATTGATTTGAAGTACCTGATGGTATCATCAGCAAACATTTTCTCAGTCTGTTTCTTTCTAAGAGAATGGAGGCTGCCACCGTGGCAGTAGTCAATGGCGAACCCAACGATTTTCTCGGTTTCCAAAACCCCTTGCAAACGCGGCAGAAGTGGGTGATCAAAACGACGTAGCACTTGCTGTTCAAACGACACCCTCTTGTACTCGCCAGAACCTTCGTCGTCGTTTTTGTTGGTCTTCGCATTCTTCTGAAGAATCAGAGCTTTTGAGATCACTTTCAGAGCCACACACTCGTTCGAAGACCGGTCACCGGTTTTCGCGAGGAACACGATACCCTTGGCGCCGCGCCCCACGGCGGAGATGACTTTGAGATTTTGAAAGTCTAGTGATCGTAAGGTGTCGTTTTGGTGGTCGTCGACGTCTTTCATGGTGCAGATGACCGGGTACCGGGAGAGAACCGGATGACTCGGGGCGCAGAATTTTAAGCTGTGATTTGTTGTGTTTAGAGAGGTTTTATAATGTGCTTTGTGGTTGTTGGTTCTTTCCTTTCTTGTTGGACAAGAAATTCATTAAACTAATGGGTTCCCCTTTATGTATTAAAAAATAAATAAATGGGTTCCCCTTTATGGGTTGAACGACGCAGCGTCATGACACGCGTAAAGCATTACGTCGTAATAATTGACTATGTATTGTTGCATGAAGAAAGATAAACAGTGGGAACGTGACCAAAAGACCGCAAATGCTAGGGTTAAGAAATGCGCGTGATATCTAGTTTCCAGGTGCTAAGAAGTGAAAGTGGTAGGAATGTTCAAAATCAATGATGCTAGAGTATATAATTACCACAAAAAAGAAAAAAACAGATGGTGGAGTATAATATAATAATAATAATAAGAGAAAGCATGTGACTATGGGTTTAAAGCTATTATTTAAGGCTAAGGTACTTTGACTACATTTTGTTCCTTTTACCACGGAAACGGTCTTTAGCTTTGTTGTTACGTTGGACAACAGTGCAGTGCCTTTTATTTTATTTTTATTTAAAAAATATAACATTTACGATGAGTTCACACTAACATAATTGTTTGATTTTTCACCACTTTTTCTTCTCACCTTCTAGGTATTTGCATTATCATATTTGAAAGAAATTCAAATACCAAAAATAAAAGTAAAGCATATATTGTCTTCAATTTATATAACATTGGTGGAGGACAATTAGAGAAGATACTGCCGGAAAATATAAATAAGAAAAGAGTGAAGTGAAGAAGAGTATTAGATGTTTGATCGAGGACTTGACCCCTGTATTCATAGAAGGACAAGCCATTGGATTTATAACTGTGGTTACATTCCGAGTACCCAAGACTAGGGTGCTATTCCCCCGAAATTTCAAAACCCCTCTTTTTTTTTCCTAATGGTGATTGTGAAGCTCATTTTCACCGCTAGAGGGTTTAACGAGTTGTGCTTTCAAGTCAGAGATAGGCTTTCTGCTGCATGATATATATTTTTGGCTAGTGGCTTGTAAAAAATAGCTAAAGAGAGGACCATCTTTGAATAGTTCCGCTTATAATCTTTCTTGTGGCATACATGCATGGGTTTTGCATATTGTATAGAGAACAAATATGGTTTGACACTTATTATAGCATACATGCATGCCGTTTTGAGTAGTGTAAGGGAATAAATATGGTTTGACAAAATGGAATAGAAGCTCATTAATAAATTGAACTAAAGTTTCTTCATGGTTTGGCAATTGGCATACATACATGTAGTTTTGCATATCGGAACAAATATAGTTTGACAAAATTTCCATATATTGTTTTTCATGTTGTAGGAGATAAGTTCCTGGGGTCCATGTTATTTTCTTTCTCTTTCTTCTCCTCATATGGACCTCACACACTTTTATGTGTGTGTAGAAGATAAATTTATCTACTACAACATGAGATACACTAAACTCATATATATATATATATATATATGGTGTAGGGTTGACAATTTTCAACACGACCTGCTATACAACACGAAAAATTCATATTTGGGTTGACCCATTTTCAAATTCGTATCGTATTGGCAAAAATTGACACAAAAAAAGTTATGCCATGTCACGTGTCAACCCGCAAATACAAAATTGACCTGTGTTAATCTTCTTACACGTTATTCGTGTGGTGTCATATCATGTCGTGTCTACATGACATTAGTAAAAGCAACATTCAATATATAGGTTATTTGTGTCTAATAGTGTTGTGTCAACTCGTAAAATTGTTAGGCTCCCTTCTTCAATGCTAAGCCCAAGCTCATTGAGGGATTTCCAAAAACCCTAAACCCTAGATTTCGTCTCCTCTATATATTCATTAGTTGTGGGTGGAGGCTAGGTCAAAAGAAGATTATTGATAAACTCTTGAGTGACACTTGAGAGATTTGTGAGTAAAGCTTTGAGCTTTGCATTTGAGAGCACCTCTAGAGAGAGTTTGAGTGAAACATCTCTAAGGAAGTTTGATTATCACCATTGTTAGAGAGATTGACTGAACCACCACTTTGGTGAAGGTTGATTCTTTATCCATTATTATCATAGTGGAAGTTTGAACTGGACTAGGTCCCGTGAATTTTTACTTCTTCATTGAAGAAGGTTTTTCCACGTTAAAATCTGCTTGTGATCTCTCTCTCTCTCTCCTTTGTGTTTTTTTGTTTTTCCGCTGCGCTGGCCGACCTGGTGAAGTTCAGGCCAAGTTCAAATTGCCAAGATCCGAGATCTAGGATCTTGTTGATTGACTTCTTCGAAAAGGCTTTTGAACCAAGTTCCAAACAGTGGTATCAGAGTCCAGGTTCGACGAGTTCTGAAGGAGACGAGATAGAGACCAATGGCATAACCCAAGACAGAGATATGTCCAAGCTAACCACAAATGATTTCACTTATTGGAGACCGATGATGAAAAATTCTCTACTGTAAAGATTTACATGAGACCATTATCCTTTATGAGAGACCGATAGGCAAAATCGATAAGGAGTGGGAGATCCTGAGCCTTAAGGCGGTAGCTACAATCAGGAAATACATAGACAAAAGCCACTTTGAGCATGTGTCCAAGTTCATGAACGCGTACGAGTTGTGGACAAAGCTGTAATCCATGATTCAGAAGAAGATTCACAGGAACAAAGTACACCTAGTTTGCCGACTTGTGAAGCTCGAATACGAAAATGGCATGAGCATGATTGAACACCTCAACGCCTAAAAAGGGATTGTGAATCAGTTGTCAAAAGCCAAGATAAAAATTGATGACGAGATCCAGGCTTTGCTGCTGCTGAGCTCACTGCCATAAAGCTGGGATACTCTAGTGGTGACTTTGAGTAATTCGACTCCAGAAGAAAAATTGAAGATGGATGTCGTAATAGATAGTTCCCTGAAAAAGGAAGCCATGAGAAGAGAATGAGGTGTTTCCAGCACGTCTGAGGCCAACATTGCTGAGAACATAGGGAAATTCGACTTTCGGGGTGAAATAAGAGCCGGGGTCGAGATCGTGACAGACGAGAACAGTCCAGAGGCCGGTCAAAGCCGAAATATGAGTTGAAGTGCTTCTAAATTAGGAAGCCAGGTCATAGAAAGCAAGATTGCAGGACTCTGCAGAATGACAAGAAGAATGGCTCTGTGAAGCCAGACCAGATTATTCCCAAGAAGAAGAAAGACAAGAGTACCACTGCGGTGGCTGCCAACTCGGATGCTGAGATATTTTTCCTCGAAGAAGGCAATTATTTAAATATTGCATATGATGATTGCCCATGGATTGTTGACTCTAGTGCCTTCTTCCATGTTACTCCACATAAAGGTTTTTTTTCATCTTACCGAGGTGGTGATTTTGGAGTCGTGAAGATGGAAAATCAAGTGACTAGCAAGATTATTGGTGTCGGTGATGTGACTCTGACCATGGATGTTAGATGCTGACTTGTGTTGAAAGATGTAAGGTATGTTCCTAACATGCGATTAAACCTAATCTCGCTAGGCAAGCTTGACGATGCCGGGTTAGTGAACTACTTCGATAGTGATAGATGGAAGCTGTTCAAAGGAAACTTGGTTGTTACCCGAGGTAAGAATGAAAGCTCCTTGTGCGTGACGCATAGAAAGATAAATGGTGGAGGAGCCAATTCTGTTCGAGATGGGCATAGCTTGGAGCTGTGGCACAAGCGCCTCAGCCATATGAGCGTGAAAGGGCTCCAAACCTTAACAAGAAATGATTATTGACTGGGTTGAAAAGCTAAGCGTTGGAGAGTTGCACACACTGTCTAGCTGAAAAGTAGCACTGGGTTTCTTTCGTGAAACCAGATCAACCCATAAGACGCATGTATATTCTTGACCTCGTCCATACTGATGTCTGCTCCATGTCGAAGAGATCTCTTGGAGGAGCTCAGTACTTTGTTTCATTCATTGATGACCATTCTCGCAAAGTGTGGGTTTATTTGTTGAAATATAAATACCAGGTACTCCAATCCCTTAAAGAGTTTCATGCTATGGTTGAAAGGGAGACTGGAAAATAATTGAAGGTGGTCCGATCTGACAATGGTGGTGATTATTACGGCCCATTTGATACATATTGCAGAGTGGTCGGGATCCTACTTGAGAAGATACCCCCAAAGACTCCACAGTTGAATGGACTGGCTGAGAGGATGAACCGAACTATTGAAAAAAAGGTCTGAAGTATGTTATCCAATGCCGAATTGCCGAAATTATTATGGGGAGAAGCCGTCACAACTGCTGTTGACTTGATCAACCTCTCACTATCACGGCCACTTAAAAGAGACATGCCAGAAGAAGTCTGGACAAGTCGTAAAGTGGCCTGTGATCACCTGAAGGTGTTTGGATGCCGAGTTTTTGTGCATATCTCTAAAGATGAAAGGGAAAAACTCGACACAAAGACAAAGGAATGTATTTATCTCGGTTCACCAAAATCTAAGTTTGGTTTTCAACTTTGGGATCTAGTCAATAGAAGATAGTGAGAAGTCGAGATGATATCTTTCATGAATATGAGATCATTCATGACATCTCGAAACCCAAAGTCCAGGTTACTGCCAAACGTGAAGAATCCATCCCTCCTAGTCAAGCTGAAGCAGGCGGAGAAAATGAAAAGAATGAAGAAAATGATGACCAGCAACAAGCTGATAATGACCAAGATAATGAGGTCCGAGTTGATGATGAGATTCAGGATGAGAATGAAGAATCAAGTTCTCAAACTGAAGAACAGTCGAGATATCAACTCGAGAAAGAAGACCCTCTACAAGGTACCCACCTGATGAATACATCGTTGATGCTAAAGATGGTGAGCCTTAGAGTTATGATGAGGTAATGAAGAACTCAGACAAAGAAGAATGGGAGAAGGCAATGCAAGACTAGATGAAGTCTCTGCATGAAAATCAGAATTATGAGCTAACTGAGTTGCCTGAAGAAAGACGAGCTCTGAAAAATAAATGGATCTACAAGATTAAGAATGAAGAAAACGGGCAGAAGCCGAGATAGAAAGCCCGTATTATAGTGAAAGGATCTAATCAGAAGAAGGGAGTAGACTTTGAGGAGATTTTTTCTCCTGTGGTAAAAATGAGCTCAGTCTGAACCGTGTTAGCAATGGCGGCTTCGATGGACCTTGAGGTAGAACAAATGGACGTGAAGAAAGCATTTCTTCATGGTGATTTAGAAGAATATATATATATATATATATGGAGCAACCTGAGGGTTTTCAAGCTCCAAAATAAGAAGACTTGGTATGTCGGTTGAAAAAGAGCTTATATAGCTTAAAGCAAGCACCTCGACAATGGTATAAGAAATTTGAATCTTTCATGAATGATCACAAGTTCGAGAAGACAGAGGCCGACCACTTCGTATTTGTGAGGAGGTATGAGGCTAGAGATTTTTTGATTTTGTTGTTATATGTTGACGACATGCTTATTGTAGGAAAAGACAAATCAAGGATAGCCGCCCTGAAGAAGGCGTTGAACTCGTCCTTCGCAATGAAGGACCTCAGCCCTGCAAAGTAAATACTCAGAATCAAGATTATCCGAGATAGATAGAAGAAGCTACTATGGTTGAGTCAAGAGAAGTATTTGAGAAGATTCTGAAGAGATTCAACATAGACAAAGCCAAAACAGTGAGCACCCCCTAGCTGGACACATAAAGCTAAATAAGAAGCAATGTCCGAGATCTGCTAAAGATAAAGACGAGATGCTGAAGATCCCATACCAATCCACTGCTGAGAGCTAGATATATGTAATGGTTTGCACTAGACTTGACTTGGCATATGCTATTGGAATGGTGAGTCGATATCTGTCAAACCCCGGCAAAGAGAACTGGGAAGCAGTGAAGTGGATCTTCAAGTACCTTCGAGGTACGACCAACTTATGTCTCCATTTTGGAGAAGGTAGAGCCAAGTTGCAAGGCTATAAGGCTACTCGGATGCTGATTTAGGGAGAGATGCCGATTCAAGAAAGTCGACTACAGGATACTTGATAAGATTTGCCAGAGGAGCTGTCTCTTGGCAATCAAGACATCAGAAGTGTGTTGCACTATTAACAATCGAGGCTGAGTACATTGCCGCTACTGAGGCAAGCAAAGAGATATTGTGGATGAAGAAGTTCCTCACGAAACTCGGCTATGATCATGACAAGTACGAGCTGGGATGTGACAATCAAAGCGCAATTCATCTTGCGAAGAATTTGACCTTTCACTCCCGCACTAAGCACATTGATGTGAGGTATCACTGGATCTGGGATGTGGTGGAAGATGGAGAGCTCGAGCTCGTCAAAGTGCACACTGACCAAAATTGGTCCGACATGATGACAAAGCCGGTTCCAGCAAGGAATTTTGAAGACTGCTGTGAAGGAGCTGGGTTGATGCTGAAGCCAACGCATTGAAGTTGGAGACGGAGATTTGTTGGGCTTCCTCCTTCAATGCTAAGCCTAAGCCCATTGAGGGGTTTCTTAAAAACCCTAAATCCTAGATTCCATCTCCTCTATACATTCATTAGTTGTGGGTGGAGGCTAGGTCAAAAGAAGATTATTGAGAAACTCTTGAGTGACACTTGAGAGATTTATGAGTAAAGCTTTGAGTTTTGCATTTGAGAGCACCTCTACAGAGATTTTGAGTGAAACATCTCTAGGAAAGTTTGATTATCACCATTGTTGGAGAGGTTGAGTGAACCACCACTTTGATGAAGGTTGATTCTTTTACCCATTATTATCATAGTGGACGTTTGAACTGGATTAGATCTCATGGATTTTTAAGTTATATCACTTTTTTTTAAAATGCGTGCTTTTTCTTTAAAATGAACAACTTTTAAGTTAAACATTTTATATAATCATCAAACAGCTTGTAGCTTTATTTTTTTTAAAAAAAATTAGCTTTAGCTTGAAAAAAGAGAGGTGTCAAACAGGCTTTAAATGTCATTGATGGATTTTCACTTACCCACTTAAGTTTTTAGGTTGAATTACTTGGTTAAATGTTAAGTAAAAGCTCGTCAATGATTTTTATATTATTTCTACCACTTCCTTAGGTGCCCATGTTTCCCTTGCAGCCTGCACAACTTAAAATTGTTACCATGCCTCTAATTTCGTCCTCTAATTATTGGTTAACCCAAATGAAGAGGCCTTTTATTCATATCTTTCAAAAACAAAGCCAACAATCCTTACAGGAAGACAAGGCCTTGTAGATTTCCTATTGTATCTGGGATTATGGGATAGGACCAATGAAACCACAACCAACAAGAGATCTGGAAGATAAAATAAGAAAAAATGTTGTTGAGTTGTCTGATCATATAGTAATCAGAATTAATTACAATCTAAACAACATTCAATACTGCCTGACATGATTATCAACTTTGTCAAGTCTCCAATTTCAATGGGAAGTGGTTTCGTTAAATTCTTATTGTAAGATAGATCCCTTCTAAGGAAAATCAAGAACAAAACACAAAGGGACCACTTTATGAAAATCAGTTTCCAATACCAAAATCAAGGAAGTTATAAATAAGAGTGAAATAAACTCTTAATGCAATTCTATAGATAGTAGCCAAACATAATTACTTTCCAGGATGCACAGTCCGCGGATAATTCCTCGACATTATTTTTAGATATTTGATCATTGTCAATAAGTAATCGTGTTGAAGCTAAGCATTGTTTATGTTACGAAGAGAAACTCCACACATGCGAGGGTTCATCAACTAAGCTCAGGGATTATGTAGCCTAGTGTTAGTTAGTTAGGAGGTTGTTAAAGAACAGTTGTAGTTAGTTATTCAGAGCCACTTGTAGAGATAAGTGCAGTAGAGGTCTCTGAATAACTGGATATAAAAACTGATATTGTAAGGAGGAGGTGCATTGAATAATATTTTTCTCGATTGTTCTTTTATCCTTATCTCTTTTCTTGTCATTAGAGTTCATCCTTAATATTTGGTGCTTTCATCGCATGAACACCACAGATCACAGAAAGCGAGTACAAGACCTTGCAGAAGAGTTTTCCACCTTTCAGCAACGGGTGGATGGGCATCTTGTTGATCATCAGACACAGATGACTCGCGTTGAATCTCGGCTCGAGGATCATCAAGCACAGATGAATCGCTTGGAATCTAGGCTTGATGAAAACCAGAACCAAATGACGTTGTTGCTAGCGCAATTGCAACAACTTAACAACAATTTTGTGACGATGGATCCAAGAATGAATACAAGAATGGGGGAATCAGTGCAACGCCCTTCAATCCTTCCCCAACCTTCTGAGACGATTCCTCCGGGTGGAGTGCGTCCGGAGCTCAATCTTTCGAAATCAATTCATCTAGAAATTTCGGTGTTTAATGACACTAAGCCTAATACTTGGATTTTTAAAACAGAGGTGTTTTTTCATCTTCAACAAATACCAGAGGAATTTAAGGTTCTGTTAGCGGGTTTGCGTATGGATGGCATTGCTGGAGCTTGGTACCATGGATGTATCGCTATGGAACGATTCGTTCATGGGGAGATCTAGTAATAGCCTTGCGTCAGAGGTGTGGTGTATCTGCCTTTACGAATCTCAAGGGTGTCTTATCAAAACTCTCTCAGACAGGAACTTTACGTGATTATATTTGGGATTTTGAGGCTCTCATCAATCAAGTTCCAGGATTGGATGATGAACTCTATATGAATTTCTTTCTGTCTGGTTTAATACCAGAACTTATAAGTGCGGTTCAGCTCCTTACTCCATCCACACTTCATTTGGAAATGCAAATCGCACTTGCTTATGATGACCATCATTCTGAGTTAAAAGCTTCATTCTCTGTGAATCAGAGGAAAGGATTTTCAAAATCTTTTGCACATGTTGAGACCTCACCATCACCAGCTAACGGTAACCCTGTGTTACAACTTCCAAATGCAACTCAGCCTTTGTCACTACCAGAACCTAACTCAGTGAAACGTCTATCTCACACTGAGTTACAGCAGAAGCGTGAACAAGGGCTGTGTTACTACTGCAATGAAAAATGGAATGGTAAACATAGATGTAAAAATAAACTGCTATTGTTGATTGGAGATATCAAAGAGTCAGACAATGATGAAGAGGAGGAAGAGATTGTCTTGAGATCAAAAAATGATACCACAGAGATCAAAGATACAACATTACGTGCTATGGGAGATCATTTTCATGTACGTTCCCTCATGTTTACGACAGTGTTCTCGAATAAGGAGGTAAGTGTACTGATTGATTTTGGAAGTACTCATAATTTTATTCAAAAGAATTTAGCTTTTGAACTAAACCTGCCAATGACTCGAGTTCAGAGGATGCGTGTATTTCTGGGGAATGGGGAGTTTTTAATAACTGATCGTAAATGTTTCAATGTGCCTATTGAGTTACAAGACAATCTATTTGCTGTTGACTTGTGGGTGCTAGAGTTGAGTGAGTTACAGGTTATTTTGGGTATGCCTTGGCTGGAGAAATTAGGAAGAGTTACCCATGATTATTCTAAGGGTTCTATGGAGTTTGTATGGCACGATAGAGGAGTGATATTAACTAGGATACAAGGAGATAAATTTCAGGCAGAAACAGAAGATCTGAAGGTGATTGATAAGGCTATTTGTTATGCATTGTCACAAGGAAGTGCTCATTTGAGGCGGTCAATCCTGATTTAGCTGGCCTTCGTAACCAAATAGCAGAGGAATTGTGGCAAGTATTATTTCAATTCCAATCTTTTTTTCAAGTACCTAATGAGCTACCTCTATTTCGTGGCTTAGACCATGCTATTCATCTCATTGACAAGACTCAACCGGTAAACGTAAAGCCATACAGATATGCTTATTTTCTGAAAATATAGATTGAACAGAAAATTTCTGAATTACTTGCAAATGGGCTCATACAACATTCCCATAGCCCTTTTTCATCTCCAGTCCTATTGATCAAGAAACAAGACGGGTTGTGGAAGATGTGTATCGACTATAGGCCTTAAATGCTATCACAATTCGTGATAGGTTTCCTATCCCCACTATCGATGAATTGCTAGATGAGTTGGGCAAGGCTTCGGTGTTCCCTAAACTTGATTTGAGGGCTGGCTACCATCAGATAAGAGTTCTTCCTGTAGATGTGGAGAAGACAGCGTTTAGGACGCATGAAGGGCACTACGAATTCCTTGTAATGCCCTTTGGTTTAACAAATGCTCCTGCAACATTCCAGGCTGCAATGAATCATCTTTTCAAACCGTATTTGAGGAAGTTTATTATTGTACTCTTTGACGATATCTTGGTGTTTAGCAAGTCAGTAACATACCACATGGAGCATTTGCGCATAACTTTAATGAATCTGCAGAAGCATAAGTTCTTTGTTAAGCTTTCTAAATGAAAATTTGGTGCATCATCTATTGATTACTTGGGTCATATTGTTTCAGAGCAAGGAGTCCAGGCTGATCCAAAGAAGATAGCTGCAATGATGACTTGGCCTGCACCCAAATCCTTGAAACAACTGAGGGGATTTTAGGGGTTAACAGGCTATTACCGAAGATTTGTTCAAGGTTATGCTTCATTGGCAGCCCCATTAACAAACCTGTTGAAAGCTAGCAAGGCGTTTCACTGGTCTGATGCAGCAGTTCATGCCTTCATTCGATTGAAGGAGGCAATGGCTAACACCCCTATGTTGGTATTACCTTATTTTAAGTTACCCTTTGTCGTTGAAACAGATGCCTCAAACAATGGGATAGGGGCTGTCCTTTTACAGCAGGAGAGACCATTGGCATTTTTTAGTAAGAAGCTTGGGAATAGGATGGAAAATGCATCCACGTATGTGAGGGAACTCTATGCCATCACAGCAGCAGTCAAATGATGGCGCCAATATCTCCTAGGTTCTTTTTTCATCATCAGAACAAACCATAGGAGCGTTAAGGAATTGCTTACCCAAACCATCCAAACGACAGAACAACAGAAGTATTTGTGTAAGTTGATGGGGTATACGTTTCATATTGAATATAAGGTAGGGAGCTCTAATGTAGTTGCAGATGCTCTATCCCAAGTTCATGAAGAAGCATCAGTGAATATCTTGTTCTCCGAGCCTGTATTTGAAGTCCTATAAGAGATTAAGCAACAGAATGTAGAGGATCCTTATCTACTGAACTGTCATCAACAGGTTAAGGATGATCCAAATGCAGTGAGCTTTTTATCTGTAAGGGACGGCATTTTATTTCATAAACACAGGTTTCTTTTGAGTCCTAATTCTTCATTGATTCTTAGTTTAATTCGAGAAGCTCATGCATCAATAGTTGGAGGCCACGCTGGAATCTTACGCACCTTCTTGCGTTTATCAGCAACTTTTTTTTGGACTTCCATGAGGGAAGATGTGAAGCAATTCGTTAGGGAATGTTCAACTTGTCAACAGGTGAAGTATGAAACCAATAAACCAACAGGGTTATTACAACCTCTGCCCTTCCCAGAAGGTATATTCGAAGATCTGTCAAAGGATTTTATCGTGGGATTACCACCTTCTAATGGTTGTTGCACCATACTTGTGGTCATTGATAGAATTTCGAAATTTGCTTATTTTGGAAAACTTCCTCGTTCATATACAGCAGCAGTGGTAGCTCAACTTTTCTGGGAATTAGTTGTAAGGAATCATGGATTTCCTCGTTCTTTATTAACTGATTGAGATCCAATTTTTGTGAGCCAATTTTGGACTCATTTGTTTAAGTTGAGTGGTACTAAGTTGCGGACTACTTCCTCCTACCATCCACAATCGGATGGACAAACAGAGGTCACCAATAGGTATCTAGAGCAGTATCTGAGATCTTTTTGTCATAAGCAACCATTGTAGTGGTCTCGGTTCATATGTTGGGCTCAGCTCCATTATAACTCCTCAGTCCACTCAGCTATTGGCATCACTCCCTATGAAGCAATTTATGGGAAGCCTCGTACTTTGATTCCTCATTACCCGAGGGGGTTGTTAAAAGTGGAAGTTGTGGATTCAACATTAGCTCAACGTAATGAAGTGTTGTCAAGGCTAAAAGCTCACTTAGAAAGAGATAGGAACCGTATGAAGATGCAATCAGATAAACATAAGAGGGAACACACGTTTAATGTGGGAGATCTGGTATGGGTTAAGTTTCAACCTTACAGGCAGGTTTCAGTCTTTCGCAGAGCAAATCATAAGTTGGAAGCTTGTTTTTTTGGAACTTTTCCAATTGAGCAGAAGCTTAGTGATGTGGCTTATCGTCTGAGTTTACCACCTAGAAGCCAAACTCATCCCACTTTTCATGTGTCCTTGCTGAAACCCTTTATGAAGTCAGAGGACTCAATAACAGCAACCGTACCACTTCCTTTACTAGCCATCGATAATAAACCAGTACAGGAACCTTTGGCAGTAGTGGCCAAACGATTAGTTCAGATCAGTGGCCATTCTCAACACCAATTTTTGGTGCAGTGGACTCATGCAGTACCCGAAGACTCAACTTGGGAGAACGAGGAGGAGCTTCGAAGATGCTATCCATCCTTGAACCTCGAGGACAAGGTTGTTTCTGAAGGAGAGGGAAATGTTACGAAGAGAAGTTCCACATGTGTGAGGGTTCATTCAACTAAGCTCAGGGATTATGTAGCCTAATGTTAGTTAGATAGGAGGTTGTTAAAGAACAGTTGTAGTTAGTTATTTAGAGCCACTTGTAGAGATAAGTGCAGTAGAGGTCTCTGAATAACTGGATATAAAAAGTGATATTGTAAGGAGGAGGTTCTTGAATAAGATTTTTCTCGATTGTTCTTTTATCCTTCTCTCTTTTCTTGTCATCAGGGTTCATCCCTAACAGTTTCACATACATTTATATGTGGATTGAATATGATATATTACTAGAAAATACCAAAGTAGAACACGTACAAAATCTTCAATTCAGATAGTAATCCAATATCTTGAATAAGGTGGCCAGTCAAATCCATGCTTCCTAATGAGCTGAAACACAAGAAACCAAGTTGAACTCACAAAAGACAATTCAAGAGAAGGTAGCAACTTCACATAAGAATAAAAAAGAGAAAGTACATGGAGTTAATGCTTCCATCGGTGAACCGTGCACTTAATGCCATCCTAATCATCACCACAAGGATCTGAGTCCGCCAAATTAAATGGAGAATAATGATAACATGCCACATAACTGATTGGCTTCCTTCACATATAGTTTAGCAGCAAATATATTAATGGGGCGTTTGGTAGAGGAGAAAACTGTTTGGTAAGCCAAAATAATTTCAGGAATGTTGGCTCAAGTTTACTGATTTTATGTTTGGTTGATTGTCAATAATTCCTGAAAATGTGGGCTGATTTTACAAAACTAAACCTTTTAATTAATTTCCGAAAAAAATTCTAATATGTCGAACGTAGGGCTTTAACAATAGGGTATTTTAGTTTTAAATATTGTAAAGCAGGGTTATTTATGTCGTATAATTTATGTAAAAGATTTCCATCATGTGGGAATCCAAGAATACCATCCATTATTTCATGGGATTCTTATTCACAATTTTAATTCCCAGAAAAATTTTAAGAATCCTTGCACCAAATGTGGGTAACTTGGATTCTCAATGTAAGTTTCCTAAGAATCTAAAATTTATCCTTCTACCAAACGGCCCGTAAAGCTCTCTGTGTAGCTATATACAATGGATTCTTTGGATGTTATTAATTCAAGCACAATCTTCTTTTTTGCATTTTTTCCCATAAAATAAGAATGTTGCAGTGCAAAAGTATTAATTTTTATTCAAAGGATTTCTTATCTTTAAATGTTGCAATTATATACTTTCTCTCAATGAATCAGTCTTATGGTGAAACACATTAAGAAAATTAAGAATAAAACTTAAGTATTGAAGTTAAGAACCTGATTTCTTGGCCTTTGCAATTTCTTCCATTGCATCGATGCTGATTACATGAACCGCATATAAAGGAGTGTTAATAAAATATGCTAGTGGGAATTAACAAGGAACAAATGATACGTTAGAAAGCAGAAAGTAACATAAACTTAAGATGTTAGAAAGCACTGCTCTAGAGGCGCCAAAAAGAGCACACCTCACTGAAAACAGGCAATTAACATGAAATATTATAACGTTATGTATAAAGCATATATAAATGCCATCAAAAGCATGTCTACAGCAGTAAACATAGCATCTAGTTAACAGCAGCAACAAAACCAGAAAACAATAAAATCAATAGAAAAACAAAACAATGAAAGAAATTTCCTTCAGATGGCTTTAAAAGAATGAATGCCTTTAATTTAAAAACAAAAGAGTATTATTTGATTGAACAAAAGCAACATAGCTCACTTTTATGTGATTTTAAGCTTGGAGAATGAAGGATAAAGAAGGAAGGGTTCATGAGTTAGTTAGGCTATCTTCCTTTAACAACTGAGAGAATATTCAAATGGATCTTTAGAGCAATGTCACTACTCACGTTATGATTTCCAAGGAAAACAATATAGAAGTTCTGCAAACATGTCAAAAAAAAGTTCAAGCTCACAGAATATAAAACAAAAATTGACATGTTAGAAGCTGTACCAAATAAGAAAGAAATCAAATTTACCTATGTCAAAAGAACTGTCAAGCTCACCCATAACCTGTATGTCAAGTGTGAAACAAGGATAGCAGCAGCTGGTAGGATCCATTATTTCAAGCATTTATAAATTTAACAGAATAGCTAGCAAGAGTGAAATAAAGTGCCCATGAGGAGAGTTTCCAACTAGGAAAAATGTTAAAACATCTATGTAGGGTCTAGAGATTAGGGAAGAAGTTATAGAGAGAGATTGGAGTTTGAGAGAGAGAGAGAGAGAGAGAAGAATAGATGTGTCCAAACTTTCTTACTTTTCTTTACCGCCCCTCATGGGCTATATACTATTTTCTGAATTGTCCCATTATCTATTTAACATTAATTCTAGTAAATTGAATCAAAGACATAAAAAGGCCTAACAATTGGCTTCTGCCATTAATCATTATAACGGGCTGGAATGCATTTGATACGAATGGGCCTCTTGTTGCTCAGTCCATCATCTAAGGCCACAACATTCCCTTATCCACGAAAAACGGGCTCGTCCTCGAGCCCATTAACTTCAGCTGAAACGTGGGGGTCCAATTGTGGCGTGGGTGGGTTGGCAAAACACAACGCGTCCAAGGGAAGCATCTGGTCGTTGGAAGTACTTGGGTTACAGCTGGATGGCACAAACGTGTGATTGGACACTGGTGAGATAAGAATCTGGTCTTGCGCATCCTGATTGGCTGAAATCTGATCAGGGGTTGAAAAACGCGTTATGACTTGGGAAAGTAAGGAGGGACTCAAGCCATTCAATGGCAAACCCTGAAGCTCCCTTTGAGGTTCCTTCACTCTGTTGTCTATGGGTTCTGTGGAGGGAAACGAGTGAGCTTGGGCGTCTGTCAAACCCTGAGTAGTAGCCACCATGTCCGACTGCTGCAAGTAGCTCTGGTGGTCATCGACAACCCGTGGAACAGTGTCCCTGGGTTGAAAAGCTTGAGTCTTGGAGTGTGAAACAGTGGTCCTGGGCTAGAAAGTTTAAGTCTTTGAGTGTGAAACAGTAGCCAAAGAATCTTCGTCTTCCCACGTAGAGTCTTCAGGTTGTAACCCACTCCATTGAACCAAAACCTGGGGAACTTGTTGTCCCTGTCTCCAGATCGTGCGGTGAGAAACAAAGGCAACCGGAACATGAGGTTGTTCTAATGTCGAAGAATCCCCCACTAAGTCGTGGATCTGGTACTTGCCAGCCAAAAAGAACGAACGAAGCAACGAAATATGGAATACAGGGTGTATCCGGGAAGTAGGAGGTAAACGGAGACGATAAGCCACACTACCGATCCTCTCCAGCACCTCAAACGGTCCGTAAAAATGCAAAGCAAGTTTATTGGAGGACCTTCGATGCACTGAAAGCTGGCGAAAAGGTTGTAATCGGAGGAGCACCATTTCACCAACAGTAAAGATAAGTGCTTTACGCTTCCGATCAGCTTGTACCTTCATCATTATTTGTGCCTTGCGTAAATTGTTTTTTAACGAGGCAAGGATTTTTGTACGTTGTGCAGGTCAGAATCAAGAGCTTCGATGGAAGTAGACCCCAAAGCATATGCCAGCAGACATGAGGGTGAACGACCGTAGGTAGCTATGAAGGGCGAAGTGCCAATCGAACGGTTGTGAGCAGTGTTGTAGTGAAACTCAGCCCAACTGAGGAAGCGATGCCAAGCCGTAGGATGTTCATGCACGAAGCAACGCAGGTACTGTTCCAAACTTCTATTTACTCTCTCTGTCTGACTATCTGACTGAGGGTGGTATGCGGAACTATAGTGTAAATGAGTCCCATGTAAAGTAAATAAGGTTTTCCAAAACTCACTCTGAAAAATAGGATATCTGTCACTAACAATGGCCTTGGGAAATCCATGTAATTTACCCACTGTATACCAGAAAACTTGGGCTACCTTGGCCGCGGTATACTTAGTTGGGAGTGCAGCAAAATATGCTCCCTTTGTGAGTCTGTCCACCACGATTAAAATAGATGAGAAACCAGCTGAGGGTGGGAGATGAGTGATAAAATCCATAGACAATTTTGACCATATTTGTTCTGGAATCTCTAAGGGTTGCAGTAAACCATAGGGAAGATGGTTAGGAGATTTGATTTTCTGATAGATTTCACATTGTCGAACAAATGTCTTAACATCTGTGTTCATTGTTTTCCAGGTAAAATTGGCACTTAACCGCAACAAGGTGCGACGCACGCCGGCATGGCCGCCTACTTTAGAAGAGTGGAATTCCTGCAAAAGGAGAGGAATTAGTGAAGACGCAGCCGGAATGTACAAGCGGTGCTGATGATACAATAAGCCATTTTGAATCCTCCATAAAGGCCATTTGGCAGGATGTGTTGTAGATCTACTATAATTTTTGTAGCATAGCTATCAGATTGTAACTCGGACTGTATAACTGGACTATACTGTGTAGTAGGGACTGTGATAGCCATTAAAGTAGGGGATAAACTCGTAGAATGCCCCTCTGGTTGACGCGATAAAGCATCAGCCACCGTATTTGTCTTTCTTGGCTTGTATTGGATTGAGTAATTGAAACCCAACAGTTTTGCAAGAAACTGTTGTTGGTCAGGAGTTTGAATCACTTGAGACATCAACTGGAACAAACTTTTGTTATCAGTCCTGATAATGAAGGACGATCCAAGGAGATACTGCCTTCATTTGGCAACAGCAGTAATGATAGCATACATCTCACGGAAATAGGTAGATTTGGATTGCATGAGCTTAGATAATTTCCGACTAAAATATGCAATAGGATGATTATCTTGTAGTAACACAGCTCCCACACCCACACCCGAGGCGTCCGTTTCGAGAACAAAGGGTAATTGAAAATTTGGCAAAGCCAAAATAGGAGCATGTGTCAGTAAGTCCTTGAGAGTTTCAAAAGCCTTAGTAGCAGTCGCAGACCAAGTGAACCCATCTTTAGATAATAAATCGGTGAGGGGAGCCGCCACTATAGCATAACCCTTGATAAATTGTCTATAGTAGCCCGAAAACCCCAAAAATGCACGGAGTTGAGTGAATGAATTAGGCAGTGGCCAATTACGAACCGCCTGCAGCTTGGAAGGGTCAGGGGAAACACCTGTAGCAAAAATAATGTGACCAAGAAAATGTATTTCCTGCACACCAAAACAACATTTTTTCAATTTAGCGAATAGCTTATGATGCCTCAGAAGCTGAAAGACCTGAGTTAAATGGTGAGCATGGTCTTGAAGTGATGGACTACAAACCAAAATGCCATCAAAGAATATGACAACAAATCGGCGTAGCACAGTAGAGAAGATGTCATTCATAGTGGCTTGGAAGGTAGAAGGAGCATTGGACAAGCCGAATGGCATCACTAAGAACTCAAAATGTCCAGTGTGAGTGCGGAAAGCAGTCTTGTGAATGTCCTTATGAGCCATTTTGATCTGATGATAGCCTGAGCGCAAGTCTAATTTAGAAAAAATTGTAGCACCATGTAACTCATCTAAAAGCTCATCCACAGTAGGGATAGGAAATTTGTCGGGAACTGTGAGGGTGTTGAGTGCGCGGTAGTCCACACAGAAACGCCATGTTCCATCCTTCTTGTGGACCAATAAAACCGGAGAGCTAAAAGGTGATTGACTAGGCTGGATTAAACCATGCTGTAGCATTTCATTTACCATGGTTTCAATTTCTGCTTTCTAAAAATGGGGGTAGCGATAGGGTCGAACCTGGACAGGTTTGGAATCGGGAAAAAGGTTAATTTGATGGTTAAAAGGTCTATCAGGGGGTAAGGCGGTGGGTTTATCGAAAATGGTAGGGAATTGGTCAAGGACCGCTTGGATAGTTGGGGAAATTGGGGTAAGTGTGTCGGTTGGGCACGGTGGGGTAGGTGAACTGGTTAAGCACATAAAACATGAGGAAACCGAGTCTTGGGCCATCAATTTGTGAAACTGGGCATTAGAAATAGGTTTGGGAAACGGTGAAGTGGTCCCTTGTAGTGAAACAGTAGAATCCAAATAGCTAAAGGACATAGTCATTGTGGCATAGTCGGTCACAATAGGGCCCAGAGTGGCAAGCCACTGTACACCTAGCACCAAATCAGCTCCCTTAAAATCTAGAACAAATAGATCGACCTCAAATAAGTGTGTTTGCAGAAGTAAGGGTACCGAATTGCACGATGTTGTGCAAGATAGGGCATCGCCATTCCCTACGTGGACCTGGAAAGGGGTAACGTGGTGAAGTGTTAACTTCAAAAAGGTTTCCATGCGTTCCGTGATAAAGTTATGGGTACTCCCTCCATCTATCAGAATGTGAATTGTGCTGCCTTTGATGGTACCAGTAAGTCGAAATGAACGTGAACTGTGATGACCAAAAAGGGCATTAAAGCTAATTTCTGGTGATAGAACTACAGGAGGGGGTTCATCATCAGGAGGAACTGGTTCAGGGAGTGGTTCATCGTCAGTCCCTTCCAAATAAAGCAAGACAGCACGTCCCTTACATTTGTGACTAAAAGAGTAAGGCTCATCGCAGTTATAACAGAGATTCTTCTCTCCTTTAAGCTACATCTCGGTTGGGGAAATTCGTTTAATGGGTATGGCTGCTATAGGGTGAATAGAATTGGAAACAGGTTTGGTGGAATTGATGGAATGGGGTGTAGTGGTGATTGGTAATGGGGACTTATAGGAAACAGACCAGGGTCATTGGTAAGGGTTAGACTTAGCAGTTTGATCTTCATACACACGAGCTAAAGAGTAAGCCTCGTGATAGTCACGAGGTCTGTGGGTTAAAACCAATCGACGAATATGTGCTTTGAGGCCAGATACAAAAATACTACGGAGAAGAGGGCTTGATAAACCCGGCACCTTACTAACCAGTTTCTCAAAATAGGCTTGATAATCCAAGATAGAACCACCTTGATTAATTTTAACAAGAGCTGCAGCAGGATCATCAAATTCAGAAGGACCAAATCGGTGTTGTAACGCCGTGCAAAAAGTACGCCAATCGGTCATAAGACCGTTTTGATCAGCTCCATAGGACCAACTATCAGCAGGATCATTTAAATGAAATGCAGCTAAATTTAACCTATCTGGCAAGGGAACTTGATAAAATGTAAAGTACCGCTCAGCTGCAACGATCCATGTTGTAGGGTCACCAGATGAGAATCTGGGAAAATCCAGTTTAACTTGTCTAGATCTGGACCCGTCCTGAGCAGACGTAGATCCATTTGAAGGAGCAGATCCTAATAAACCACGGTTGAGTGAATTCTGTTGAAGATCCAGAAGACGAGTGAGATCCTGATGAAGGCGAACTTGTGATTCCTGCATCTGGAGCTGAGACTCGCGAAACTGAGCATTAATATAAGAACCTGCACCGTTAATTAAGAAATTAATTAATTAATGATGTTAATTTAGAAAATAATTCCATAATTGACCCTAATAATTATTAAGAGGCTTTAATAATTATGATAAGTGATTAAGAATGTTGAAAGTCGCTTTTCGGAAGAAAAGTGCAGATACCGGTTCTGCTAGTCGGTATAAATGCGTACCAAAAAAGTATCCCGGAAAATTATAATAAGAGCATGATAATTCCTAGAATAATACTTTTAACTTTTTAAACGAGTTTCAAGTTAAAATAATGAGAACTGGTGCCAGAAACTGGTACTGGCTACGAAAAGCGCGTACCGAAAAGGTGCTCCGAAAATTATAAGAAAAATATGATAATTCTTGTAAAATTGAGTAGGTTAAGAATCCAAAGTTTGGGATTAAAATGCTAAGCGTAGCAATTAAAGTTAATACTGTGTGTTTTATGCGTAAGTGGCTATATATACTCTTATTAGCACAAAACCTTAGGCATTTTGAGTGATTCCTACGTGAAGGTGGCTGGTCAGGGAGGGTTTGCACTGTTCCATTGCTGATCCTTCCCATTTTGGTGAGCCAAGTGGTCTTTCTTGCTTATTTCCTCATTGATCCTTTTCTCCTTCTCCTTCCATACACTTGTGAGCATCCTTGTGAGGGTGAGAGGTAGCATTACTGAGTGTCTAGCCACTACTTGGGAGAGTTGGAGCTGAGTTTCCTTGCTTTGAGTTGTTGGAGCCTTTAACTTGGCTTGTTGAAGCTTCAAGTATTCATCTTGATGTAGTAAAAGACTAACCTTGGTGCCATTTTCGTATTTCCTTGAAGTCAGAACTGTGAGGACCTTTCGGTGAGCTCCAAGAGCCTTCATTTGCTGAGTTTGAAGCCTTGAGTAAGTGTTGAACCTTTGGTCATGTGTTTTGATGATTAAAAGAGGTGTCTTGGTATGATTAATGAGTTAAACAAGTAACCAACAATTGTATGAACCTTAATGTGCCTAAAAATGCATGCTTTAACGTGTTTAAGTGTTAAAAATGGAACCTTGGAAGGATATCTTCGCGAAATGCAGAAACTGCATTCTGTCGCGAAATATCCGGATATCTGATCGTGAAATATTCGGATATTGGATATTCGGATATGGGGATCTGGATATCCAGATATTAATATCCGGATATTAATATCCAGATATGGGGATCTGGATATCCGGATATTGATATCTGGATATGGACAGTGAGATATCCGGATATTGCATATCTGGATATGTCCCCGAGGAATATCCGGATATTCTGGGTTGCGAGGAACAGTAGCGTATTGTTCATCCAAAACTGATCTATGGGTTTGTGGACCCTAGTTTGAGGAAGTTGAACTTCTGTAATTAATTAATGCAAGTCAGAATCATGGGATTAAGGGCTTATGGCTTGGTGAGAAGCCTTAAGACGTAAAACGTAATGAAAAGGCGTTGTCTTTATGTTGTATACTTGTAGAGTATGATTGTTGATGTATTGTTGGTCCATATCAGATTGTGATTCTGCTGTGTTTGGACTTTGAGCTGTGGACTCTTGGCTTTGGGTGTTAGCTTACATGGTAAGCTTTCGTGTCCTCGGTTTAGCCATGTTGTGGTTCCACCATGTCCCATGGGGGTATGGTTATATGCATGTTGTGTTACATGCTTTTGATGATTTGGAAATGCTGTTGAGCTGTTATATGCTAGTGCATTTATGATATGCATATGGTGTTCCACCTATACGGTAAGCCTGGGTATGTGGTACATACAAGATGGTGAGGCTATGGGTGAGGTGCAAGCGGTGTTCCTTGTACTACGTGTGGGTAATAGACGTATTCCTACATTTCTCTGGCCAGTAGAATAGTGATAAACACACATGGCATGAATATCTATTGCACTGCATAGTTTTGGAACTGATATTGATATTACTGCTTTTAGAACTTATATTGCACATGTAAGTGAGCTTGGGGTGGAAGATCCTTGAGGACCCCTTGTCTTACTGAGATTTCTGGTTTAGAGATCTCACCCCACGTTTGGGGAATGCTTATTTCAGGTTCAGGTAATGCGGGGGTTGAGACCTCTAGTGGCAGGAGGCCAGAGCTTAGCTGATAGATGTTGCATGTTTATGCTGCTATGTTTGATGCTGGATCCTGTTTACTGTCTTATGCTTTTAGCTTCAGTTCATGGATTATTATGTTGAGACTTGGTTGATTATGCTGTTGATTGGGTGAGCGTGGGGATTGTCCATGCCACTTAGACTTGTTTATGTCTTGTTTTATTTGGAGTTGTAATAATGTATCAGGATATTGTCCGGATTACGTGTTGTAATGCCGTGACTTAGATACTCATTTTGAGGTATTTCAATTAGATGTCTTATTGCAATTTACATACAGGCGATATTTTATGAAATTGATTAAGTAATCAACTTGGCTAAGTATAATGACATCATAAATGAAAAGAAAAAGATATTCCGCATTTTTAATTAAGCGCAGCTTAATACGATAGTATGATAACATTACCGGGTATACACGGGGTGTTACAATTAGCGTCTTGGAGAGATAGAAATTGTTGCTCGCGGCTGACCTCTGCCGCCCGGAATTGTTGCTCAAGTGTATCCAAACGTTGCTGGACTTCACGTAAGCGAGTATTCTCCGCCATGACAAGGAGGATGAGACAAGAATGAAAGCACCAATTGTAGGGTCTAGAGATTAGGGAAGAAGTTATAGAGAGAGATTGGAGTTTGAGAGAGAGAGAAGAATAGATGTGCCAAACTTTCTTACTTTTCTTTACCGCCCCTCATGGGCTATATACTATTTTCTGAATTGTCTCATTATCTATTTAACATTAATTCTAGTAGATTGAATCAAAGACATAAAAAGGCCTAACAATTGGCTTCTGCCATTAATCATTATAACGGGCTGGAATGCGTTTGATACGAATGGGCCTCCTGTTACTCAGTCCATCGTCTAAGGCCACAACAATCTATTAGTTATGCAATGAACACATACATTACATTAGTTATGCAATAATGGGCAGAAAATCCAAGTTAGCAGTCATATGTGGGAGAATGAAAATGATTAAGATTAATACATTAATTATACATTATACTATTGAGATGTCATGAAATCATAAGAATAGAGAATATGGGGCATTCAAATGATAATCTAAAGATAATTAAACTCAAAGAATGTAAAAAATAAGTTATAAAGTGTCTTCTAGACCACAGTAGCTTGACAAAATCATCAGAATAGAAACTAAAAATTTAATTGATTTTTTAAGCAGAACACAACTGAAAATACACAATGGTCAATCAATATCAAGGGTACTTGAGGTCAAACAGGTAACATCTTATTAAGAAACCATCGTTGTGAAAGAAGAAAAATATCCAATTGCTTATTAAATCAAAATATAATAAAAACATTTAATTATTTTTATTATCTTACCAATTTTCTCAAGCTCTTCATTTGAAAGCACTGAAAAAGGTGTTCATTTCAACCAATCTTGTGTGTAGACAAGCACATCCACTGTAGAGACATGTATAACAACACCTCTTTAGCAATGCTTGCAAGCATTGGAAATCGACTTGAATTTAATTTCCACCAAGTTAAAATATCAACATCTGAAGAGTTCTCTAAAGCTTCATCCAAGTACCTATTTAGTTCAGTTTTATCATGTGATTTGTGCCTAATTGTTTGCATAAAATGATCAACAAAATCATTATCATCATCATTGAATTGTGTTTCTTGTTAAACATCTTGAGAGACCCATTTCTGACCACTATTTTCTTCAAAAAGGGACTTCAAACAAGATTCTAACTTTACTTTCAAGCCAGTTGCTTCACCAATATTAAAAATTTGATTAAGAGACCAATTTAAAAAATTCATTTTGCACCTAGGATCAAGCACAACTGCAATTAATAGCAGCATATTCATCGAGATTTCTCCAATACTTATCATATTTTATCTTCATCCTCGGAGTCAGTCCACTTATATCATTGGACTTGCATATCTGGCAAATCTTCTTCCCAATTTTGAATACCTCTGTCGTATATTTTTTACTGGTAACATAAGAGGTATCAGAAATACACAAAATAACTCGATAGAAAATATTTAAAAACGGTAAAATTAACGAGCTTGGTTCCGGTCTTCATATGTAGGCACGCCCTTGCCTTTTTCTAACTCATGAACATAATTCTTATCTTGCAACTCAAGCTACTAAAATCCCTTTTTCGTTTTTCAAAGTTGCCTCTAACATAAGATAAGTTGAATTACATCTAATTTCAACATCTAAACAAACCATACCCTTATAGTCAACATTTAGCTTTTCAACACACGCTTTGAATTTCAATAACCTAGATGGATGCAGCGCGGATTCTTAAATTGGAATAATCAGTATCTTTCAATCTTAGAATAAAAATATGTGCAAAACATCTCATGTGAATGTGATAACCCTTCAAAACTAAGTCGCTCTAAAGCATTAACCTCTTCTTTAGGTTTTGAATCCCATTATCATTTGATATAGCATTGGCCCTTTCGATGATACAAATGCATGACAACTTTTTCTGAATCTGAACACATGAATTAAAAAGCAACAAACACATGAATTAAAATTGAAACATGAACATACAGCAAAGTCCATTCCATAAAAGCAACGAGGAAGAGGGTTAATGACAGTTTATTGTTAATATCTTTGATCAAGAGCAAATGCTTTATAAGGATTATTAGGCCTCATCTCAAAGTTGAAACCAGCACTTGTCGCCACCACACACCCAACACCAACAACCACCATTTTCCATTTATCAAGGGAAGGACAAACACCAATTTTTTGGAGTTGAGAGCAACTGTACATGCAAGACAAACAGAAGAATCTGAATGTGACACGCACTCAGATTTAGTATGGGTGAAAGGAAGCAAGCAAAACATGTACAGAAATTAGGAAGCTTGCTACACACACTCGTGTTCCTTTGAGTGGTTCCAGCATTAATATGCTCAGACCTTTTGGTCGCAATTACTTTCCTCTTTCCAACAAATCAAAGATTAAGACAAGTGACGAATCACAAGCAGCAAGAAGAAGGGTAGAGAAGTAGGAATCACCTTTAGCTCGGAAGTAAAAAACTGAATCACAAGCCGCAAAAAGAACGAGAGAGAAGTAATAAGCAATTTAATGGCTAAGTCAGCAAGAAGAACGATAACGAGAGAAAAGTAGAGATTGGAAATTGAGGATTTTCCTTACGTGTTTCAATTGTCTTTCGTGTTTCAATTATGGGTCGAAGATAAAAGTTATACAAACCAATTCGGTTTCCTAGTTTTCAAAACCAGTTATTTTGGTTCAGTTAAAATTTTAAATTAATTTATAAAAACAGTTCAGTTTACAAAACTGATTTAGAAAAAATAATTCAGTCCACTTCGATTTAGTTATTTTACACACCCCAATTCAATGATTGTTCAACAGGCTCCTTGCTGAACTTTCCTTAAACCATTTATCTTCTTTTGTTTCTAACCAGTTTGTTGGTTGCTAACTGCTACGCGATTCATTAGTAGGTGCCAGTGCTTTATCCAAGCGTCATTTATTCCTGTCACCATTTAAAGGATAATAATATACCTTTATGTTCTAAATAGGACAGCAAGACAATAATCACATATACATCATTATCTTTAACACCTCAAAGGCACTCTCCTATAGCAGCAGGCATCTCTGTCAAATCCTCCTTCATAAAATTCACGAAATAAACTAGCTACAATTTCCAACGATGAATTCTGTAATAGAAACTACAAAAACAGGTTTGCTTGCTGTGAAGTGATATGTTATACAGTATAAATAAAATTACTCCACTCTCAACATTGGACAAGATAGCATATACCACACCCAAGAAATAACCATCACTTGTGGCAATTGGAAGAAACTTTTATTCAAATTTCTTAATCAAGGAGAGGTCATTTAACATTTTCTCAATTGCTTCATCATCCTGAGCCCGTCCTCTTGTCTGCAGGTAAAACAAAACGAGGCAATTAACGTAAAAGATATAATAGTTGGTTTTTTGTTTATCATTCAAATATATTATGTAAAATGTAACTTGCTTAGCAACTTCACGAAGCCGATTGGGCATGAATATAATTTCCAAGTAACGGGCAGGCCTATTTTATCTCATCAGCAAATGCATAAAACCTCATGTTTGACCACAACAACACTTGAGACCAGAAATCAAAAAACACAAGACTTTGATCACAATTGCAAGGATAAGACCGCATATAAGAATTCTTCTCACACCAAACCTCACAGGTCAGGTGTCATGGGAAGTGGTTTTTTTTTTAAAGTGCTATAATTCTAAACACAAAATACTCAAGAGTTAGCATGCATGAATATTTTCAAATATCAATCACCCTATTAATTCTTCAAAAGCTACCACCACCTTGGAAGGTTTAATTTACAATACGACAATAACATAGACCACCCAAACAGAAAGGTTTCTTTACTAATTCTACTTAATAGAGAAAACTTTTGAACCACGTCCAATGTGACAAATATTTGAAGCTTGTGAGACTATAATAAAAGACAAGAGAACTAAGTATCTGAAGCAGCATGTTCAGAGCCACGATAAATGATAGAAATTGTTTGAGATTTCTAGTTAACCTACCAAAATCCTTCAGCAATCACAGGTCTAAGGGAAAGGAAAAATTTACAGAAAGAGGGGAAGCAAATGATCTCTACCTTGATAGATGGCACCATAGCAATAGCTTCCTCCACAGTTTCTGGGCAAAGATTGCCAAGGACACACAGCTGCAACAAATTCATTTAAACAGAGAATCATATATTGTAATGTGTGGAATGAGAACTCACTCACTCTTTTTGAATAAAATGTGAAAACTCGCATGCTAAACAGCATTCATGAAGTGAATAGGCACATTACCTCAAACTCAGCCAATTGGTATCTAGCCAGAATTCTGAAAGTCAGTTAAGATCACAATTCTGATGCAAGGGTTTAAAATTTCAAGTTTCTTATTATTCCCTTCCATGAAAAGAAATTAGCATAGACCAATTCTCTGAGATAGTGAGATGTACTGAGATACAATAGCCCTTCAATTTATTAAATGAATAACACACAATTTCTCAAAAACATAAAAATAAAATTGTGTTAATTCGAAATCAAGAAAGACAATAGAAAAGTTAATCAGTATTTAAAAGAAAATTAGGTCAATCATCATTGAGAAATATCATGATACAGACACCAACATAATTCGATTGAAAGTAGATGCATGGAAAGACAGAAATAGCAAATGGTTCTTCAACTCGGTTTTGGAGGATACTCTCGTACTTGTCTAACAGCATCGGGATTTTTATAGCGGCTGAAACGCTTTACATATTGCAATGACTTTTCAAATACCCTGAAAAAAGATAGAGAAAAATACTATAAGGTTTTAATAACATCCATCAACTTGTTCCTCTTTTCAATGTCAAATCTATTAGTGGCAAGGTGTTGATTGGGAAGCTCAAGATGGTTTATAAGTTAATATTATTACAGTTCAAGGACACCAAAGTGCAAACTAGATTTTAAATGTCCTATACCTGAGATAAAAAGAAATTGCCCTTAGGGCAGTAAAAACATTATTCCTGACCTTTATGTCAAACTAACACCATGAATTTGATGAAGAAATTAACTCACTGAGAAACTTGATTCATGGGATCATCAGCCGTCTGCTGAAGCTGCTCATACTTGTGCTCAAGAATCAATGAAACTTCACAATTCATCAAGCACTTTGCCTTCAAAAACTCTGAAAAAATTTATTTCACGAGTGTGAAATGATAGGGTGATAACAAATTAACAATTATACCACCAAACTACAAAAATGCTCAAGCAATTAAACATGACATAAGACATTAGAATCATCTAAAATAGATCCAATCAGATTTCCGATGGTATAATGAATGAAGCTATGTGCAAGGTGCAAGGTTCAAAGTGCATCCTGCATGATGCTACCTCACAACCAACCAAAGAAGCATCCATAATTTATTACTCTCACACCCATAATTTAGAAGGCATAAAGATATAAACCGACATACTTATTATCTTTATAAAAAGGCTAGCCTAATGCTACAAAGCTTATCTTGCATTTGCAAGAGGCTGATTACATGAATCGAACGTGTGACTTTCGAGTCATATGAACAACATCACCAATTATTGTGACAAGGCTCCCCTTCCCTTATTATATTTATATTATTAGAATAAAACAAGTAAGAATCCTAAACGAAGAATTATGATATTCAAAAAAAAAAAAAAGGGTAAAACTTCCAATAAGGGATTTCAAAATTTGCATAAAAAGAAAAACCTTGAACAACTAGCTCTATGCCTATTGTGAAAAGGACAAGCTCAGTTAACCAATTAATATCTCGGTGCCACTTGAGCAACATCTATTTTAACTTCAATTTATAGCAAAGAGAATCAATTTTTAGTAAACGAATTTGAAGAAAATAAAGAGAATGAGTGAGATTATGATTACCGTCTCCGATTTTAAGCTCTGCAGCGTTTTCTTCCTCTTCCCCAGACATTTTTCAGAAAACAATTGAATTTCCTTTTGATTTTTAGGTAACTGAGAAACACAAACAAGAATCTCATAAGAAACCATAAAATAAAGCATGAGAGTGAACAAGAGTGTGAAGAAACGTTGAAACGAAACTCACCGGAAATCAAATTGAACAAAGGTTTCGGATTTGGTGCGTTGGAAGCAAAGGAACCCTTGAGTTGTTGTCCTGAGTTGTTTGGTATTGTGCAACTGTTAAACGACGCTCAGTTAGACGAGATTGCACTTTATAGACTTTCATAAAAGGATTTTTTTTATTTTGTTTGAAAGGTTAGAAGTATTATCTCTTTTTTTTACTAGCTCTTATTATTGAATATTAATAGTTAATTTTTGTCAATTTAATAATTATAATTTACTAAAAATTAATAATTAATTAATAAATATGATTCGATAAATTACGATTGTTAGATTGATGAAAATCAACGGTTAAGATTTGATAATAAAAAATACTATGAGAAAAGAAGTAGTAAGTATAACATCTTGTAAATTATTTACGTTTTCAATAGAATATATGAAAAATATTTTCAAATAAAAATTATTTAAATTTAAAAAATTATAAGCACTTTTATATAAAAGATTATTATAAATAACATATAATAATAACGGATGGGGATGCTGGAGTAGAATTGAGACAAAACTGGACTTAGAGAAAATTATTTTATTTTATTTAATAAAATTCAAAAAAATTGGGTTACAAAATTATTTCTTGAACTTTTTTTTAAAAAAAAAAATACATCTTAATATATAAATTAAATAAAAAGAATTTTTATGTTGAACAAAATATGCTCGTTGATAAAAATAAAAAAATAAAATTCAGCCCAATTGACTCTAAACGAGTGTATTGCATTTACTGGTTTAGTATCCCTATTATCTCCAAAAATAATAATAATTGTGTGATTATTTTTTGGAAAAGTATTTTTCCCGTGGAGATAAAGTTATCTTCGGTAAGCCCAAAACGATATCGTTTTAAATTGTAAGCTTAAAAAATTATAATAATAAAGACTAATATATTCCTGCAATAAATTATAATTATAAAAACAACATAATTTCCGTCTTAAAACGGCATTGTTTTGAGCTCACCGGAAATAATTTATCTTCATTGACTTGAGAAATCCTTTACCTGTTCTTGATACATAACATATCAGAGAGCAAGTGTGTGATAATAAAGTAAGCAAGCAAATAGATAGACACAATTTACAAATGCAATTTCAATACTAAAGTAAGGAGTTTAAGGTTAGAGAAATTGCAAACTAGATGTATCTTGGTTCGGTCACTACCACCGTGACCTACGTCCAGACTGAAGCCGCTCGATCAAACTTTTTCACTAGCTATCAAGCTTGAAGGTGCTTGACAAACCACTACAACCTTTCAAGACTTCGGGCTCTTGATGTCTTACAATTTTTCACTCCAAATTTTCTTAGGAATTTGGTGACCTTTCAAGTGTAAAGGGTTCACTCCCCTAACTATTCAAGAAATCAAATGGAGGTGTTTAACAATAGCTAAGTACTCTCTAAGTACAGATTATACAAGTTGAAGAACTATGGGTGTTGACACTCTCACAAGAATTAAGCTCAAAGAGTATTTATGATCAAGATGAATGAAAATAAGCAAATGATATGAATTAAATTAAGAATTATGATCAAGAAGAGTTGTCCAATCAATGGAACAATAGTCTCTATTTATAGAAGGGGTCCATGAGCCTTTGTACACCCATTTTCGCAAAATTAGCCGTTTATAGCCGTTATTTTCGTCCTCTGGTGCACGAGGGAATCGATTCATTTGCTATGAGAATCGATTTCCAACTTTTCCAGAGAGTGGGAATTGATTCCCACTCATAAGGAACCGATTCCCAACTTATTGGAAATGTTGGAAATACTTTCATAAGCATTCTTCTTTTATTTTAAATCTCTTTCAAACATGTTTAATTGCTTGATTGAATCTTGAAAACATGTTTTTATAAAAGTGTGATGCTATAAATCTTTTTTGTTATCAAATAATGATTTAATGCATGTGCTTTAACAGAAATATTTTTGAGCTTATTCATGCAAGAAGTCAATTACCCTCACAATTAATTCTAAGTCCTAAAATATATTACTTGAGAATTCTTGGACTTAGATTCTTCTTTTGAAGCTTGAATCTTGCTCTGCTCACTAGTGATGGTGATGCAGTCTGCGAGAATCATCTGATTTCTCGATTACGGACATGGATTCAAAAGGATTGGTGAGTTCATCCGGTTCATACTTTCAGAGAAGAAAACTGTTGTGCGGATTGACTGGCAAATTTTCCTTTTATGAATGTTAATTCTGATGATTTTTGTGTTTTTAATTCTCCCACTTGGAATTGATCTGCTGTTTGATGCATGATCTGGATAAATACTATGCAAATACAAGGCCCAACATAAAAGCCTTCACAATGAAGCAAAGCCTTAGTCCAAGAAGGCTGCAAGCTCCACCATGATAAATACATGTTGCTATCTTATCTCTTCCACCAAGGCTATCTCAGCAAGCACCTTAATATTTATGGCTACATGACAAACAAGCTCCATGACAGCCAGCAAGCTCCTCAACCTTAAAGACACCATGACAGCAAGCTCCTCAACATTTAATCATGGCAGCTCAATTACTTAGCCTCCAAGGCAAAGCAAACTTGATCACTAAGTAACATCTTCCCAAGCTGCTCATCTCTCCACTATAAATGCATGTATCAACACTAAGGTACATCATCTTCTTCTACATACTTAAACCCGCTTGAACCATAACTGACTTGAGTGTCGGAGTGTCTTGCAGGTACACCCCCATCGCGTTCCACAGAAGACCCATGGGATAAAGCGGCCCAACTGCAAGATGCTCTGACCCAAGACGTTCACAGGCTGTGTAGAGGAAGATCACATGATCTGCCCATTTGTAATTATCTAGTCTGATCATTGGCGCCGTCTGTGGGGACGACAAATTTCTACTCCCACCACCATGTGCAAAACCAACGCTATGTGCAAAACCAACGCGGAAGGATACCAGGGAAGTCCCAATACTCTTATTTTTCTATCTCGCTATTATTTTCGCACAACTTCAACTCCTACCCAAAAAAGGTACACGCACTCTGCTTGTGTTTTTTTATATTTCGTGACTGGAGGTAATTATTACTACAAATATATGATCATTGCACAAGCCATGATTGTCTACCACGCGCAAGGATGAAATGTTTCATCGCGCCAATTGGATTATCCTGATTACTACGCAATGATCCCACTTTTAATGGGATATCTCCCAATAGTGTGCGATACTGATGTTGTGAATCTCACATAAACAGTCTCATACCATCCATATCCCGGAAATTGTGTCACACAATTCACCATATAAGCATTGTGGGGCATCCATTTTTGCCACGTATCAATTGTATATACTTGCCAGCCACAAATTAACCAAGCCATGCATAAACCACACTTTCTTACTAAAAGTGATGTCATCATGCTTGGTCAAAAGGCTTATCATTTGAGATAAAGTAAGACCAAATAAAATGTAAAATAATATAATATCAAAACTTACATACAGTATTTGGCGACATTTATTGCGCAAAGCCAATAGCTTTGTCTTTGTGTAAAGCCAATAGATATAATATATTGGTTACAAAACATATATTATCAAAGTAAAATAGCATTCTGCCAATAGCTTGGTCAAATATATTGTGCAAAGACATTTATTGCGCAGAGCCAATAGCATTCTTTAAATGAAGTCAAAACAGTGTGCGATGCCCGTACAATGAGAGCGCGACGCAACACTTATCGATGTCCAGATTTGAAGTTCAAGGGATGCTTGTAGTCTGACCATTGGGTTTTTGAGTTATTTTCATAGGCACCATGATACATATCGCGAGTTTAAGAGAGGGATATCAACTTTTCACATGTGGAAACCGTGTGACCATTACCTATTGTCCATTTTTATGCTCTCTGAAACCACAAACCCGAATGCTTATTGAAAAGCCCATACTTATACATATCATATTTATATGTGTTGCGCCACATTCATATCTATCGCGCGATAAAAATTGTTCTATTACTTTGAAGCACGAAGGGATAAGTATCGCGCACCAAAGGATAAGCCATGATATTGGATATTGTCCTTTTGAAGAATATTTTAAAGTTTTAGGACATCATTGTGCAAGGACAGACCATGTTTTGGACATCATCCTTATTAGAATATTCAAAACTAAAGCTAGAGTTTGCACAGCCCTTGAACCGTATGCCAAAGTTTACCCACGTCAACTTTAAAGGATCCATACGTCAACTTTTTTGGTTATCGCGCCATTACTTTTGATATACTACCATTTTATTTGGTTCGCGCAAGTATACTGGATTCATTATAGGATATGATCATGAGCTGAACTTGCTTTACATGGTTAAACTTTAAAGTTGTTGGGGACTTTACTCAAGGATCCAGTAACCAAACTATCTATTTGATCAAGTAGCCAAAATTTAGTGAGGCTGGATATCATTATTACGATGACAGAACTGCCAAAGGTTTATTAAAACAATGTTTTATAGAGCTGGAAGGTCCCATATGTCGCAATAAAAGAACTTGAAGGATGAATATTTTTAGGCTTATGATCACAGTATGGCACAGAAAGTTACATTATAGGTTTACAGTTATATAAGGCAACATGACCACCTAGTTGCAGGATGCTTTGAGTAAAAGTCAAATTAACAAAGTCTAGTCTGAGCACATCCTAGGCTTATGAATCATTTTTATGAATCATCCTAGTCCTGCTACAAGGGTTGAACTATGACAAGCATAAAATAAAGGCCTAGCAGGCTATCATATATTGAATCTTCATGTGCCCCTTTCAGAAGGTATTATGAATGCTGACATCACTTTTTGATCATATATATGCTCACATCACTTTTTGATCATATTTCTTGTGAGACTACATAAACTCACAGGATGCTCACGCAGTAAAAATCGTGACATATCTGACTATATCTGACTTATTTTGATAATCTTATGTCTCTGTTATGAAACTCATACAAGTTGCAAGGACTCATGGACAATAAACAGTGAAGATCTCAATCTCACTGAAAATGCAGATAGACTTAGAACAATTTATCTGATTTATATGCCCTTATCTTGAGGTATCTTAACTACTTCTATTGTGAAATCCATAAGAGATTGCAGGGCTCCATGACTGCTAAAAGGCGAAGACAAAAATCTCGCGTGAAATGCAGACAAACTCAAAAACAAATGGTACATTTCCTATCAGCAACATTATTATTCTAACATGATATTGTTACAATTATCATCTCAATGATATGTTGTTATTATTCTGTGAGATCTATGGAAATTACAGGTTTCACCAAACAGAAGAAAAGTCCTCCAAGTTAAAGCGCAATGAAGAACATTACAGGGTTCTCTTACGAATCCTCCAATTAACAGGAAACCTCTCACAGTTCATATCAACTTACAGGTTCTCTCACGAATCCTCCAATTAACAGGAAACCCCTCACAGTTCCTATCAACTTACAGGGTTCTCTCACGAATCCTCCAATTTACAGGAAACCTCTCACGGTTCCTATCAACTTACATGGTTCTCTCACGAATCCTCCAATTTACAGGAAACCTCTCACGGTTCCTATCAACTTACAGGGTTCTCTCACGAATCCTCTAATCTACAGGAAACCTCTCACGGTTCTTATCAACTTACAGGGTTCTCTCACGAATCCTCCAATTAACAGGATACCTCTCATGGATCCTATCAAGTAACAGGATTCTCTCACGAATCCTTCAATTGACAGGATTCTCCCACGAATCCTCCAATCAAGAGACTCTCTCACAAGAATCCTCTCAACGGATCGGAACCATTCACATCGCGATCCTCCAAGTCTTATCGCGATCCTCCATGATCAAGCGCGATACAAGGCAGGATGAACCCCACCTAGGGTCAAACTCCTTCCTAAAGCGCGATACATTTGGCATACGACAACATGTCAATAACAAATGTACGCAAAATATATGCATTATGAATTATGAACTGTATAAAACTGCAGGATACAACTATGAAGCTCTCCAGTACTCATACAAAGTACAGACCATAGTTCCAGATAAAGGAACAAGTGCAACGCAGCTTTCAGGTGCAAGTCAAATGAATTTCCTGGGCTGATAAACAGACAAATCATCTCGCAGACTTATACATCTCGCTCCTCATGCCTTCGGCATAAGCATCGAGCTGGGGGGCTTCTGATCTGGATAAATACTATGCAAATACAAGGCCCAATATAAAAGCCTTCACAATGAAGCAAAGCCTTAGTCCAAGAAGGCTGCAAGCTCCACCATAATAAATACATGCTGCTATCTTATCTCTTCCACCAAGGCTATCTCAGCAAGCACCTTAATATTTATGGCTACATGACAAACAAGCTCCATGACAGCCAGCAAGCTCCTCAACCTTAAAGACACCATGACAGCAAGCTCCTCAACATTTAATCATGGCAGCTCAATTACTTAGCCTCCAAGGCAAAGCAAACCTGATCACTAAGTAACATATTCCCAAGCTGCTCATCTCTCACTATAAATACATGTATCAACACTAAGGTACATCACCTTCTTCTACATACTTAAACCTGCTTGAACCATAACTGACTTGAGCGTTGGAGTGTCTTGCAGGTACACCTCCCATCGCGTTCCACAGAAGACCCATGGGATAAAGCGGTCCAACTGCAAGATGCTCTGACCCAAGACGCTCACAGGCTGTGTAGAGGAAGATCACATGATCAGCCCATTTGTAATTATCTGGTCTGATCAATGCAGATTTAGCTTCTATTTGTAGAACTCGTCGTATTTCAGTTTTTTTTTTTTTTTTTGGTATTCATGAGGGGCCAAGCCCTGAAACAACAAACAAACAGAGTTTCACATAACAGAAACCCAGCAAAAGAAAACAACAAAAACAACAAAATAAAACTCAACAGAAAACTAAAACCAAAGCTGATTAACCAGAGTCAAGGTTATCAGCTTCCATAAGCTTGGCCAACTCAGGATGAGGTGAGAAGATTAGTTGCAGCCCAAATACATCTGCAATAGTCTCCTTAGCAATCCAATATGCACAACAATTAATTGATCTAGATATATGAGACAAGGCCACCCTCCAATCTTTCTGTTATTTAATTTGTGTTGTGGTGTGTTTTATCCAGCTTACCAAAAAAAAAAAAAAGCATCGGATTGGGTTGAGCACCAATCAGCATTGGATTGGGTTGAGCAAATAATTTATGATTCTGAATTATATTTGACTTGCTATTAGTCAACATTTATTTGACCCATACCTGAATTAATATTCTTAATTATTTCTTTCAGCACGTATGGCTTTTAAAAGAAGGCATGTGTTACGAGTTTTTTTTTTTTTTTCTAAATCACGGATTTTTATTTCAATAACGAATGTGCATGCTTTATAATAAAATTGATACATTCTTGTTTTATAGCATATGGAAATCATTTATTCACCTTCTTCTTCACGTGAAATTTGAATTTTTTTTTTTTGCGCGGTTTTTCTTAATGAATATGTGATTTTAAGTAAAAAAAAAAAAAAAACTTCTAAATCATTTGTAAACCTGTTCATGTAACTTTATTGTGAGGTTAATCCTGAGCCGTAATCGATGCCTAAGTTAAGTGATAAAAATATATTTAACTTGACAAGACTAAATATTACAGAAATATATTAAGAAAATGATATTGCAAAATGTACTTTTATATTTCGATAGAATTTCCCATATAATTCAACATCCAAAAAAATATAAGCACTTGCTACAATATTTATACAACTAATCAACTTTAAAAGGAAATAAAATATATATTTCATATTACCAAAAAAAATATGTATATTTTTCAAGTATTAAAATATTCAATATAACCTAAAACAACTAATTTCTTATAGTTACATAATGTCAAAGTCCCAAAATATAATAAAGAAATCACTTATACATAAGATACTTAACGAAGAAATAACAAAGTTACTAAGTAGGTCCTTGACTTTTATATTCTGTTATTCAGTTGTATGGTAATTTGGAAAAAAAATATATAAATGATAAGTCACATAGGCAAATTCTCTAAGGGTATAATAACTACAATTAATTATAAGGGAAAACATAAATATCTCTAAGTCATTTACTCATTTCAAGATTGAGTAATAATCATCCTAAAAAATGAAAATAGATAATACAAAAAGATAAATAAAATACATGAGTGATGAGAAGTAAATTTTTTTATAAATAATGTAATATTTATCTCACAAGCATAAGATAAGATATATAATGGAATGATGAAATATGATATAAATCTCATATTTTTTTTTCCATTAAATTGCATGCACACATTCATATTTATTTTTATTTCGATCAAACGACTTCAATTTATCAATGATGAGTGAACTCGTAACCGATTTTCATCTTCCACAAATTCATTTCCCTGATTTTTTTTTCCTTAATGTTGCAACTTCTCGATTGAACACACACCCAACACAACAGAGTTTCTCTCCCACAATCTCTATGTCGCATTTGTCAAGCAAGTCTTGGGGGAGCTCATGGCAGAGGACCAATGAATTAAATTGTACCAACCATAGCAAGTGAGTATGACATCATATCTCAACCTAAAGTCTTAAGACTTTAGGTTTATGGGTCCTCCCACCTTTATGGACTTACTTAGCCTATTACCAATCAACGTGAGACTCATCACACTTGAATATCCCAGCAATCTCTCCCTCAAGTGTGAAACTTTACATAAGTATGCTCCCCCTTAACTAAGTACTATAGGCTCAAGTACTCAACCCTCCTCTAGTCAAACACCAAGCTAGCTCGAGTCAAACCTGACTCTGATACCATTGTCAGGTAAGTCCAGGAAGAGCCTGTGACGGGGGATCACCACAAATGGGTTAAGGTTAGACCACCATATCAAGTGGGTCTGACACCATATTTCAACCAAAAACTTTAAGTCGTTGGGTTCATGGGTCCTCCCACTTATATGAACTTCATTTATCCCATTATCAACCAATGAGGGACTCATCACACTTGAATACTCCAACAATCTTCCATCAACTGTGAACTCATCATTGATATGCTCCCCCTCTTTTCGAGTACCTAAGACCCAAATACTCAACTCGCCTTTAGCTGGTCACTAGGTTAGATCGAGTCTAACTCAAAAAATAAAATGGTTGAATCTTCGAACAATAGCCCTCAGGGAAATCTCAAGTACTTAACAATGAGTTCAATGCTACGTTTAATGCAACTATTGGCTCGCCTTGCTGACTTTCAACTTTGTGTTATGGTAGAATCAGGAAGTTCACATAACTTCATTCAACGACAGTTAGCACTAGACTAGGGCTTTCCTCTTCCTCAAACATGAAGTATGAAGGTAATCTTAGGTAGTGGTCATTTTATGTTTTGTGATCCTAAATGACTACCATTTTCAATTATTATTCAAAATCACACATTCGTAGTTAACATATGATTTATGGAATTAAAAGGACTTCATATATGCTAAATTATTGGCATTAAAACCCTTACTTTCTAATGGTATTTGGCAAGATTTGGTCAAATATCACTCTGAATTTTCCATTCCGAAGGGACTTCCCCCTTCACGAGGTATTAATCATTCCATTCACTAGCTCAAGTACTCGATACTTATCAATGTTAAGCCATATCGCTATCCTCACTCAAAATTTAAGAAACGTGTAGAATTTGCTTACACAAGGCTATATTCAACCCAGTTGTAGCCAGAGGCGGACCTAGGGGGCTAGGGTGGGCCGATGACCCCCCCTAAAATTTGAAAAAAAATTATTTGGGTCCAATAATTTTTAAATCTTCTTCTTACTTTGCAACTCAACTGCAACTGAATTAATGAAACTGTATTTCATTTAGCCTTGGATCGTGACCCAGTCAACACTCTCCACGAGCCCATTATTTCAGAAAATTCAAATCTTCTTCCAAGCTTTAAACCATGGGCAAAATACTTCTTATGTCACTGGAGAAGGGGTTTTCTGCAGCCACAAACTCAACTTTAATTTTAGTTTTTTTTTATAAAAAAAAATGGTGCCTCACCATGTTTTTTTGTCTGCAGGAGAACAACAAAATTTACTGTTGATGTAGAGATTCAAACCCCTTAAACCTTATTTAAAAAACTTGAATTTTTAACGGCTTTAAATAATTTTAGTTAAATATATATTTTCAGTTTTCATATCTATCATTTATTTTTAATTTAGCTTTTTTGTGAAAAATTTTCTTTAGTTTAAGTTTTGTGTATACAATCATTTTTAATTTTTTTTGTCATCTATTAAAACTGAGATATTATAATAAAACTATTAAATATACTTATATAGATATTATTTTAGAAATAAATGTTAGGTATAACGACTGAAAATATAATATTTTTAGTTTTTATATGTGACAGTTTCTAAATTTAATTAAAAACATTTAAGTATGTAAAATAAGACATAAAAATAAAAATAAAATCATTTGGGTTGATATGATATCGAGCCTAATATGAATTGGCAAAAATATGATACATTTTAAGGCAAAAAATTATGATACATTTCACAACACATTTTACCTAACTTCGTTCAAAATGCTGTTAGAAATCCTACTCGCTCTATATCATACTGTAAGTACTTTTATTTATAATATAATATTTTCATTTTTGCCTCCCTCATATAAATTCCTGGGTTGCCACTGGTTGTAGCCCATACTCATCTCATGTCCTCTTGGTGAAGAAAATGATGGATCATAGCGCATGTGCTTTGACTATTGAGCATTAAACACGATGACAATTTACGATTGTTTCTCATACACATTATAAATGAGCTCTTCGATGAGCTTTGCCATGCTTCTATCTTTTTGAAATTGGATCTTCGTGCAGGCTACCACCAGATCAAGGTTCATGAATTTGACATCTTCAAAATAACCTTTAGAACCCATTATGAACATTACAAGTTCATCGTAATGCCATTTGGTCTTACGAACGTGCCATCAACGTATTAATCTATAATGAACAACAATTTTTTCCCCTTACTTAAGCAAATTTATCATCAGTTTCTATGATTTTCTTGTTTATAGAAGGTCTGTTCAAGAGCATGCACTATATTTGGCATTGGCTTTGGAAATCTTGTAGTAGCATGATTTCTATATTAAGCTTATGAAATGTTCCTTTGCAGCAACAAAAATTAATTACTTTGGCCATATTGTCTCATCCATGGGGGTTAAGGCAGGTCATGTTAAGGTTTTTGCAATGCTCGAATGACCTCGTCCATCATCCAATAAACAACTCAGAGGCTTTTTGGGTTTACAGAGATTTGTTTGTGGATATGTTAAGGTTATTACACCATTAACAAACCTTTTGTCATCTAATTAATTAACTTGGTCCCAATCTGCAGAAGCTTCCTTTTATGCGTTGAAAAGTGCAATGGCTTCCACTCCAATCCTCACTTTGCTAGATTTTTCCATTCCATTCGTTGTGGAGACAGACTATTCCAGCATTGGAATTGGAGTTGTCTTGCTCAACATGGTAAACCATTTCTTATTTTAGCCGCAAATTGGGACCTAGAATGGTAATAGCTTCTGCTTACGTTCAAGAATCATTTCCCATTGTGGAAGTTGTCAAAATGTGGAATCCTTATCTCTTGGACTCTAATTTTTGTTGGAAATCGATAATTTCACACAAACACAAATCAAAAATAGAAAAGAGAAAGGGAAGAGAAATTGACACAATAATTTACTCTAGTTCACCCAATATAGGTACGTCTTGCTTGTCTGTACTATATTCTTCTCATCGACACTCGTTATAAGTCACTCAATTTACAAGGAGAATATAAATAGGATTAAGAAACCCTAATAGCAGTTATTCATGGGTCTAAGCCCAAACCACTAAGAAAAAGGAAATATAATAAGTTAGAGGCTCACAACAGTACCAGACTTTCTGCTGACCCTGCCAACAAGGTTAATCATTTGAGTTCGAAGTATGAGCCATACCCAATGATTTTTGGATATAATTAGATCATCGTAGCGTCAAGGAGATTTCATCACAGACTATTTTATTCCTAGATTAGCATGGGTATGTATCTAAACTAATGGGCTATTATTTTACATTGGAATATAAACCAGGGACCACTGACGTTGTAGCTGAATGACTTTCTCATCAACACGAGCCCATAACTATGGGTGCTTGCTATTTTTTTTCTCTAAACCTTCATTTGAGATTTTCACCCTCATTAAGTTTGAAAGTTCATCTAAACTTGATTTGTTTGCGATTCATGACTGTTTGGATAAATGTGATAATATAGACCCTGCATCACCTGTCATGGTGAATTTTGTTCCATAATAACTAGTTCTTATTGAGTTCTACTTTTGCTCTCAAGCCTACATTTTACATAAGCCTATTATTTTTTGGCATGTGATCATGCAAGGAATTCATGTATACGTTTGCACCTATCATCCACTTTTTATTGGCCTAGAGTGAAGAACGTTGTTCGTGACTTTGTCCTGCATTGCCTCATTTTCCAGAGCATTAAATCTATTAATTCTTATTAGCCTAGAACGAAGAACATTGTTCGTGACTTTATCCTGCATTGCCCCATTTTCCAAAGCATTCAATTTTTCAATTCTCCACTAGTTGGGTTGCTTCACCCTTTACCCATTCTAGAGGGTGACTTTGAGGACCTTACCATAGACTTAATTACTGGATTACCTTCGTCTAAGGTTTTCTCTGTAATTCTTGTCATTTTGGATCGTCTGACAAAGTATGACCACTTTGGGGCATTGTCTGCTAAAATCATAATTGTTTTCATGGCTCAATTATTTGCCAATATGTTTATCAAACTTCATGGATTTCCTAGATCCATTGTACCTGATAGATTCAACATCTTCTTAAGTAAATTTTGGCAGCAACTCTTCCATTTTAGTGGTACCAAGCTTCACGTGAGCATTGCTTACCATCCCAAGACTGATGGACAATTCGAAGTTACTAACTTCTACTTGGAACAGTACTTGTGTGATTACTGTCACGATCATAATGCTAAATGACCCCCCCTCTTTGTCATAGGTTGAGCTTCATAACAATACCTATGTTCACTCTTATATTCATATGTCTCCTTTTTCAAGCATTATATGGTCGATTACCACCTTCACTTCCTCCCTACCATCATGGAATGGTACGTGTAGAAACTTTCGATGAAGTTTGAGTGATCACAGTGATCTTTTATGTGACCTTAAATGCAAATCTAACGCAAACTCAGCAACACATAAAGCTGCATGCTGATAAGCATATGGTGAATTGCAGATTCGAGATGGGTGACTTGGGAGTTTTAGCATGACCATTGCCAAGCTTACTCCACGCTCGACCTTGAGGACAAGGTCAGTGTCCATGGGGAGGGTATTGATATATGGCCATGCATATTGTTAAGAATGTTTTTTCCATACTCAAGAGGGGTGTGAATTGAGTATTACAAAATTATCGTAAAAACCCCTTTTTAGTTTTTAAATAATCATTTCAAGCAAACTTTGATATGTGGAAAGCTTTAACACATTTAAACAATCCATAATATATAATATATCACAATTATAGAGCTTGTGCTAGCACAAACAAAACATCAAAGAAGCAATTAAAGTGCTAGAAATAAAGAGTTTAGAGTTTAAAAAAATATAAACTCAATATATCCTGGTTCAGTCAGTACCACTTGTGACCTACGTCCAAACTGAAGCCGATCGATCAATTCTTTCACTATTCGTCAAGCTTCATGGTGCTTGACAAACCACTATAACTTTTCAAGACTGCGGACTTTTGGATGCATTACAACCTTCCAAGACTTTGGGCTCTTGGATGCCTTTCACTCCAAATTTACTTAGGTATTTAGGTATCTCTCAAATACAATGGGTCTCACAACCCTCTCAACTCAAGAATACAAAGGACGAAATGTTTGGAAATAAATATACACTCTCTAACTGTGGATATACAACTTGAAGCACTACGAGTATATGAATTTTCAAGATATAAGCTCAAATATGTTTCATCTTTGAAATATATGAGATAATATGCAAATAATTGTATAAAAGCTCTCAAATTATCATTAAGATGTGTAGGAATAGTGATCAAAACATTTTAAGGTGATAAGGACTGTATTTATAGTTATTTTTCTCAAAACTAGTCGTTTATAGCCGTTATAGGCTTTTTGTTGTAGAGGGAATCGATTCCTATACTTAGGGAATCGATTCCCAGCCTTTCTAGGGAAAGGGAATCGATTACTACATGGTGGTAATCAATTTCCTAGTTGGGGAATCGATTCCTAACCTATTGGAAGGCTGGAAATTCGACAACAATAATATTATTTCGTATTTTGGGCATAACATGAGCTATTCTCGTCAGATTGATGTGATCTGTGTCTCGTTAGAAAGATAAAAGAAAGATCTAAAACTTATGTACAGAACACAAGATCCAAATCCATCATCTTGTATACAAAAATTGTGTGGAAGGAAGCATCGAAATTATGCAGCAAATTTTAAGTTCAAATGTGTTCTAGCTTGCTTCTAACCGCAATTTTATGAAAGATCTTGACTTGATAAATATGTTTTGAATTTATAAAACATGTCAAGGATCTTTTCCATGGGTTTTTCAAATTTCTTTCAAGTATATAAAGGTTATGATTATGCAATTCGAAAAACATGTTTTCTTTGAGAAAAATTTTGAGCTCATACAATGCAATCTATCATATATTCTAAGTCCTAAAGATATATTTTAAATATGATTTTAGACTTAGCTTCATGTCTTATGTCTTGGATCTTTACTTGAGCTTGATGTTTTGACTTGTTGGATATGACAATGCTTGACATTTTGTTGGTTTTGATCATTTTTCACCATGGCTATGATATTGTGCTTTTCTTAAATGTTGTCTATAACAGCCCGTTACGTACCAGTGTTGTTAATATTGATTATGATATTAAGCGCAGTTACAATCATAGCAGTTCATTTAAAAATGCGAGTAAACTTTTTCCTTTTCATTACGTAAGCGTTTTAAAAATAATAACAAAATGTAATGGTAAAAGTTGTGATCATAACTGAAATCTAAACGCGGAATAATTAAAATAAATGCCTAACTATCATACAATGCTTATCTTAAGTCACTAAGGGGTTCCCATAAAATCACTTAGCATAAATCTCACTTTTACGGTTTTTACAAAACTGAACATGGTTCAGTCTTTTGGACATTGTGAGAGATATAGTGGTTACAAGCCTCTCATATTTTAGTATGTTATTCTAGACTCAATTACCTTTCTAACAAGGTATCACACGCCAATAAAGTTCTCGTTTTCTCCTGTTATCATCGTTTGAAGTTGGACAAGCAAAACTGCCAGCCATCCTCAAACAGGACACCAAACATACCCTACCATTTCTGCGATTCTGAACAAAATACTTCACCAATTTCTCTCAAAGTTTTACACAATAAACTAGGCACCTTAAGGTTCAATTTTATATATCATGGGTCTAATTTGACTAATAATTGAGGGATAAATAATTTTTTAAAAACTGCCACCTGACAGCCCACAAGTGCAGAGCATTCTGGACAGTACTCACTCAAACGCATCTCCAGGTCTGTACACAGCTCCAATGGCTACCAAATGTTTACACAAGATATTTGAGAACCTAAGCTTCAAAATGGTATATGACACGTCCCTATTGCACCTCTGTGGAGGGAGATATGATCTCCCAAAGTTAGCCTAAAAACTGCCATTTTGGTATATTTCGACGACACTTCCTTTGTTTATTTAACTTATCCCACTTTACCAAAGTGTGTTCTAATTCCTCAAAATGTACCTAATCGACAAGGGTGGCACACAAGGATCAGTAAACCTTAATGCTCTTACAACCCACAATATACAATAATTCCAGGTCATATAAATCAGTGTACAGACATGATCCATAACTCTATACATATATATATATATATATATATATATATATATATATATATATATATCATATCAAAAGGTGTCTCTGTGCCATAACTACAACATCCCACATCAACCTACATAAACATAATACATGATAGTGTCACAAATATATACATCTGTACATAGGCTAGTATAGCCTCTCAAAAAGCCCAACTAATAACCATGAATCGGCAAAATATCAAATAGCTAGACCACAGTGGAACATATATATACAACAGACTCCTAAAATAAGCAGGCAACATCTATGCTCAGATCTACTCATCAACCACGGGCCTCTTGTCCCGAGAACGATCATCAACTGCTGCTGTACCTGAAATATGTCCTCATAACGCGGGGTGAGAATGAATCTCAATAAACTTGGGGTTTATGGAGCAATCTCCACCCAAGAGTCCACTTCCTGTAAGAAAATATCAAATACCAAAACATATATAACACCATATAATCCATATTAAACTTTTGTATCATATATATTTTCTTATAATTCTTACGTATTCTTATAACAGAATTTATTATTAATCTTTTGTCTGTTCATATCTTATGTACAATTAAGGTTTTCCTCTTATCTTCGTAATACTACCTTATCGTATATTGCATCATATGTATTTAATATCATATTCATAATTATCATAAAACTAAAGTCCCCTTGGTCATACCTTTTATATACTGTGATTATAGCCATAAACGTTTCTACCATTCAGAAACCGCAACTTACACTTCCGGGGTTGTGTCCCATTGAAAGATCATATCATAATAACATATCGAAACATATCATAACTAATATCATATGCATGCACTATATGAATGCAACTATGTAAAGTATCAATATTAACAATAGTCATGTCTATACGGAAACCATAATCCCCATTGATCATGGCAGAACAACAAAAGATAGAGAAAACTCTTAAACCGAAATTTTACCTGAACATTTTCCATCTCTACAACTTGTTATTCAAGAAGTTTATGAAATTAGCTATCCACGCGTAGTCTATCTCACTTGATTCAAAACTCTTGGATTCACGCCTCTTGGTTTTCACTGGTACTATTAATAGCGTACCATTAATGATAGTTAATTACATACTTGCAATACAAGTAACCAACATTCTTTAGGTTACATTCGATCATTAACTTAGTGATTTCTAAGATCTATTAACATTCCTTATTCATTACAATTCATGGCATACAAGGTCTTACTCTTAATTCACAAGTTATAATAGACCCTTAACCAGTTAGTTCAACCACTAATACACATAAATATTCTTATCTCATTAAGATTTAGCATACACTGTTACGGTCTACAAAACATAGATAAACAATTCATATAATCTCATTCAAATTCATTTCTTTTACTAACCGAAATCATACATATATAATTTCATCAAGTTTAATTAGCTTAACTCTTGTGAAAGCATTCATACACTATAATTCCATTAACTTGACATAAAACTAACATCAATTTCCTTAGCCATGTAATACATATTGGTCGAATAGTTACATATACATATACTCATGGATTTACCATTTCCTCTTAGTTAATTCATGCTTCATGTTACTAGCAATTGCAAGGAACATCACACACTCATAATATTAATTAACACCATTCAATGGCCTAAATACATGTATAGCCGAAATGTGCCCATGTAAGTTCCCCACAATTCATCAACTTTTATATCATAAAACAAGCATTCTTTAAGCATACCTACATGATCAATAATCATTCTTTGTCACTCTTGCACTATATGGCCAATTGGCCTATTTAATGATTCCATAATTTTCTTTCAAGCTTTCAATCAATTACATCATATTCAAGGAACCTCCGACACCATTTAGCTTAATGACAAAATAATTCCATTCACTTTAATGAAATAGCCGATTGGTACTTATAGATTTTTAAGGATTTTCTCACCACCTCTACTCTTTATTCTTTATTCTCATCAATCTTTAACCAATCATTGAACATGAATTCATATGCAAAATTAATCAAACACATCATGTACCTATTTAAACTACCATACCCGAATAATAACTATATGACAAATTGAGAATTCTATCAACTTCACTACATTAATACCAACTTGTTTCATGCTAAGTAACCTTCTAATATATATTTTTAGTCACACACTCACATAAGAACAAGATCAAAACATGTCTTGTGTAATTTATTTTACTTGGCCGAATTGGCCTATAAAGGATTCTATAAACTTTCTTCATAACTTCACTCTTAATTTAATTAAAGCAATCATCAAACAATCACTTGAAATCAATGTTTCTTTTAGACAATCTAACAAACACATGGTTGGCACCACTTAATCACATTATAGCTGAAAATTTCTTTGTATATATAAGGTTCCTATATTTTTATTTTCAACTAAAGCAAGCACACATAAACTTCCAACAACTAAATACCAATAATCATACATAAAAATCATCAATATTTTCATGATTAAACTTATTAATAACAGCCCCCCTACTAGCTTTACCAATCACCAAGGAAGACTCTCCAAAGCTTAAAACTATGAAATAATGTATTTTTTCTTTCTTTTCCTATGCAGGTCGCTGCTACGCAAAGGAGGAAAAAAAGAGATTTAAAGCTTCCCACAAAGAAATAACTCTAGAAATAGGTTTACAACATAGTTATCTACAAGTTTCATGAAGACCACAAAGTGAAATAATGACTAGAACCTAACCTTACCTAACCTTCAAACTTGCACTTTCTCCATTGAAGGTCTTGAACTAATGAAGAAGAAAGAAAGAGAAGTGCAGCGTGAAAAAGAAAGAAAAGAAAGGGGCCGCCTAGGTGATTAGTTGGAGGCCAAGTAGTCTTACTTTTCTTTTTGACTAACAACTCACATTCTCATTGGTTTAAACAGCCAAACTATTTGCTTGTTGCTTTCTTCCTAAAGTCTACGGCCCACATAAGTGAAAACAAAGAAAAGAAAGCATAAAATCTTCATGAAGCAGCATAGGATAAGTTTGGTGAATAACTTTTAATGAAACTTGGTGATAAATAACTTAATTCCACCAAATATAGATTTGTCAACATGAAATACTATTGCTTCTTTAATTCTTCATTTGACTAATCAAATATCATCTTGAATATCTATCGGTCCAATTCTATCAAATTTCCACTTCTTTTTTACTAAAGCTACGTACATGACAATTTAAAGAAGACACAACATTTGCAACTTAAATAATTAAGACTAAGAATATTGTTTGACTTTTTACTAATCAAAACTCATCTTATTGCTTAATAATTCATCCATCTTTTCCTTAATTTTAATAATTAATCTAAGCATCATTTAATTAATTTAAAGATACTTTGAACCTACTAATTTCTCTAAACTAATTAATTATTCAACATAAATTATATTTAGGCCTAATTACCAAGGTAAACCCAAACTTACTCCATATAAATATTTATGTTCTTAATTATATCTAATAATTATATTTGAATCCTATTAGACTTGTATGACATGAATTGTATTATCTTATTATTTATCACATGAGTCTATTAATGTAACTCTCACAATTTCATTGAATAAGTATTTAATCTAATTAACCACCTAATTAATTCATTTTCCTTAATTTACTAATGAGGGTTGTTATATTGTCTATTATTTGTTGTCTTTGATCTTAGTGTTGCTCTTCTAATTATTCCTTGTTGCTCTTGATCCAATGATTTTGCCACTTTGATATGTCATTACTCTTTTTGTGTGGCTATATCATACATCTTTAATATCCACATATGATTGATGCTTTTTGCTCTTGATTAATACTTTTCTCTTTTTGTTGTTGCCACTTTGTAATCATCAAAACATACATTATATCTACACATATTACTTGGGAATAAAGAAGTTCTAGTAAAGAGAAATAAGTCTGCACGAAAGAGAAGAACTCTGCCTTTGTTGAAGGACTTTGCATTATGATGTGGGAGTGGAGTTACGCGGGTGCAAATTTGTTATAGTCTGTTATAATAAGCAGTAGTTTAAGAGTGAAAAGTTAGGGAGTGAAGGTGTTGTACTCTCTTTTGTAGTTATATAAATAAGTTGTAACGATGTACAAGCATGCATGCAAAAAATTGATATCAGTATTAGTTTCTTCTCTATCTTTTTTCTTCACATTTTCTCTCTTTTCTTCCACTCCGATCAACAAGTGTAACAGATTAATTCAAAGTTGCTGTTTTGAAGTTCAAAACAAAGAAAAAGAAAAGAGTTCAAGTTCAAGTCCAAGTAAAAGGAAATGAGTGATGGACAGATGAAGAGTGGTGGTGGTTGAGGAGAAAGAGAAGTTTATATTGTAGTTGGATGGAACGTGAGATAAGAACGCCCCTGTTTTAAACTTTAAAATGTTTTGTTAATGGGTGTTGCGACTTCGGCAAGCGCACCAGTCGTACAAATAATAAAGTGTAACGAGTACGGGATCATTCCCACGAGGATTATAATTTCAATCATTAATTCACTACTCTCGCTTAAGTTGGACAATCAATTATGAATTTTAATTTGGATTCGAAATTTATAAAAATAAATAAAGACAAGAACAAGAATGTAAAATTCAAATTGCTTGACAGATAAGAAATGTAGCTAGGGTTTCAACTTCCCATAATATCCCCTTTATGTTTTGAATTACCTCTTTCAGATTAAACGTCCTTAATATAAAGCCAATCGATTCTACTAATTTAATTAGGGTTCAATCCCATGACACTCTAAATCTTTATAATCTTGAAAGAACCCTAGTTCCCCGGTTATTCCTTAAGAAAATAAGCCTTACGTTCAAGAATCATATGATTGCATAAAATCCTATGTCTATCCCTAGAATCATAAGGATTACGATGAAATTATCATGTACAGATCATGTACCAACATTCCTATTGCCATACATTTACCTTAGATCAATCTACAAGACTCACTCATAGAAGAATTAAGAAAAGATAACTTCATTCAAAATAAAAAGGAAGATTAACATCAAGAATTCATTTAAAACATAAAAGATCAATTATGTTCCATCTAACCCTAACTACAGATAAAAACTTAGTCTAACATGGTAGAATCAAGAACAAAAGAAAATGATAAATCTTCCCCAAACTCCATTGATATGATAGTATGGTGAATCTTCAAGACTTCCCGTGCAAACGTGATTTAAACCCGTCTCTGATTCTCAAGAACATGAACTACATGCTTCTATGCTTCAAACTCTGCTTTAACTCTCCAAAAGTGATCCAAAGATACAATTCCCTCTACAATTTCCCTTTAAAAGGTTGAAGAGTCAGTGCCCTAAGTGGAAACCATCAAATGGGCCTAAGTTGGGTCGTAATGGGAGCTTAAGCGCAGACAAGCGAGCTTAAGCTCTCTGGGACGGTAATGCAGACTCGCGTTAGCTCACTTAAGCTTCCTTGTAACGAGCTTAAGCGCTCTCTTCGAAGAGAAACTTTAGCATAACAATGCTTTAGCGCAATTGAGTGCCCTTAAGCACTCTATTACATAAGCGTTTTACTATTTCTGTGCGTTTTATTCGCTTAAGCTCGCAATGAGGAGCTTAAGCGTCCTCTTCAAATAATGAACTTGCTTCTATTATGTGCTTTGTGACTTCTATGATCTTCAATTCCATGCTTCAAGTCTTTGAACTTCATGTTTGCTCCACTTTATACTAATTTACCTTCAAAACAAGTAAAAATCAATTATTTAGTTCATATTTCAATAGTTCATGCTTTTTCACTAATTAACTCTAATTAACTCTAATTCTCATGCATTTGACTAGATAATTCATATAATTTTAGCTCTTAAAACTAGAGGTTTATCAATGAGAATATCTAAACTATTGTGACAACATCATAAATGAACCTCATTAAAAATTAAACAACGGTTTGATTTTATGAACCGTTAAAACGAAGAAGAAGAATTTTTTAACTGGTTTGATCTCATTTCTTTTATGATTTGGATTATTTAAATATGGAAAAAGTGTATATCATTTTAAAGGATGTAAAGTTGTGTCATTTTAAGTGAGAGAAAGAAATAGATAAATGAGGAGAGATAGTGGACACAAAAATATAAAGGCGTGAAACTCACCTCATAACATAAATTGTGTCATTTGAAAGGACAAATATTTTTCTCTTTAAATATTTCGCACATACCTCGTAAATATATAAAATTTTGATCGTGTGCATTGGTCATCACTAAGAACACAAAACTGTCCTGTGACCGAACCACATATGCAATATTGTTCTGTTTGTACTGTCCATTTATATGCATCAATAATAATATTAATAATATATTCACAATCTCTCTTCTTTGCTCTCCCTTTCACAAGAACGATCGGACGGGGCAATCCAATAAATTATGTGCATGTTTGGATCCTCTTTTTTTTAAGCTAGAAGCTACTTATAAGCATAAGCTAGGCCAAACAGGTTTTGGAAAAAGCTCTTATAATGAAAAGCTCTTTTTTCTATAATGAAGAAAAAAGCTGAAAATTAAAAGCTCCTAGGAGTAGCTTTTTTTTAAGCTCTTGTCTGTTTTTCTTGAATTGTGTGTTTTTTTTTAAAATGAAGAGTGATAAAGATAGAGAGAGAGAGATAATTTTCTTGAAATTTTAAGCTAAAATTTTCATGTAATTTTCAAACAGCTTTTAGCTTCTTTTTTTAAACTCTTTTTTTTAGCTTTAACTTATAAGTAGCTTCTAGCTTAAAAATAAGAGGATCCAAACATGCTCTATATAGCTTTATTGTTCCAACATAGCTAGGTTGCCATTTTTTTTTTCTTTATATTTTTCTTGTGCTTAGATGGAGTTTTTAATTTTAATTTTATTTTATTTTTGAGTAAAGTTATAAATTATTAATAATTGCATCCTAGTTCAGTTAGATTATGTGAATACAGACGATGATAGCCTAACAAGCATGCTGGTTTCCTTAGAATTATCGAAGTAGTTTTGTTGGAAATGGGCGTGAAATTGCAATCCAACTTGGAAAGATGTGTTCGACATATTTTAATGCATTGATTCAATCACTTTCGAATTGGAAAAGACACATTCAAATACGAGACTAAAAGTTATTTAATGCACCATTATTTCACTATCAGTTTCTAATCTGCTTCCACAAATGAGAACAATTGCAACATTAGTCAAGAATTTCAAATTTCAATTCCATCTTCATTAGTCTTACGAAGATGGAGCAACCAAAGGAAGGCCCGTTTGATCTAAAGGTGAAATTTCAAATTTCTCAATAACCTAACCAGCAAAGTGTTCCGACTGCCATGGGCTGTAATATTTGGAATTGAATTATTTTATGTCTCATTTTAATATAATGGGATCGGTTATTTATTGGTAAATTGATAATCAATAGTTAAAATGATTGATTGATCCCAGAGGATAGAGAATATTCAAAGTTTGGTACGCAAATGTCTATGGAGAAGATACTACAAGAAATTGCAGATGTGCATAAATAGTTATAACATAATCAGATGGTGAGATGTGTACACAGTAATAACTAAAGAATAAATGAGCAAAGTGCAATTAATTAGTAAGTTTAATCCCCTTTTTATATATGGGTTATCGGTAGGTATAGAATACTAAAGTCCTACTTATATGAGTGAGATGAGATTAGTGATTTATACTCTATCTTTTAGTGATAGGATAATTATTATTCTTTTGTTAAGATATGGACCTATAAGATTAGTTAAGAACAATGATTATTTTATTTATTTTACAAATCATAATTGATGTGTCAATAAAAAATTGTAAATTTTCGAATAACATATTTATGAAAAGATGAAACATTATTATGTTAAAATAAAATATAAAAGGATATATTTCCCTATTTTATAGTAGGGGATTACAGATATTATGTGACAGACAAAATTTGTTTTTCCTGCGGAGACACCAAACATGGATCCCGTCATTTTTAAAAAATAAAAAATGAAAAAGCACGGATTTCGATCTATCTATGATATGATATAGTCAACTTCCTACCACATAATAATTATAAATCCCTTTATATTAATAACGTTATTCAACAAGACATAATTTAATGTATGCGTGTAAATAATTCATGCACATGTGATTTCTCGCATAATATATTTGAAAAAACACTTTTTCCAATTGCTGGACAAGGTTTTTCTCTTGTTGGTGACTTTTTGAAAATTGTGCCTCTTTTATTTTTTTTTTAAAAACCTCTCCTATCATCTTATGCATACGTGATAACTGATATGACAGCTACAAAACATTTATTAGTGTTTTTCTTTATATTTTTTATAGAAAAAATATTTCTCAAGATAAAATTATCTTAAAATAACGTGATTTTAAAATTTAGAATATCTTAAAAATTTTATTTTTTATTATTTAATAAATTTTATTGAAATATTCTATATTTTTTTCTTGAATTTCAAAACAACATTTTTTAAATTATAAAAAATAATTTTATCTTTTATAAGATAATTATTTATGTTTTTTGAAAATTAAAATTATTTTTAAGCCTCACAGGTATTATTATTAATAAATAACATATAATTTATTATTATTTTATATCAACCTAGTTTTGTGCCCAACCAAACCGTCCTGTCTTGTAATTACGGTGCCCGACCAGTCACTCGATCATCATGGCTCCTATACCCTGAAACCGAAACGCAGAAAAAGAAAGCGAGTCAATTTTAATTTCCATTTAGCCTCTTCCTCTTCTTCCATCTCGAAAATTCTCAACAATTCTCATTCCCATTCTCTTTCTCCTTCCACAACCTACCCAGACATACAATCATACAAACATAATATTTCTATTTATATCTATACATTTATACTTTACTAAATACATACTACATTTACATGTGAGATGGAATTTTCAAGAGAGAGAAAAAGAGAAATGAGCCCAAACGGTAGTTCCATCTCATCGGTGGCGAAACAAGCGGAGCAGCTGAGAATAGACGGCAACTCTTACTTCAAAAAAGACCGTTACGGCGCTGCCATCGATGCTTACACCGAGGTATTCTTCCGTTACCGTTAATCACATTTTGGTTCTTTCGAAACCTTCCTCTTTTAATTAACCCTTGTTTTCTTCGGTTCCTTACTTGAGCTTTTTTTTTTTTTTTTTTTTTTTTAAAGGCTATTACGCTGTGCCCTGATGTTGCGGTTTATTGGACGAATCGTGCTCTGTGCCATCTCAAACGCAAGTATGTATTGGCACCTACATATGCCTATTTTGATTTTGCAATTTTTTTATTTTTTGAATTTTCTTCTTCTTTTGGGTTTACTTTTTGGTTAGGGTTTTAATTTTTTGTCTTAGCAACCACATTGTGACTGCAATTACGGTTGCATTTGAATAATGGCAATGAAGTGTGACTGCGACCGGAAACTAAAACTATGTGTTTGTTATGTGTTTGGTTTGGTTGTAGTGATTGGGAGAGATTAGAGGAAGACTCTCGAAGAGCGATTCAGCTTGACAGCAATTCGGTTAAGGTCTTTGTGATCGATCTCCTTGTAATTTTTGTAATGCCTTTTGTCTCATGCATGTTTGAGTATCTGTTTAGCTTCTATTGCTTCATTCATTGGTTAAGTGTATTGAATTTCCTTTTTGAAATGAGTTTGTTGCATATTTAGTTGCGTCTTGTGGTAGGTGTATTTATGCTTGGTGATATACATGGCATAAGAATCTCCATGATGGCAATAGAATATCGAAATGTGAAGTTTCTCTGGGGAAACATCAATTAGCAACAATTTTAAGAATTCTATTCATGTTAGATTTCTATCCAAGAAGGTGGATTTGTCCCACGCAAATTTTTTTATCTCACACTACTTCCCGACCTATTCCCATATTTTCCTTTCTGTCCAACAAAATTTAAGCCAATTCCTGGGCTGCATCAGTTGTGACTTTCTAAATCAATTCCTTGGTTTCGACTATTTCTCTTTTCCAATTATTTCTTGAAGTCAAACCTGTTAGGATAGTTGCTGTAGGATCTATCCATTTCAAAAGGGCTTTTTGGAAATCTGAAGTGATCCTTTTTTTTTGGTAGTTGGATTGTGTAAACAATGCTAGATTTTGTAATCTCACGGACTAATTCTGTGCTTGGTAGAGGTGAAAAACATATAGGTTGAAATGAAGTGCCATTTTAAATTACAAGTATTTCCTTTGATTCTAACTACCTTTATTTTAATAAAAGAATAAAAAATCTCCATTGGTATTTTTTCAGCACCACCTTCCCAAACTTATTAAAGGGTTCAGAAGTTGGCCCGGTTTGCAAAGCCAGGAGTTTAACGATTTCTTTTTCTTTCAATGAAAAATTGGTCATTCTGGTTTTTTATTTTTTTGGCATTCTATTCAATGTTTTAAGAATTATGTAGTCAGAGATTGTGTTACGATCCTGTTGCAAAGTATGAGACTTGGAGTCTCATATCGGAAACATAAGGTTCTAATGTGGGGGTTTGTATGAACTTTGGGCTCTTTCAAGGTTCGTATCAGATAGGAATACATGCGATTGTAATTTTTGTCTTGATTCTGACCTGTGATGTTCTAAAAACCTACTGTTTCATTAACTTGCTGTTTATGGGGTAAAATTATAAAGTGTGTCATGCTTTTAGTTAGATATGTAAGATGCTGATCTTTGCTGTTAACCTCTGAGATGAAGTATTTGTGTCCAAACATTCTTGGAGAAAACCTGAAGACTTATTTTCTCGTTGTTATATTAGTGATGCAATGAATACTGTGCTGTTTGCCTAAATCAGACAAAACAGGGGTATTAATGCTAGTGAGTGTTAATTACAACCATAATTACATGTATAGTTATTTCCTAAGATTGCCTATTAATTAGGGCTCTAATACATTAATTACCAATTTATTCTAACAATATTTATCTATTTACATCTATATCCTTGTATATGCCTTGTTTCGGGGTTAACTTTGGAAGAAGATTCTGTATTGAGTTATCAATTTCATCCACGGATATTGTGTATTGGTTTGTGGGAGAGCTGTTGTCTAGAGTTTAGTGAAATCACTGGCTGTATGAGAGTCTGTGGCGGCAGCATTTTATATCTGATATTTGTTGCATGATGATCTTTTATCTTTTCATTGTTAGTATCTGTGCTTTGTTTTGATTATCTTGTTTCTAGCTGAAATTTCTTTTGTATATATTTCAGGCACACTATATGTTGGGACTTGCATTACTACAAAAACAAGAATATGCCAAGGGAATCAGAGAATTGGAGAAGGTTTGTTATCATTGAACACATGTTCTTTGCGTTTCATGCACATTTGTTAATTTCTTCTATTTCTTGCATGAAATTCTTTAGTGCTTCTAATGTTGTCATTCTTTATTACATTTGTTAATTTCTTAACTTTGTGTTTAACTTGCACAAAGTTTTACTACCCTTTTTTCTGTTTATGATTTTGTGCATTTGAGAAATGTCAGAGAACAACCTGAAAGTAAGTATTAAAAGATAATAGAATGATATCATATTTTGTGTTTTTCCCCTGGTATTATTTGTGGTTTTTTATTCTAGAAATTATGACTTGTATTTTGTTTGGTGTCATTTTGAATGAAAGTTAGTTTTGTTGAGGTTTCTTCAAACAAGAGATAGTTTTGCTTTTCATTCTTTCTAAATGTTAATATTGTATATATTTGCCTTTAATTAGGTCAAAGCAACATATTTATGCCTCTCATACATGACATGAAAATGGTCAATGGTCAATGGGTTTGATGGAGACGAGTGAGAAGTCAGTATATGAATATCACATAAAAACGTGCGATGTTGGTTTTGGTTTTTTTTGTTGGGGGGGGGGGGGAGGGGGGGTGGACAATCAAAATATCAAGTTGAGATTCTAAAACCGTCGTGAGGTAAGTTGTGAAGAATATATGCATGAATAATTGAATATCATATGAAAGGCTCAAAATGTGCATTATTCAGTAATTATTTAAAATGCAGTTCACCTCACTTCAAACCTGGATTGGTGAGAGTTGCAATAAAATCCTAGTTTTCTTTTGCTTTTCTTGTATTTTAAATTTTATATCTAACATATTTGACTTTAGTGTAAGTGGAAAAAATGTATTAAAGATATATAATATAGTGAGTAGAGGTGTTTCTTCTGTTGGGATGGTACAAATTACTACACTGGTTGAATAGGGATTAATAATATTTGGTTTAAATTCAGATTTTTATGCCTATTGTTTCATTCCATGTTGTTTAGCCCAATATCTAGGGGAGCATGTAGAATAGTGTTTGCTGCACCATTGAAGACTGGGGCATTGAGGTTTAACTCTCTCTCTCTGACTTTCGTGCATTCACCCCATTTTTCCTTTCAGGATTTTGAGTTGCACTACCATGTTAAAAGGGATGTCATTAGTGACACTTGGGCAATGTTGTTAAAACGTAGAGTCTACGTCGAAACGGTAGGGGTGAGCAGAAACGTAAAATCGTGAAACGTAAGAGTTTAGTATGAACAATATATATATATATATATACAACATATATAAAACTAAAATACACCAATATATAGAAAGGAACTATAATTTATAATTAGTATATTCTAACAATGTTTTTATTATATAGAATGGTATTATAATTTATAAAACAACTTTCAACCAATGTTTTTAGTATATTCTAACAATTATAATTTGTAATAATTAGTAGTAAAAAAAACTAAGAAAGGCATTCAAGTAGTAAAAAAAGAAAAAAAGAAATGCATTCAATTAGGTGATAGTCATGTACACGTATATAGAACGAAATATAATTTTTTTTCTAACCATTTATGTCAATAAAAAATGCTAAGAATATAGGAAGATAAATCACGCTGAGAGTGATAAGTAATAACAGTAGTGAAAGCGAAAAGATGGAAAGGGGCATATTTTTAAGCACAAGATTAGGCAAAACTAATGGACCATTGAAAGGGATGCTACAAGATGGGTGCTTGTGAACAAGTGCAGTGAGCCAGTGACTATGATTGAGCTGAAGGCAGAAGCACAGCGCAGCACTACAAGATAGATGGAGATGTCTGCATCGCTGCAACTGGGTGAAGAAGAAGAACAATGCAACTGGGCGAAGAAGAAGAAGAACGATGCAACTGGGTGAAGAAGCAAGGACGACAAGGATTTTTTTATTTTCTTTTAGAATCGAGTCAACTCAGTAAACTCGCCGAGTCAACCGAGTTTACCGAGTTGACACTACGTTTCAACCGTTTCGACCTAGATCCCGTTTCTACTTCCGTTTCGACACATTTTTGTTCAAAAAAAATGTAAAAACGTCCGTTTTTACGTTTCGACACTACGTTTTAACCTATGTAGCACCGTACCTATACCGATACGGGACACGTGACACAATACGATACTCCGACACGTTAATTCTAAAAAATGTTAGATTTCGACACGTTTTGATATTAAATAATACTTTTAATTTATGTAGTGTATATTATATTTAATATTCGATAATTTAACGAAAAAATGAAACTAAACTTACAATATTCATCAATTTTGCAAAGAAACATAAGATATCCCAAATATTTATATTAAACTCAATAAAATGGTAATCGTAATCCAACGAATCTAATAGTTAGAACTAAAAACTCAGCGCAACCTTTGAATCTTTTTTTGAATTTCTATAATGTGTGTTGGAGTGTGGGGGAGTGTCGAAGAGTGTCGGGAATTGTCGGACACAACACGTCAGGGTTCTTGAAGTGTCGGTGCTTCATAGGTTTTAACAACCATGCACTTGGGTGCGTTTGATTTGCTAATAAATAAGGGATAGCACCGCATAAAAAATTTATGCTTTGTTTGACTTGTAGAATGGTTGAAGCACTTGACAGCCCCAAGGGACTGCGCAAAACTCTTAATTTTCTTAATCCCTAAATCAGGGGGACAAAATTTTTTGCACTACACAACAAAGGAAAAAACTAGTTTACACACTAAATCCTTATCCTAGTATTGTCTCAATCTTCCTTCCTTCACCCTCTTCTTCTTTACATATAATGTCTATGTCATACGACGTTGCATTAGAGTAGTATCTCTACTATTATGTTTTAAAAATAGTATCAAATTAATTGAAAGGACCTGCACTTCAAATTCGTGTTCTAAAATATTTTGTGAAAAGTCTTATTATTTCTTTTAAATGTTTTGTTAGAGAAATAGGATATAAAACCATTAATGTGGCTTTTACCTACCAGTTTAAGCTTTTGGGTTGAATTGACTCTTTACATTTTCGATACATGTCCTTTTTCGGCATAATCAGATTTTAATCTTAACTTTGCTAAATATGAGAGTAAGAGATGTTTTCTTTATATATATATACGCAAGTCTCCCACTCACATGCGCAACATTTTTTGGCAAATATCTTATCATTGTGTTTGTGGAAATTTTTTTCTTGTGGATGACTCATTTTAATTTAAAGCTTCAATTTTTTATGTTTATGCCCTCCTCCTATATGTTTGAATCTACCTGAGCAACTTATAAAAATAAGAAGATTGAATACTGATGGGCCTAAGTTTGTATGTACCTGTAGAAAGATTAATAAAGGGATCCATGTCCATCAGCCTAAGAATATGGTGGCTGTTTCTAATAGTGATAACGGAAAGAAAGTTGTTATGGAGAGAGAAATGAAGTTGGTTAGAGGGGACAGGTGGCAGATTCTAAATAGAGAGGAGGAGTTGGGAGGGAGTGAAATTAGTGATGGGAAAGCTACATATGGAGTAGGGAAACAGTGAGAAGGGGAATGAAGGAATTACACTAGTCTTTGGTTGGCGAATTTAGGAACTCCAGAGTCCAGGTTGCTTAGGCCTTTAGGTTGAGTAGGGTCACACCATATGAGTAATTAGGACTAGTTTACTGTCATTAATCTATCTGTATTTGTGTTACTTTCCTTAATTTTGTACTGCTAATCTTCTGTAGGAGCTAGGCTCCATTTGATATTTTTTAAACAGAAATACGGGTTCCAACAATTTAGTATCAGAGCACTTCCAATTCAAGGGATCCTTAATGGTACGGAACTTTGAGAGAGTGAAAGCCGTGCTAGTACATTTTGGAGCTCTGCAGTAAGCCAGCATGTCAAAATTAAAAGAAATGATGCACAAAATGGTAAAGATACTAGATGAGTTGATAGAGAAGATGGAGAGACCAATCTTTGAAATCAAGAAGCATGGTTTCCGACGGCACTCTTTTGGCGGATAAGATGGAGAAGGTTGAGGCAGAGATCGAGGCACAAAATAAGTTTGTTTAAGAAGGGAAAGATGCAACAACTTCAGCTGAACCCATATCACTATAGTGTCATGTATTTCCCATTGGAAGTAGGATGGAGAAGCGGGAGAAGAGTAAACTCAAGGCGACAGCCATGGAGACATGACTCGTGCAGTTCCCCATTGGCCATGGCTGAGAATCCGTGGATAGGCATGAGAAGCGTAGTTGACGATGAGAGTGTGAAGGAAGGAAAGAGAGGGAGAGGTCATGTTGGAGATCAACGGATTGGGTCAAGATACTGTTCTATTTAAAACTGAAGTTCCTGAGCTTCTTTTGCCAAGTGTTTTTGTCAATATTGCTCCATGGAAGGATATGGGGATTGATCTTCAGAAGTTAATCTCTGCAAATGAAGGAGCGTATATTTATTGAGTTGAATCAATTGATCAAATCGAGTTTAGAGTTTGTTGAATAGCAGTATGAGCCCTTGGGTGGGTATTCCATTTTTGGTTCTTTTGCTTCAAGCATAACTGGTTAATATGCTTCAAGTAATGGGATATGGGTGGAAGTGTCTCTCACACTTGTGGTTGGATCTTGACCTCTTATGTTAGGACCCATTTGCAAGCTACGAGACTTGGAGTCCCACATTGGTTGTATGGGCAATTAATGTGGGGTTTACAAGACTTCAGACACTCTCATTCTTTGAGGTAGCTTTTGGGTGGTGCATCCCAAGGTCCTTATCAAATGGTATCAGAGCCTTCCACTATGTCTCCCAGTTGCAATCGAGCGGCGCGAGTGGTGACGCTGACATTGTAGTGTTCGCCAGGGCTAGTAAAAGACTAACGCAAAGCCAGCCCGGGTGGGCACCAGGACTGCGGAGCGTGGTGGAATGTTAGGACTCATTTGCAAGGTATGAGACTTGGAGTCCCACATTGGTTGTATAGGTAACTAATGTGGGGTTTATAAGGCCTCGGACACTGCCATCCTTTGAGCTAGCTTTTGGGGTGGTACATCCCAAGGTCCTTATCATCTTCCTTCACTTTGAGGACAAGCAAGGGGAGTGTTGATGGGCCTAAGTTTGTATATGCATGTAAAAAGATTAATAAAGGGATCCAAGTTAATGAGCCGAAGAATATGGGGGCTGTTGCTAACAGTGATAATGGGAAGGTGGTTGTGGAGAGATAAATGAAGTTGGTTAGAGGGGACAACTGGCAGATTCTAAATGGAGAGGAGGATGTGGGATGGAGTGGAATTGGTGATGGGAAAACGATATATGGAACAGGGGAAACAGGGAGAAGGGGCATGAAAGAATTACACTAGTCTTTGGTTGGGGAATTTGGGAACTCTCTAGTCCAGGTTGCTAGGTCTACAAGGGGGAATAAATCTGTTTGTATTGTGTTGCTTTTTTTAATTTTGTTTTGCCGATCTGCTATAGGAGCTAGGCTCCATTTGATATTTTTTAATAGAAATACTGGTTGGTATTAAATACACCAGCAACTACTAATAAGAAATAGATTAAATATAGTATAAAATGGCTAGTTGATTATAATTAAGTTATACTTTTTATTTATAATTATGCGATGAATATAAAATTTATTAAAAATAGATCAACATTATTAATAAATTATAAACAAGATTAGAGTGTGAAAATAATTAAATAAATTAATATTAAAATAGAAAAAAATATCAAAATCTTATTCTGTTGTGCATTTCCTTAATGTATAACAAACAGTGCATTGACTACCATATTTCAAACAGCAAGACAAAATTGCTTGTGCATTGCATAGACTACCAAATATTAAATTGAACAAAGGTTGTGTTCTGACTCAATTATCTGTATATTAGTGTTCTACTTGTGCTGTCCTTTAATATGCATCAAACGCAACCATAGGTTCCTGACAGACGCAAAGGAGCATCCAGATGTTTATGTGAGGGACAGTTTGTGACTCATGTTTAGCCAGTGCCCAATATATTGCCCTTGAGTTGTTCCATTTTGCATATGTTTCTCTTTTTTATTATTATTATGTATCAATTTCCTTATCTTTTCTTTATTTATGTAGCAGAGATTTTTACTTTATTAAAAATTACCAACAAGCGACATGTCTGATAATATTGCCTTACTAGAGCTGTTAAGTGTCATGGTGCTTCCTTTTGAATTTGATCTCACATCTGATTAAATATAACTTTCTGGTCGATTTATTGTTTGATACATTTTTCTAAGTTATTCCTAATGATTTCCATTTATTTTTTAAATGAATGACAATTCTCATACTTATTGTGCTCATAATCAAGGCTTTGGATCTTGGGAGAGGTGCCAATCCCAAGTCCTATATGGTAGAACAAATATGGCAAGAGCTTGCAAATGCAAAATACCTAGAGTGGGAACGTTCGTCGTCCAAACGATCATGGGAATTGCAGAGCTTGAAGTATGTTTTTCTGGTGATTGTCAGACCTATTATCTGAGGGTCTTTATTAATGATTGCTGATCAGTTGTCTCTATGATATTTGTTATTAACTAATTCTTTATTTTACCATTTTGGTTAGCCAAGTGTAAATTTATTTATTTTATCATAAAATGTGTTCACGTCTCAGAGAAACATGTGAGTCTGCGTTAAAGGAAAAACATTTTCTCGATTCCTCCCAAATGGAAGGATTTGTAGATGATGCCACTACTTACCATTTGGAACAATTAGAAGCTTTAGAAAGAGTCTTCAGTAAAGCTGCAGAGGATGACACACCTACTGAGGTGTGTACATGGCTTGATTTTGTAATTGTATCTTCATTAATGTTTTTTGTGGTGCCCCGGAACTTCTATATTATTAATCTGGCCGATTGGCTTGTTGAGTCTACAGGTGCCAGATTATCTATGCTGTAGAATCACACTTGATATTTTTCGTGATCCTGTAATCACTCCAAGTGGACTTACATACGAGAGAGCAGTGATCATTGAGCATCTTGAAAAGGTAATGTGATTTGTATGTTTCATCTTTAGATGAGATGTTTTCCAGTTCAATGAAGTCAGTAGGTAATCATTTAACTTCTCCTGAAATAGGTGGGTAATTTTGACCCAGTTACGCGGGAACCACTTGCTCCATCACAGCTAGCACCAAACTTGGCCATTAAGGAAGCGGTTCAGGCATTTTTGGAAAAACATGGGTGGGCCTACAAGGTAGATTAAGTTAGAAATTAACAGTTTGTGGTAGGTTTTATCTGTTAAGCAAATGCCGCAGGATGCTGTATTTTAAGGGCGGCCAATGATGTTTGGTAATTACTTTTGTAGTTCCCTGCGGTGTCCTGACTTTGAAGAGCCGAGCCATCTTTTTTTTTAAGTGTACATATGGTTTTGAGTTTTGACTGTCGTATTTTGTGTACATAGTAGTGTCCTTTACTACGCGCTTACATATCAATGCCTGCCTAGACTTCCTTTTTCATTTGTCAAATTATTTTCATTTGTCTAATGAAATGATTATCTAACTAAGTTAATTTGGCTTATTTCAACGTGTTGTTTAGCCATTAAGTACATTCCGCTGGTTTCCTCAACTATACAAATCTCCTGTGTTTAATGATTTTCCTTTGATCATCTTATATCAGGCAATGTATGTGTAATTAAGGCCTTGGGATTGTGGGGGCTTAAGGGATTTATTGAGACCGGTGCTTGATTTTTTTATTCTTGTTCCTCCTTGTCTTCCACCACCCTTTTCAACCTCCCGTAATTAAAAAAAAAAAAATGGAAAGAAAAAAAGTAGTTTGCATTTGTTTGCATTTTTGGTAGTTAAACAAGAATTTATAAAATATTGCAGGTGTACAATTGAGATTGTTTAGTAGCATAAATAAAATTTGGCTAAAATATAACTTACCTCATTTTAACTTTGGTCATGTTTCAATCAACCCTTTATTCTTTGTGATCGTAATAAATTAACATATTTGTTAAAATTCACTATTAAATCTCACGTGCCCCAAACCCTTGTAATCCTTTTGCACCTTTGGTTATCAAAGCCGTGTGAGTAAAGGAAAACTTTCTCCTTAGCATTTAATACCTTAAAATAAAGGGGTTTTGCTTTAAATCACTTATATTTTAATACCTTAAAATGGGTTTTCCATCTAAGTCCATTATTAATACGGTTAGAAATTTAAATAATTTACCTATTGTAATCTTCTTAGAATAAGAGAATAGACTGATGAAAAAAGAAAAGAAAAAATAAGATCAAATATAAACTTACAACACTTACACAAAAGATTAAAAGTAAAAAAAATAATTATAGAAGAACAAAAAAGCAAACATGTCTAAATCAAAAAGGAAAAATTAGATTAAGAATGAAAAATTGAAAAAAAATGAATAAGACCAAATATGTTGAAAACTTACAACAATGATAAAAAAAGAAAAAAAAATCTAAATTAAAAAAGAAGAAAATGGATTGAAGACAAAAAAAATAGAAGATGAAATAAGACAAAAAAAAAGAAAAAGAAGAATAAGAAACCTATAAATTTCCAATATATTTGGTTTTTTTTTCTTTCTATTTTTGATTTAGATATGTTTGATTTTTTTCTCATATTTTATTTTTGATTAATGTTTATATAATGGTGTCATTTTAGTCAAAATTATTGTGTTTTATAATTAGAAAAATAGAAATTTAAAAGATGTTATCTTTGACGAACCTCCTTGCTTGCTGAAACTTCTTCTCTATGTGGACGTGACGGACATTCCTCATTCTCATAAAGGAAAGGGCTAGTCTTTTATTTTATGTCTTTATTTATTTGCTTTGTCTTTTATTCATTTTCATGTATAAAAAAAAAACAGAAATCATGGTGGAAAAAAGTGAAAGTTTTTTTTTTAATTTAAATATTAAATAAAACATAACAGTTTTAACTAAAATGATTGTCCTATAAATGAACAAACATTTTTTCCTTTTATTTTTTCACTTGAACTATTTTCTATCACTATTAAAAAAAATAGAAGAAAAAATAAGATAAAAAAGAAATAAAAGAAAAAAAAATCAATTTGTAAATTTTCAACATATTTGGTGTTATTTTTTTTATTTTTTGTCCTGGAACTATTTTTTTTATTTAGACATGTTTTTTCTTCTATATATTTTTTATCTTCAGTTTATTTTCTTTTTTAGACTTTTTTTTTGCATTTACTCTTTTCTGTTGTTACTGTTATAAGTTTCTAATATATTATGTATTAATTTTTCTTTTTCATTTTTTGTCCTGAGTCTATTTTTTTTATTTAGATATATTTAATTTATTTTCTTCTATTTTTATTTTTTTTGTAAGTATTATAAGTTTCAACATATTTGATCTTATTGAGTTTTTTTTTTTGTTTTGTCATAAGTATATTCTATGAAGGGTAAAATAAATAGATTAGTTAAGTTTCTAACCGTGTTAAGGATGAACTTGAATAAAAAAAATAATAGGGGCAAAAGTGATGAATAAAAAACATAAGGGTGTAAGTGATTAAAAGTAAGACCATAGGTGAGTTTTTGAATTTTTTCCTAAAATATATGACCAAGCCTGCAATTTTAAGCATCTAAATGCAACTAACCTTTTGGATAATGATTTTTTGAAACCGGAGAAGAAAAGTTCAAGTGATGTTCACTAATGAACATTGTGATCACCCGAAGTTAAATAAAAAACTTTAGTGCGTGCAATTCTTATTCTGATTAATAATTTTTAAGATATGTATATAAAATTTGCGTCCGATTTTTAAGAAATATAGAAGATCTAGATTAGTTCAGTAATTATATGTTAAATGAGATATTGTTTTTGTTTAGGACCTTATAAAACAAAGTTGGGGTAAGCGTACACAGTTCTTGAAACCAAAAGCTACTCATATTGTTTTCTAGCTTTCTCCTTTCCCAACAATACTTAGGTTGAGGATGCCCCTCCTCATATTGTAAAACGAGTCATTCTGCTTAGTCCTGATGAATGAAACTTCAATTTCCTCGTTCAACTAGTTTGGGGTTATGATGGGACCTTTATAATTTTGAAGTAGGTATGTCTCATGATAATTTTAAGTAGTATAATTTTAAATAGAATAATTTTTGTTTGAATTGATCTGAATAGTTTAACACATTTTTTTAAATGTTATCTATCAGTTCATTAATTACTCGTCTAGTTTGATTCGAGTTGCGTAAGATCATATGGGTCGCAAAGCTCTCCCTACCAAATTTTAATACAACTACGTACCCAAGAACTCAAACTCGAGACCATTGATTAAGCTGAAACAACCCTTTACCACTTAATCTACGTGCTTGGTTGTTAGTTTACTATGTTTGTTTCCAAAAAGACACCAAAAATACTCAACGTCATATCAATTGAGCAAATTATGACAGGAAGTGGTGAACTGAATCAAAGTGTGAAGATCTAGATCTGTATCCCTGAAGGGGTGAGAGGAAGTGGTATAGATTAGAGCTCTAAAGGGTTACTGTGTTAGCCTCAGTCTAGCTAAGCGTGCAAAGATGGAAGTTTTTGAGGACTACAATTATGGCTAAGGAGAGAATTCAGCAAAGTAACAACAATGGAGAGCGAATGGAGAGAATGAATAGTGAGGAAGCTGAAGTCCCTTTATATATTGCGTAAAGTGTGATGTTATAAATGTTTTCAGCACTATAGGTCCCATTAGATGTGAGGTTGCATGACCCATGACGTGTAAAGGATCATGCATGCATGGAAAGTGTAAGGGGATAAGTGTACAAGAGAGTCATGTGCTCGATGTGCCAAGTGATGGTGATATTTTTCGTCCACTATATTTGCTGGCTGGGCAGGTCTATCCGGCCAGACTAGAACAGAAGCCTCCCAACTTGGTAGTTTGTGAAGTTAGAGTGCCAAGAGGTCTGGAGAATTTTTTCGTCGGCAGATGTGATATTTGTGTTGATGATGGATACAAAGCTTTCCATGTCTACAACTTATAAAATCAAAATAAAAACTAAAACTGCTTATTGTCAATTTACTAATCTACAAAAGATAAATCAACAACCTAGGTTATTCTTAAGATGGTGTTAGGACTTCATTTGTGCTTGAACCTTTTGTTGAGGTGATAAGCCTTCATTGTTGCTTGCACCCCTCCTTAGTGTATGTTTTTTCCTCTTAATCGTTTTGTTGAAATTCAATGATCTGTTGCAACCTCTTGCATTATGTCCCCATGCACCATAGTTCCCACATCTTAGAGATTGCCTTTTTCTACTAACTTAGTAAGGATTAATCGATTCATCGACTACTTTCTTTCTAGCTTTCTTGGGTTTACCTGGAGTATTGTTATATTTTGGTGGAAGCAATGAATATTAATTGGTTTCAAGCCAATATTCTTCCCATGGTATAAGATGAATGGTATGAGCATAAACTCTTTCAAAAATATCCTTCAAGTAATAGAAATTAACAAAAAAAATTTGGGGTCAAAGTCATATTTGGTGAAGAGTAATGTCAATATTTGATAAAAAGAAACTTTGGCTATTAATGATACAATTGTTAGTCAATTTAGTTAAACAAGGTTTCAAAATAAAGTTAGTTTAACCAGTGAACATAATAATGTCATTTAAGTCTTAATTTGAATTCGGAAAATAGTTACTTATCTATCGTATACAATTTAAGGACCATAACAAGGTTGAAAGTTCGAACTCAAACAATTGATTTTTTTTCTTTCTAAAAAATGATTTAGTTCACTCGCTTTGCAATAAGCATCAAATGTGGATATTATCCGTTGGCTTTGGAACGGTTGTCCTTTTGGGTCAACCTTTTATGTTTGCCATTAGCTTTCATAGTTAGGGTGAGTTGATTCATTTGTTGCCAAAAATGTGATCTTTATTGCTTGGAGTCTTACTAGTTTAATATGTTCCTTAGGGTGTATTGTTATTTGAAGATCATTACCAACTGTTTCAACTTTCTTTTAAAGGGGAATTGTGGCCGTTGTAAATGTGTCAAGGCATTTCATACCTTGACCTGGGCTGGATGCGTGAAATTTTAATTTTGAATGAATTGACAAGCCTTAACAGGACTGCATTGCCTCGTCTTTAGATTGGCCCTAGACATGAACACATATAAATTAAATTTATGGGTGTGTTTGATGCAGGAAATGATCGCGTTAAGATGATTTAAGTTGAGGTTAAGGGTGTGCTTGGGGTTTGAAACACGACCTTGTTATGTTAATGTTCGTTGGATTGAAGATTTTTGTGTTTAAAATTTTAGATACGACGATGTTAAGCTAACATGTGGTAGGCCTAAGGATGTGTTTAAAGGATATGACCATAATTGGCTGGTGTGCTGAGTACTTACGGATCGTGACCGTATCAGACAAATATCTCTTGGATCGTTGAATGTTGGTGGCTGTAACACCCCATATTTGCTATTCCTCTAAGTAAACCCAAAAAAAGAAAAATGAGAGAGAATTATATGAAAATAAATAGGGAAGGATAAAAGAGGGGAAAAGATGCTAAAATGAATTAAAATTCACCACACGTTAAATACGGTAGACTGATAGGAACAAATGAGATCTTTCCTCGAAAACGAAAGAAAAACAATCAAGAATATATTTTAGAAGAACCTAGTATTATGCTTGTTCCCAAATAACTTATTGCCCCTGAAATGGTACAAATATGCAAAGTTCTCTAACCACGAGAATACTGAGAATTCCATTATATTTTGTAATCAAATTTGGGGTCAGAATCAAATCATTATTAATGATGTTTTTGCATTCTCAATTGCGTATAAAATTGTGGCGGATGATCTTGAGCCACAATCTATTATTAAAGCCATCAAAGACAAGATTGGCCAAAGTGGGAGGAAGCAATTAAGGTTAAATTAGCTTCCCCAACTAAATGAGAGGTTTTTAGGCCAATAACTCGAATCCCCGATGTAAGAACACGCACCGTTAATTTAGGAGATTAATTAAATAAATATGAGAATTAAGAAATAATTCAATAATTGACCCTAATAATTATGAGAAGGCTTAAATAATTATAGTAAGTGATTAATAATGTGGAAGTCGCTTTTTTGACGAAAAGTGCAGATACCAGTTCAACTCCACAGTATAAATGCGTACCGATGAAGTATCCCGAAAAATTATGAAAAGTATGTATATGTCACTAGAAAAATATATAGGACGAGCATAACAAGTTTCAAGTCAAAATAATGAGAACTGGTGCCAGAACTGATACTGGCTATGTAAAAGCGCGTACCGGAAAGGTGCTGCGAAAAAAAAATGACAAATCTTAGAAAAAAGAGTAGGTTCAGAATCCTAAGTTTGAGATTAAAATGCTAAGCGTAGCTATTAGCGCTAATACAATGCGATTAAGTTTAAACCGACTATAAATACAACTTTTGGCACATAACCCTAGGCCATAATCTGATTCTACGTGAGCCTTTGGAGCTGTGATCAGCCTCCTCCCTGTTCATGCCTTCCTCCCTTTGGAAAACCACCAAGTTGTCACCTTTTGCTTGATTCTTCCCTCATAATCTTGCAAACACTTAGTGGAGTGAGTTGTGAGTGTGTGAGGCAGCCTTTGTTCTGAGTGGAGCTTCTGTTTGGGGAGGTTTAAGGTGTTGTTTTCTGAGTTGTTGGAGAGGAGACCTTTTCTTGGCATTTTGAGCTTCAAGTTGTGAATTTTGAAGAGAAAGAACCTTTGTGGTGTGCCATTTTCGTGCACTTTCCAAGTCAGAACTTAAGGAGCTATTGTGAGAGCTCCAAGAGCCATTGTAGCTCTGTTTTGAAGCATTGGGTAAGTTGTTGAACCTTGATCACGAGTTTTCATTGTTTAAAGATTAAGTCTTGGCATGTAAATGAGCTAAACAAGTAACCAACCTGAACATGAACTAAAAGGGTATAAAAATTCCTGCTTGAACATAGTAGTGGGTTAAAACCCCAACCTTGGAAGTGATATCTAGCGAAAAGCAGAAACTGCATTCTGTCTTGAGATATCCGGATATGATATCCGGATACTGATATCCGGATATGACCCCAACATATATCCAAATATTCTGGGTTTTCATGAATAGTAACGGTACTATTCATACATAATGATATCTTGGGTTTGTGGACCCATGATTAGTTGATGTGGACTTCTGTAATAACTAATCTAAGTCAGAATCTAAGTGATTAAGGGCTTATGGCTTTGTGAGAAACCTAAATACATGAAACGTAAAGGAAAGACGTTGTCTTTATGTCATATGCTTGTTGTGTTTGAATATTGATATGATTATTGGTCCAAACAAGATTGTGATTGTGTTGTGTGTGGACTTTGAGCTTGGTTGGACTCTTGGCTTGGATAGTTAGCTTGCAAGGTAAGCTTTCGTGTCCTCGGTTTAGCCATTGTTGGTTCCACCATGTCCCATGGGGGAATAGTTTATATGCATGATGTGTTTTCATGTATTGTTTTATTGGAATGCTATTGAGTTGTTAAGTGAAAATGCCTTATGATATGTATGTGGTGTTCGCCTACACGGGATGTGATCCATTGGGCAGGTACGGCATAGGCGCGTACTATGTGGGTAATAGACGTATTCCTGCATTTCTCTGGCCAGTAGATTAGTTATAACACACATGACATGATTATCTGCTGCATTGCACTGGTTTTGGAACTTATACTGTTAAACTGCTTTTGGAACTTATATTGCACATGTAAGTGATCTTGGGGTGGAAGATCCTTGAGGACCCCTTGTCTTACTGAGATTTCTGTTTAGAGATCTCACCCCACGTTTGGGGCACCATTTTCAGGTTCCGGTAACTCGGGGGTTGAGACCTCGGGCGGAGGCCGGAGCTTAGTTGATTGATGTTTATCTGCTTATGCTGATTATGCTTGGATGCTGGATTATGTTTGTTGATATTTTCTATTAGCTTCATTTTATGGATTGTTGAGATGAGACTCTGTTGGTTATGTTTTTTTATTTGGTGAACATGTGGATTGTCCATGCCACATTTGATTATGTATTATTCGCTTAGACTTAGGTTGTATAAACTATCAGGATATTATTCGGACTACGTGTTGTAGATCCGTGACTTAGATACTCACACTTATCTATCTGTTAAGGTATTCAGTTAGCTGTCTATTTGCAATTTACATACAGGCAATGTTTTGGAAATCAATTAAGTAATTCAACTTTGTAATGATAATGATGTCATAATTGAAAAGAAAAAGATATTCCGCATTTTTAATTAAGTGTGGCTTAATACGATGACATGATAACAAATCGGGTATACACGGGGTGTTACATTTTATGATAACAGAGCACTTTCTAGGGAAAAAGCCTGTATGTATTGCAATAGCTAGGATGTCTTGTTGCGAGTCTGTCTTGTGTGTTTCCTCCATTGGGTTTTGCTATGATGATGCATGTGTGACCACATTGCGTGGGCCTTATCAACTCAGTCTTTGTGTAACTTGTGCAGAGTCATTGTAAAGCCTAGGAGAAACCGCGAGATGAACGAGGATCAGCCAGATCCTGTCCTGACTGCATTAGCTGATATGCAGGCAGCTAGACTAGCCGATCAGGAGGCCACTAGATTGGCCAACTTGGCAATGATGGACGTCGTTCGATAGGCGAATCGAAAGGCCACGAAAGATGTCCTTGAGGCAAAGAGGCTGGCGAACATGACCATTATGAGGGTCATGTTGGAGGAGATGCGGGCTGGCCACAATGAGGGTCAGTTGCCACCGCCACCACCTCCACCTCCACCGCCACCACCACCACCGTCTCCACCTAGTCTGCAGGACGAAAGCCAGAGTCACGTTGAGGGTGTCACTCCTCTCACTGGGGTGATGGAACCCTACTTGGAGCCTGCTGAGGATCACGATGTGATTGACCGTCCGCTTAATGCTTTTCTCAAGCATAAGCCACCTTCTTTTGATGGATCCTATGATCCTATTGCTGCTGCGAGATGGCTTCAGGCGTTGGATAAGATCTTCCGGGTCATGCAGTGTACTGATCCGCAGAAGTTGGTGTTCGCCACGTATATGCTGGAGGGCGATGCACATGAGTGGTGGATGAACACCTCTCATGCTTTCGAGATGCAGGGTCATGTCATGACATGACCATTCTTTGAGGACTGTTTCCTCGGCAGATACTTCCCGTATGATGCGCAGGAGAGGAAGCAGGGAGAGTTTGACAGATTGGTGTTGGGCTTGTTGTCTTCTTACGAGTACCTGGCTAAGTTTAATGAGCTGGTGAAGTTTGCACACTTTCGGATGGCTATGCCTACTCTGACGTTCTTGGCTGCTAAGTTCCGTAAGGGACTTAATGAGGAGATAGCTGACCGCCTTGCTGGAGATGCATCGAGGGACTTTGGGACACTGGTTCAGCAGTGTCGGGACATCGAGGATGTCTGTATTACGAGTAAGGCCAAGAGGGCCAAGATTTCTGAGACGAAGGGAACTGGTAGTTCCACTTCCTGGAGGGACATGAAGTTCGCTGGTAAGGGCAAATGGAAGCAGTTGGCGGCTAGGCAAGTGCCAAATCAGTTTTAGAGGACTTCTTTTCAGGGGAGTACAACGAGACCTCCTACTCCCAGATGCACGGGATATGGGAAGGTTCATGTGGGACCGTGTGCTGCCGGTCAAGTTATATGTTTCCAGTGTGACAAGGAGGGCCACTACTTCAGAGAGTGTCCGTCGTTGACGGCGAGAGCTGCAGCGGTTCAGGCAGTTCCACTTCAGATGGTTCCCCTTCCACGTACAGCGGCACCTGCAGTGCCACCTGCCACAGCTTATATTTACACCCTAGATCGACAGCAGTCGGAGAGAGCTCCGAACCTTGTCAGAGGTACTGTTTCCATTGGTGGATCTGTTGTTGATGTCTTGTTTGACTCTGGGGCTACGTATTCATTTGTTGCAACCCCGATTGCTGTGGGGCTTGAGTTGCTCATTGCTATGCTTTCTCCACCGTTGCGGGTGACTACTGCCACCGGAGAAAAGTGTGATACCTCCACTGTACATCGAGATGTCATGTTTTAGTGAGATTGCCGTGACTTTTCGGTAGATCTGATTGGGTTGCCGATGGCTAACTTGGAGATAATCCTTGGCATGGATTAGTTGTCCAAGAACTGTGTTATGATTGACTGTTATGCCAAGCAACTAGTGTTTTCTCCGTGTGATTCCACAGCCAGTTCCTCGCCTTATATTTCATTGCTGCAGGCTAGGAGAGCCTTGAGAGCAGGGGCATTTGGTTATGTCATGTTGGGAGGTTTGGTGAGGGGGCACAGGAGAATATCACTGGCATTCCTGTGGTGCGGGAATTCCTCGACGTGTTTCCTGAGTTTCTGCCACATAGGGGGATAAAGTTTTCCATAGACTTATTGCCTGGTATGGGGCCTATTTCATTAGCTCCATATCAGATGTCGCCACCAGAGTTGGTCGAGCTGAAGAAGCACATTGAAGATCTTTCAGCGAAAGACTTCATTCGACCAAGTGTGTCTCAATGGGAAGCACTGGTCATCTTTGTGAAAAAGAAAGATGGGATCATGCGATTGTGCACCGATTACAGACAGCTGAACAAGGTGACAATTCAAGAACAAGTATCCCCTTCCTCGTATTGATGATCTGTTGGATCAACTTAAGGGAGCTTGTGTATACTCGAAGATCAATCTTCGGTTCGGATACCATCAGATTCGGGATAAGCCGGAGGATGTCCCGAAGACCGCGTTTCGTTCAAGATACGGTCATTATGAGTATTTGGCGATTCCTTTCAGACTTACCAATGCACCCACAGTGTTCATGGATTACATGAACAGGATTTTTCAGCCGTACCTTGATTAGTTTGTGATCGTCTTCATTGACGATATCTTGATTTACTCCAAGACGAAGGAAGAGCATGCGAAACACTTGAGGATTGTGTTTCAAGTGCTGAAGGGGAAAAAGCTTTATGCTAAGCCTTCAAAATGCGAGTTCCAGCTCAAGTCTGTGAAGTTTCTTGGGCATGTGATTTCTGCTGAAGGAGTTGCAGTGGATCCGAACAAGATTGAGGCCGTGTTAGATTGGGAGAGGCCTAAGACGGTTACTGAGGTGAGGAGTTTTCTGGGTTTGGCAGGTTACTACCGGAGGTTCATCAAGGGATTCTCCATGTTGGTTCTACCTTTGACTCGCCTTACCCGAAAGGAATGGACTCACGAGTGTGAGTAATGTTTTCAGGAGTTAAAGGAGAGATTGACGACTGCACCTGTGTTGGTCCTTCCTGATCCTGCTGAGGAGGTTGAGCTTTACACCGACGCCTCTGGAAAGGGGCTAGGTTGTGTGTTGATGCAGTTGGGCAAAGTGATTGCTTATGCTTCGAGGCAGTTGAAGCCTCATGAAGAGAACTACCTGACTCACAATTTGAAGTTGGCTGCTATTGTGTTTGCTTTCAAGATTTGGAGGCATCACCTTTTTGGCATGAAGTTTGCCGTGTTCAGTGATCACAAGAGTTTGAAGTATTTGTTTGATCAGAAAGAGCTGAACATGAGACAGAGAAGATGGATTGTTGACCTTTCAGAAGAGGATCGTGGTTCCTCGAGGTCCTTTGATTGTTGAGGTGATGACAGAGGCTCATAAAGGCTAGTTTACTGTTCATCCTGGTGCTACAAAGATGTACCAGGACTTGAAAAGGAATTACTGGTGGCCGGGTATGAAGAAAGACATAGTTGTTTTTGTGTCCCAGTGTTTGATTTGCCAGAAGGTGAAGATTGAACACCAGAAGCCGTCTGGTAAACTTCAACCTCTTGAGATTCTGGAATGGAAATGGGAGAGCATCTTCGTTGTGGGTCTGCCGAAGACTCAGGCTGGTTGTGACTCTATATGGGTCATTGTGGACAGATTGACCAAGTCTGCCCACTTTCTTCCGGTGAAGGTGAGCTTCACTACTGAGCAGTTGGCCAGACTTTATGTTCGCGAGATCGTGAGACTTCTCGGGGTGCCTGAGAGTATAATCAGTGATAGGGACCCGAAGTTCACATCTCGGTTCTCGGAGGCGCTGTAGGGAGCTTTTGGTACTCAGTTGAGGTTGAGTACACCTATCACCCTCAGACTGATGGACAGACTGAACGGACCATCCAGACCTTGGAGGACATGCTGAGGGCTTGCACATTGGAGCAGGGTTCAGCATGGGATAGGTACCTACCATTGGTGGAGTTTTCGTACAACAGTTTTCATGCTAGCCTAGGCATGGCACCCTACGAGGCGTTGTACGGTAGGAGGTGTCGGACTCCTACTTGCTAGTCTGAGGTTGGAGATAAGGAGTTGTTTGGCTTGGACTTTGTCCAAGATATTACCCAGCAGATCCAGTTGATTAGAGAGAAGTTGAAGCAGGCGCAGAATCGCCAGAAGAGTTATTATGATGTTAAGCATCGTCCACTGGAGTTCAGAGAGGGTAAGCACATGTTTGTGAGACTTTCACCTGTCACCGGTGTTGGTCGGGCACTTAGATTGAGAAAGTTGAGCCCGAGATTCATAGGGCCCTACCAGATCCTCGGTAGAGTAGGACCTGTTGCCTACCGGCTTGTCTTGCCTCCGAACTTGGCCAACATCCACGACGTGTTTCACGTATCTCAGCTTGCAAGAATGTAGCGGATCCTTCGCACGTGGTGCAACCGGATGTTGTGCAAGTTCGGGAGAACTTGAAAACTCTCGTCGGACCACTCAAGATCCTCGGTCGCGGTGAGAAGCAGCTGAGGAGCAAGATCATTCCGATGGTCAAAGTGCAATGGACAGGAAGAACTCATGAGGAGTGTACCTGGGAGCGAGAAGACGAGCTTCTCCGGCAGTAGACCGACTTCTGAGACATGTATGTTTCTGATTTTGAGGACAAAATCCTTAAAAATATGGGGTGAATGTAAGAACCCACACTGTTAATTTAGGAGATTAATTAAATAAATATGAGAATTAGGAAATAATTCTATAATTGACCCTAATAATTATGAGAAGGCTTAAATAATTATAGTAAGTGATTAATAATGTGGAAAGTCGCTTTTTTGACGAAAAGTGCAGATATCGGTTCTGCTTCACGGTATAAATGCGTACCGATGAAGTATCCTGGAAAATTATGAAAAGTATGTATATGTCACTAGAAAAATATATAGGACGAGCATAACAAGTTTCAAGTCAAAAAATTGAGAACTGGTGCCAGAATTGATACTGGCTATGTAAAAGCGCGTACCGGAAAGGTGCTGCGAAAAATATATATATATGACAAATCTTAGAAAAATGAGTAGGTTCAGAATCCTAAGTTTGGGATTAAAATTCGAAGCGTAGCTATTAGCGCTAATACAGTGCGATTAAGTTTAAACCGACTATAAATACAACTTTTGGCACATAACCCTAGGCCATAATCTGATTCTACGTGAGTCTTTTGAGCTGTGATCAGCCTCCTCCCTGTTCATTCCTTCCTCCCTTTGGAAAACCACCAAGTTGTCACCTTTTGCTTGATTCTTCCCTCATAATCTTGCAAACACTTAGTGGAGTGACTTGTGAGTGTGTGAGGCAGCCTTTGTTCTGAATGGAGCTTCTGTTTGGGGAGGTTTAAGGTGTTGTTTTCTGAGTTGTTGGAGAGGAGACCTTTTCTTGGCATTTTGAGCTTCAAGGTGTGAATTTTGAAGAGAAAGAACCTTTGTGGTGTGCCATTTTCGTGCACCTTCCAAGTCAGAACTTGAGGAGCTGTTGTGAGAGCTCCAAGATGTTTTGAAGCATTGGATAAGTTGTTGAACCTTGATCATGAGTTTTCATTGTTTAAAGATTGAGTCTTGGCATGTAAATGAGCTAAACAAGTAATCGACCTGAACATTAACCTAAAAGTGTATAAAAATGCCTGCTTGGACTTAGTATTGGGTTAAAAACCCAACTTGGAAGTGATATCTCGCGAAATGCAGAAACTGCATTCTGTCGCGAAATATCGGATATGATATTCGGATATGGATATCCGGATATGATATCCGGATATTGATATCCGGATAGGGGTCTTGAGATATCTGAATATGGATATCCGGATATGATATCCGGATATACATATCTGGATATGATATCCGGATATGATCGATACATATATCCAGATATTCTGGGTTTTTGTAAACAGTACCTATACTCTTCATACAGAATGATATCTTGGGTTTGTGGACCCATGATTAGTTGATGTGGACTTCTGTAATAACTAATCTAAGTCAGAATCTAAGTGATTAAGGGCTTATGGCTTTGTGAGAAGCCTAAAGACATGAAACATAAAGGATAGGCGTTGTCTTTATGTCATATGCTTGTTGTGTTTTAATATTGATATGATTATTGGTCCAAACAGATTGTGATTGAGCTGTGTGTGGACTTTGAGCTTGGTTGGACTTTTGGCTTGGATAGTTAGCTTGCAAGGTAAGCTTTCGTGTCCTCGGTTTAACCATTGTTGGTTCCACCATGTCCCATGGGGGGATGGTTTATATGCATGATGTGTTTTCATGTATTGTTTTATTGGAATTCTATTGAGCTGTTAAGTGCAAATACCTTATGATATGTATGTGGTGTTCGCCTAGACGGGATGTGATCCATTGGGCAGGTACGGCATGTGCGCGTACTATGTGGGTATAGAAGTCTTCCTGCATTTCTTTGGCCAGTTGATTAGTTATAACACACATGACATGATTATCTGCTGCATTGCACTGGTTTTGGAACTTATACTGTTAAACTGCTTTTGGAACTTATATTGCACATGTAAGTGAGCTTGGGGTGGAAGATCCTTGAGGACCCCTTGTCTTACTGATATTTCTGTTTAGAGATCTCACCCCACGTTTGGGGCACCATTTTCAGGTTCAGGTAACTCGGGGGTTGAGACCTCGGGCGGCAAGAGGCCGGAGCTTTGTTGATTGATGTTTATATACTTATGCTGACTATGCTTGGATGCTGGATTATGTCTTTTGATATTATGCTATTAGCTTCATTTTATGGATTGTTGAGATGAGACTCTATTGGTTATGTTGTTTTATTTGGTGAGCATGAGGATTGTCCATAGCACATTTGATTATGTAACGTTCGCTTAGACTTGGGTTGTATAAACTATCAGGATATTGTCCAGACTACGTGTTGTAGATCCTTGACTTAGATACTCACACTTATTTATCTATTGAGGTATTCAGTTAGCTGTCCATTTGCAATTTACATACAGACAATATTTTGGAAATGAATTAAGTAATTCAATTTGGTTATGATAATGACGTCATAATTGAAAAGAAAAAGATATTTCGCATTTTTAATTAAGCGCGGCTTAATACGATGACATGATAACAAATCGGGTATACACGGGGTGTTACACCTGACAATATAAAGCCCGTTGGATATAAATAGGTATTTGTCCCTAAACAAAATGAGAAAAATGAGGTTGTAAGATATAAAATTCAACTCCTCGCCCAAAGATTCACTAAAAGGCCTGAGATTGATTATGATGAGACAAATTCATCTGTGATGTATATGATTGCATTTTGCTTTCTAATTAGCCTAGTACTATCTAAACGATTGAAAATGCATCTCATGGATCCGCCCTTTAGAGTTTATGGAAGAAGACTCATAGCTATGGAAAAGCTAACTCCTGGTCACTCGAGAGTTAATATGACATCCTTGCTCTCGATAGAAAGGTGGATAACAAGAGGAAATGATGGATTGGTTCTGTAACCCTACGGGAAAGGTTGATCAGTTGATCGACCATCTAGCTCTGGGGCCACAAAGTATTGATAGTACTCTGTGCGGACATTAAATGAGTTAGGCATACTAAAGGGGTTTAGTAAGCCCATGCTTATATATGTTAGTGACTATTTGGGCCTAGTGGTCACATGCCTATACACTTAGTTGGCTTGAACTAGCATATGGTTTTGGGCTTATAGGAGTATATTGTAGATCTTATGAGATAGGATCATGCAAGTAACAAGTAAGCCATGTGTTATGACCACATGAGCTTAAGCCCAATGGGGTGCAAACTAGCTGGGCCTAGGAGGCACTAGCTTGTCTACAAATGGGGCTATAGAAAAGGACCGCTTCATGGACTTGATTGGATCAAGTGGTTTTAAAGTTTAAATTTAAAGTTCAAATTAAATAAGGATTAGATCCTTATCTTAATTTGAATTCTGAATTTAATTTTGTATGATGAGATAAAGATCTTATCACATGTTTAAAATTTGAACTCATTTAAATTTTAAATGTTTGAAATTTAAATAAGTTTAAATTTCATTCTTATCTTAATAATATTAATATAAGCCCTCATCCTATACGATCTGACTTGGTCAAATCCTATTTTCTAGAAGTGATCTTAGAATTTGAATTCAAGACTAGATAACTACTAGTCATAGATTAAAATTCGATTGGGATAGGAAGAAAAAATAGACATGGTTTAACTATGACTCACGCATTGGGTACATCATTTTATGAACCATAAGAGGTATAACCACCACATACAAGTCACGAAAAGCAACAAGGCAGCCGCGAGCTTCTTCTTCTTTCCTCTCCATCGCTTACTTGTTTTCCAGTACACAATCAAGTAACTTGGATCCCAATTAAACACCATAGTAACAGGGTAACCCTTTCTTGTTCGAGTAACAACCGTACGAGGCAAGGGTTTCGTCCTAGGAGAAGAGTTCTCACAAGCCCTCAAGGTGATAGTGTGGATTACCATTGAAGATTCAACCTATATATGTCGTGATCAAAGGTATGAAGCATAAAAGCCATATAAAGATGGGACCTTTATATGCGCTCATGAAATCTTGAGCGAGTAAACATAAAGGCTTATGCCTTTATGTTGATCGCATGTTTCTTATAAAAGTGATATGCACATATTCACGAATTATAATGAGTTCGATCCATATAGCATGTGTGCTTCCTTGAAAAATAATTTTTTGTTTTTACACATGTTATACCCGCGGCCATGACTTGTTCTAAGGATGCAATTTTTTTTCATCCTAACTTTCAATTTCCTCTTGATCTTTTCTGGTCTGACTCTATCTTTTTCTTTATCGAGTTATTAGAGAAATATAAAAACCATTAAAAAAGGGACTTACTTAAATAGCTTAAGATTTTAGATGATTTGGTGGCTTTACACGGTACCAGAGCCTTTGTGACCAAGTGGTCACTAGTTCGATCTTCACCGCTCTTATTCTATTAAAAAATAATTAATTATTATGAAATTTCATAACATATGGAGGCTTGACCCGATGCATTATCCACCTTTCAAGCCTAATGTGATCTTGTATGAGGGGGATTGTTACAAAAATATAAAAACTGATGGGACGAAAATTTGTTCCCATCTGCTTCATTTTTCAGTGCAGAACACCATTCTTTCCGCCCCCTTTTTAATTAGTTTATTTTAAATATTAGTATAAATGTAATAAATATTAGCTTGCTAGAGGGAATGACCTACAACGTGGAAAATAGAAGAAGAAAATGGTAAAACAAGATAAGATCAAGCTGTCCTTTGCTTATTCCATTAACTGTTGCTTTTGCTTTTTGCAGGCAACTCTGAAAAGCAAAAAGTACACTGTAGTGCGCACAACAAAGCAGCCAAAGGACATCGCGACAAAGAGAAGAGTAGGTGTCGAATTGCTGCACTAAGGTAAGAAGATCGTCCTCGAGAATCAGTGCTAAAGGACAGATCGACCTTGTACCCATCTGGGGAAATCATTGCCCATCGTCTGATCAAGCTAGAAGGAAGCAACCTCCTTCCAACGATGTAGGTAACGACTCCGTTAATCACAAGATTACCATCGTCTCACCTTGCCTATAAATAGAAGATCAAACGAAAAGCAAAATTGGTTTTGAAGTTTGGGAATACTTAACTGCAACGTTGGCATAACCAACTTCTGCTCACTGAGTTTTTAGCATAGAAAAACACCTTTATCTTCTCTACACCCCCATTAAGTCTCCTCTCGAGCAGAGAACCATATTTCTCCACTTTATTTTTAGTGTTGTATGTTGAGCTTTAAAGTCTTTGAGTCTGTAATTGCTTTTCTACCAGTTCGTCTTCATCAACTTGCATCTCGAGTCTATGGGAATTCATGTTGTTAAGATTATGTATACATTTTCAGCTATGTCTTTAAACATAAGCTAACTTCTTTTTGAATGGTGAAACTATGAAATTGTTAAATTACTGTCTTTGAAACTCTCTGACTAAACCTTTTGGATTTCTATTGTTTACATACTTTAATATCTAATATCAACTGACCTAAGCATGACTGAGAATGGGACTTCCAAAAAATGAGGGATTTCAAACAGCTGAACAATAGGAGGAAGGTGAGTAGTAACATTCTCACTGTCGACTTAGGAATAAAGGGCCACCTCTTTCACGAAGGTTCTGTACCAAATCATTGTTGGGACGAAGTGGCGATAGGAATATGGGGCTTCGTATACCATTTAGCCTATGAGCTGAGGAATCTGAGTTGGCATTATAAAGACTTGAACAATTCATTGGGTAAGGTCTTGAGCAGAGATTTTAGTTAGTTTAACAGTGGATTAGTGGATCCATTCCCTTTCTTTAACTTATTATTTCGTTCATCACACCACCGTGTTATTCTTTGCTAAATATCACTTTACTTTTCTGCATTATTTTATTTTGTTTCACACCACACACCTCAACCAATTATTCCTATGATCTGTTATTCCTCCTTTTATTAGGAAGCCTTTGAGTATATAACGATGTGAGGAATTGTTTGAAGTAAATCGAACCATTTGTCATAAGGGAACACTCTTGGGATATTTGGGAACGTTAACCAGGACAGTTCAATACTGTTAACCTATTCTTTTCATTCTTTGACACAACTTAAAATATTAGTTCGCAATATTTTCTCCGTGGGCACGATAATTTGGGACTTAAACACTCCCTTTTATTACTTGATGCCTGCACTTGCGCGAAATGGTCTTCATTTTAGGGAACAAATATGTTCCCTCTTATTGATTATAAGAAGGACCAAAGTCACAATATTGGGAACAAATGCGTTTTCCTTGATAGACGGCAATAGGACCTAACAATAACCATTAAAAAAGTGTTCATTTAAATAGCTTAAGCTTTTAGGTGAATTGATTATTTTATACGGTTCAATGCAGGGGGGTGAAGAATCACAAGGGACATGTCATATAAGGGAGATGTAAAAATTAGAATTTGATTTCACAAATAAATTGAAAATTTCTTGATTTTATTTATCTTTTTCTTTCAGTAGTTTCTTTTATGGCTTTAATGTTTCTATAGTGAATGTAAATAAGTTATATACATTCATTTCCAAAACGATATCGTTTTGGGTTGAAAGATTAAAAAAATATAATGAGAAAGACTATTATAACCCTAAAACAAATTATAATTACAAAAATACCTTGATTTTTGCCCTAAAATGACATCGTTTTGCGTTCAATGTAGATAACTTATCTTTATTGACCATAGAAAAAATGAATCCTTTTATATTTATATGTGATTGTTATTGCTATATATCCTTGATAAAACACAATGGAATGATAAGTTCAACTTAAGCATCATAAAATATTTTTGAATCAATACATATCTAAGTCATGTGCTTTTATTATGATTTTTGGATCGTTAGTTTTTATAATCCTTGATGGTTATTGTGAGTGTTTGTGGAAAGATTAATCAATTCAATTAATTTTTTTTAACAATAAATAATAATCAATCAAATTAGTTTAGAATGTAAATCTAATTTAATCTGATTCAATATAAATCAGTTCGACCTGTTTTTTAGTTTTGAATTATAACTTTTTAAATATTTAATTTCATTATGATACATCAAATTCAAGTCTAAACTAGTTCATCAAAAAAAAAAAAAAAATTCTAACAATTCATTAAAATACACCAAAATAAAAAAATTATATCTAATTAAATAAACTGTTAATTCAATAATACTTGTCCAAATCAAAATAAGGAAATTTAGTATGACTTGAGCTATATTAATGAAAATCTCATAAGTAAACTATTAATTTGAAAATATAAGTATAAAATTTCAATTCAATTTGGATTGGATCGATTTTTGTGTTTTTTTGGAACTCAGATCCAATCTAATTAATTATTTTGAATCTTTCTCAATTTTTTTTTTCATTTATCTAGTTTTTAATTTTTCAAATATTACTTTGTAAATTTTTATTGAATGAGTTAAATTTTAGACACCAATTAGAAACATATATTGTTGATTACTAGATTGTTTGCATGTGGCTGGTTTGTTAGACCTGCATCAGTGCTGGTCCGTGCTTTGCGGTATGATGCCCCCTTTCATCATTTAGTTCAAGCTTTATTTTCAAATCTTCAACTCATCTAATAGTGATTAACAATATAAAAGTGGGAGCCAAAAAAACGAGCTACTCATGTGAAAAAGAATTAAATAACTAACACAGGATACAAGATATATAGATCACACTTAAAGTTTAATAATGGCAACTTGTAACACTAAGGGATGTTTGGTAGAGGAGAATTTTTTTTATCGAAAAAATTCAATTACTAGAAATATGATAAGAAAATAAGTTAGATAGAAAAGTTTAAAAAAAGTTGTTTGGTTGACCAAAATATTACCAGGTAAATTTATTTAAATTTTCAGAATCCATGTCTGGTTAAATGTAAAAATGACAAAAATAATCCTTTAAATATTTTGAACCAACTGTGGGGCCATGACTGAAATTTGAAGTGTGATGATTGAGGCATGACGATATTATAACAGATTGAAGAAGAGGGTATTATGGTCAATTTTGTTGTTGTTTTTTATCCATTTATCCATCTAACTCACAATACCACATTGGAAGTGATTTTATTGAATAGTGATTTTTGTTGCATTTTACACACAAATGTCAAAGGATCAGAAAATGTGTTTCATGTCAAAATCTTGCAATATTTTGAACCAAACGTGGGCAACAAAGAATATCTATTTCTAATGCTTATATATCTTTTAAAAAAACTTCTACCAAACACTACCTAAAGAACAAATAGTCCTTTTGACTTCTGAAGCAAGTAGCTAGAACTATTATTAATTGCCTGGTTGTAATGACAGAAACAATGCTAACAAAAGTAGATCTCAATGCATTTGTCCACTATTGCCGCGGGGTTGTAGCATGGGAACGTGAACAGGGGATCTAATTAATGAAATAGATAAATTCTTATATTTCTGTATTACTTCAAAGCAAATGCTAGATTTGTGCTTCGAATCTCTATGTGTCAAACCTGATTTCTGCAACTTCATTTTCAAAGCCATCTCAATGCTTTGAAGTGAAGGATTTTATAGCCCTTCCTTGCCACTGCTAGACTGAAGTTTTCTTCTTTTACTCGGAGCTTCTAGTTGTTTTAGTTGCCTTCATAATGGTTAAGTAAAGACCAATCGCCACTTGATCCACCGTATTTGAATTTGAGGTTCGTTTTTGTCTTACTCATCTATCACCGGAAATGTTTGTTTCTTGAATAATGAGCTCCATTCATTTACAAGAATGTATTTATCTTCTCTACAAATTAAAATGATAAATATGACTATCAAAAAAATGTTTTTATTTGTTAAGCTAATTTACCTTGGTTGATTATCTTGACATGATTGGGTAGATAGAAAAGACAAGAAAAGAAAAGATTATTTAAAGTCAATATTGATTGGGTAGATGATACAATATTGATTATTTAAAGTCAATATTTCAAAAATAACTTATGTAAAAAAGAATTAAAACAGTCATTTTTTTCAAGACGGAAAGTAAATGAAAATGCTAAAAAATCGTATGAGAAAATTGCAGTCAAAAATTAATGTATTCTATTAAAAATTGCCATACTTTTGCACAGTAAAATTCCATTTGATTATCTAATATAATCTAAACTTTTGTTACGCCAGGAAAAATAATTAACCGGAGGTTTTTGGTAAGTGCCTAAATTTTAGGAAAAACTTTAAAAGAATTCCTAAAAGTTTCTTCAGAATCACTTACCCCTTTCTAAATTTTTTAATCATTTATACTTTTATTTAAAAAAAATTTACCACTTACCCTCCTAATTTGATTTTTCATCCAAAATTCAGGTTAACAAAGTTAATTTTTTAAAAAAATACTAAAACTATCCTTAAAAAAAAAAGAATTAACCCTTGCATTAACTAAACCCTACTGCTAGCAAGAGATGGTCATTGAGGAGTGGAGCCACCGATGCGAGCCTGACCACCTTGACCGCATAGTTGAGATATCGATCACAAGAAGCTCTCGAGCCCTTTGCTAGCTGTGTGTTTCTGGTCTTCAAATAGAGAAAATATTCACTTTCATTGCAGAAAAGTAAATTGCAAGATTTCAATTTACACACCCCCATTATTTGGTGTTTACTGCATATAAGAGGAATCTTAAGATTAAATACTTCACTGATTAAATATTTCAATTCCCTCACTTGGATGAAAAATCAAGTTAGGGGGTAAGTGATAAATAAATTTTAAATAAGGATGTACATGATTAAAATCTTTGGGAGGGGATAAGTGATTTTGAGAAAATTTTCAAAGAGGTTTTTGAAGTTTTCCCTAAATTTTAAAATCATGGAAAGGTGACTTATTCTTATTTTCCCATATTTGGTAGAAGGAAATCTAAATATTCTCGTGAGATTTTTATATTCTTGGAATTTAACTTTACACACAAGAATCCTAATTCAAAATACAATTGAACATGTGGTATTTTAAAAATCTCACATGGTAGGAAAATGTTGACTCTTTTTTAAGATCAAAATACTCAATATTTTCAGGAATATTTTGACCTACCACATAAGTTTTTGATAATATTTTTGGAAAATTCACTTTTCCACTATATTCATAGAAATTGTGATTTCCGAATAATTTTTTTTTCTATTCTATCAAATACCCCATAAATGAAATATGGATGATATGAGATATATATGCCTTCAGAGGCTTTTTGACCCTTTTGCCCCTCATTAATTAATTAATAACCAATTTGCCCCTCCCCCGGAACTATCCATCATCCTGCCCCCCTTTAGTCGATTAAGGTGATGTTTTGGTCGACTACATTGCACAAACTCAGGAATTATGAACCCCGCGTTTTAATCGACTACTTATTTAGCTTGATCGATTAAATGTCTTGAAGGTTTAATCGACTACACCCATTATTTAGTCGACTACTTTTCGCAGATAACCTATATGCAGCCATTCTCGATCTCATTTCATAAATTTTCGTATTGCAACCCACTCTACCTCTTGTTTGTCAACTGTGATCCTTCCAAGTCCCCTTACTTGTCATCCCACCATCTCTAAAGACTTGATATTGTTAAATCATTGTCATTCCATCCACACTTTCATTTCTTGGCCCCAAAATTCGAACCCTACTACCAAATTCGTGTGAAATATGACCTCAAGTCCAAACATGTATGTTACAATGATTTACTATAATGGAAAGCATTATAAAGGTCCCAATGGTGTTCAATTTGAAGGAAAAACGAAAATGTTGAAAATCAAACGGGGCACTACTTACAATGAGCTGAAGGGAGAATTCACCAAAAATTAGGGCTACAAGGCAGCCAATGCGTTCAGCGGATGATCGCCAGGGTAGAGTCTACAGTTGGTAAGGATGCTTTATTCTACATTGGTAACGATATATGTGATGATGAAGATGTGGAATGTGTCATAGATGCAATTTTTTACCGAAAATTTCAAAATTTTATTGAGATATATGTTGAAATAGATTGTGGTCAATCTTCATCTGCACCCATGCATGAAAGAAGTCAGAGTCAAGAAGACAGAGTAGTCGGTTTATCTGCACCTGCACCGGTCTTAAGTCAGATAACACTGAGGGAAATAGACGAGAATGAGCACGATGAGGATATGGACAGTGATGACAACGATGAACCTGAGAGTGTTATTTCGCTGGGTGACACCTCAGATACGGACGTTGAGGGGAATTTTGACGCTGACATAAACTTAGGAAATCTGAGTTCCCAGGTTATGCCACCACTTCGTGTCGTGTTGACCCTATTAGCAGTGGTAAGATAGTGAATTAAAGTTTTTAAATGAATATCTCATATTTGTGTTATCATTCGTACTGACAGAAAAATCCTGTAATTTGGATGTAGGTTCTGAGATTGAGTCGTTTTGGAACGAAAGCCCACATTATTCCTTCATTAATTGGGCTCACCCTAATGATGAGACAGAGATATTGTATGGCGACGATGACTTCCACGGTGGCTGGCAATTAGGGGATCCATTATATTTGTATCAGAAGTTTCGTAGTAAATCTGAAATGCAACATGCAGTCAAATTATATTGTATGAAGGCTCACCGTACTACTGTCGTGGCAAAAAGTGATGAGCATATATTTATGATGAAGTGTCGGCAACATATTGATGGTTGTCCCTGGTACATGCGGGCTATGTTACCCAAGAATGGAAATACTTGGGTTGTTAGTATGCGGGGTAAAGACCACACCTGCTTAAACCAAGGTCTTACCCGGGACCATTTACAGCTGGATTCTGATGTTATCTGTGCATCAATTATAAGTATGTAATACGCGATGGTTGGTTACATAAGTTATGTTTAACATATTTAATCTGATGTTTAGGGTTGACAATGTTGACTTTGATTTCTTTTATTATTTTCCTTTCTAGGTATGTTAAAAGAAGATCCATCAAGCAAACCAGTTCTTATTCAAGAAAGGGTTCAGCGTTTGTATGGATACAACATAACTTACATGAAGGCTTAGAAGGCTAAAATGAAGGCCATTGTCAAGTTATTTGGTGACTGGGATAAATCATATGCATTCTTGCCTGGTTGGCTGACATACATGGCACAGGTTAATGTGGGTTCTGTGTTCAAGATTGATATGACCCAGTGCTTTGATGAACGTCGAGTCTACACCAGTAAGGTTGTATTTCACAGGGTATTTTGGACATTTCACCAGTGCATTGAGGCATTTAAATATTGTAAACCCATCATTCAAATTGATGGCACACACCTGTATGGTAAATACAAAGGTACCCTTTTGATTGCTACCTCACAGGATGGAGATGGATACATTCTGCCTATTGCCTTTGCCATTGTTCCGCCGGGTGAGAGATTGGAAGATTGGTCATGGTTTCTTAGCCTAATGCGTTTTCATGTTACACATAGGCATGGTATTTGTCTAATATCTGATCGTCACCCCAGCATCATCAGGGCTGTGAGGGATCATGCTGGTTGGCAGCCTCCATTTGCATATCACGTGTTTTGTCTTCGTCACATCGAAAGCAACTTTAACACTAAGTTTAGGGATGTGGAACTGAAGAAAACCTTGATGAAACTAGGTATCCAATTCCCTTAATGTGTACAAGTTGTATTAAATGCAAATTTATATATAACTCATTCAATTGTGTATTTTTTTGTAGGGTACTTGAGTTCGAAGATTCATTTTGATATCAGATTTCAGGAATTTGTCGACAGTAACCCACAAGTAGCATCATGGATAGATCAGATTCCGAAAGAGAAACGGTGCAGGTCTTATGATGAGGAGGGCCGAAGATTTGGGCATATGACGACTAACCTATCTGAGTGTATCAATAAGGTCCTAAGAGGTGCACGAAATTTGGGTTGGCTGACATACATGGCACAGGTTAATGTGGGTTCTGTGTTCAAGATTGATATGACCCAGTGCTTTGATGAACGTCGAGTCTACACCAATAAGGTTGTATTTCACAGGGTATTTTGGACATTTCACCAGTGCATTGAGGCATTTAAATATTGTAAACCCATCATTCAAATTGATGGCACACACCTGTATGGTAAATACAAAGGTACCCTTTTGATTGCTACCTCACAGGATGGAGATGGATACATTCTGCCTATTGCCTTTGCCATTGTTCCGCCGGGTGAGAGATTGGAAGATTGGTCATGGTTTCTTAGCCTAATGCGTTTTCATGTTACACATAGGCATGGTATTTGTCTAATATCTGATCGTCACCCCAGCATCATCAGGGCTGTGAGGGATCATGCCGGTTGGCAGCCTCCATTTGCATATCACGTGTTTTGTCTTCGTCACATCGAAAGCAACTTTAACACTAAGTTTAGGGATGTGGAACTGAAGAAAACCTTGATGAAACTAGGTATCCAATTCCCTTAATGTGTACAAGTTGTATTAAATGCAAATTTATATATAACTCATTCAATTGTGTATTTTTTTGTAGGGTACTTGAGTTCGAAGATTCATTTTGATATCAGATTTCAGGAATTTGTCGACAGTAACCCACAAGTAGCATCATGGATAGATCAGATTCCGAAAGAGAAATGGTGCAGGTCTTATGATGAGGAGGGCCGAAGATTTGGGCATATGACGACTAACCTATCTGAGTGTATCAATAAGGTCCTAAGAGGTGCACGAAATTTGCCGGTAACGGCATTGGTCAAGATGACTCAAAGTAGACTTGTTGAGTATTTTGTAAAGAGACGTGAAAAGATCCAAAAAGCAATGGCAAAAGGCTGGAGAATTGCAAAAAAAGGTTGAGGATGTCATACAAAAGAATAATCAGTTAACGGTTAGTCTCCGTGTGCGAGTTTTTGATAGAGAGCTGCAGTTGTTTGAAGTGGAGGATGCCTACAATCAATCTACGCGTGATGCCTGCGACATAATGAGGGTGGACTTGCTCAATCGCAAATGTCAATGTGGAGGGTTCACATCTAGAAGCTTTCCTTGCAGTTACGTGTTAGCAGTGTGCAAGGTATAAAAATTGAGCCACTATGACTATGTCGATCCTGTGTTTACAATGTCACATATTGACAAGGTCTATGCTGCACATTGGTATCCAATGGGTAATGAGTTGTTGATTCCACAAATAGATGGCCCAACTATTATCCCAAATTCATCTTTGGTGCATGCACAAGGAATACCCAAGTCTTCAAGGATACAGAATGAGATGGATTGGGTTGAGTCGCTACCCACAAGCAGTCAGAGTAGATGCAGTACTTGCAAACAAATTGGTCACAACAAACGTACATGTCACATGAGGATGCCACAGAGTTGATCCAATGTTGTGCATTCAGTTATGAACTTGATGTTAGGAGGCACCATGGTTTAGTTGATGTATTTCTCTTATGTGACTCTGTATTGTAATCATTATGTGTCTTTATGTTGCTTTTTGTAATGTATTGTTATGTATTCCACAGAGTTGACTCTTAGTTGATGTATTGTAATGTATTGTAATGAAATAAACAAATTTCTGGTACCCAAAACCAACATTTCGAAACATTGACAAGGGATTACACGATTCACATTTGTTTTTTGTATCATAAGTTTTGTTCCCCAAGTCACACTGAGTCTGTAAATGAGTGTCCAATCAAGATTGACCCTAAAAAATTCGTGGAAAACTGAAAGTGCTGTCAAAACCAATGTTTTAATCGATCAACCCATACTGGTTTAATCGACTACATTTACAGACACTTTCAGTTTTCCACGAATTTTTTGGGGTCAATCTTGATTGGACACTCATTTACAGACTCAGTGTGATTTGGGGAACAAAATTTTGGAAACAAAAAACAAACGTGGACGTTAAAATCCCCTAATCCCTTGCCAATGTTTGGAAACATTGGTTTTGGGTACCCGAAATTTGTTTATTTCATTTTAGGATAGCATTAGTCATTCAATCATGTTTGTATGGACAATTATGACATGTTGTGCAACATAAGGAACCAAAATTATCATTGTCACATGGAAAAGTATTATTCACGCAATGTAGTCAACATTGAAAAGGGGATAGAAAATACAACTAAATAATTCAAATAACAAAACAACAACTTCATTACATGAAATAGTTCAGCAACTAAACCCTAATACAAACCCTAATCCCGACCTTCCAAGAAATCAGATATAAAGCAAAATACATAACAATAAATCCACCCTAAACATGAACTAAAAACATAAACCATAAATCTAATCCTCTTCCTCTTCGGACGTTGTCTCCTCGTCATCCTCATCTGACACATGAGCCCCCTCCCCTGCATCCTCCTCAACCTCCTGTCCTCGTGCAAGCTCTAAACGAGCAAGCCGATCTTCCACACTCTTGAACCGTCCCTGTATGTGTCTAAACCTTTCATTCCCTTTCTGGATGTGACTCTTCCTCCATTTTTTATGTTTCAGCGCCATTTTTCCTATCTTCTTTAGTGTGGCATTTATGCCTTTCATGACGTCACGCAAAGAAAATCCACCTTTAGGTTCAGCTATCTCCTCAACCTCAGGCTCATCATCATCCTCCTCCTCATCCTCCGCCTCTGGCTCAACTATGTGTGCATCTGGGGCAACATAAGGTACCTCAACCTTAACCTCAACCGTACCAGTGGACTGCCACACACCGACATTATTCTTTGCAATCTTGCACTGCTCCAGTAGGCGCTTTCCGAACTTGCAATTATGCCTGTGGTCTTCTTCAAGTGCTCAGTGTCCATGGGAACACCAAAGTGAACAAGTATCCTCTGTACCAGACAGGCGTATGGAAGATGACCCTTATGTTTGTGCTTAAACATAAACCAACAGATGTAGTGCCTCCAGTTGACCAGGGTGGCATGTCAGATAGCCCACATGATAGGAATGTCATGTTCCAGCACCCTGGAATGATTGAAAGTTCGCCGGAACAGGATGTGGGTGATGGCATAATGTAATATGCGGGCCTCTACACTGAGAAACCCCACCATATAGTGAATGTGACGGCCACGTGCAATATCATGCCTCTTGGCCTCTTCCACAGCATCTCCTCGGGAATATCCAGGAATTGGAACAGTGCTATCAACATCATATTCCACAGTCTGCGAAGCATCAAAGTCACACCCCAGTATCTCCAACCTTACCGGAGCCGTCATGATGATGTCCACTCCGCAGACCCTGGACCTCAACTCACCCTGAGCATAGCTGAGGTTATGGTAGAAGGCCCGCACCATCAGCTCTGAGTAGGGACACAACATCTCAGCCAAAACCCTCAGATGTGATACCTCCAACAATCCCACAATCTGAAATCCCTCCCCCGTAAAAAATGTTGTATCCAATGACTTCGGAGGGCGTAAGGGACGGTTCGCATGGTCACGTACAAATGCAGCGTGAACCGACGGGTCATCATCAAACAAGTATCCATATGGGAGGTCGACAAGAGCAGGCTCTTCGTCTTGTTGCCTTGACGAAGAGGGCCGGTCTTGACGTTGCTTTGTGCGTCTCTCAACTTCGGCATTTTCTGGTCTTCTACGGGGAGCCATTTCAACAAGCATACCTACAATGGAAGTGGAAGCAATGGTCAAAATCAATAACTCAAAATCAGCCAATAAGAATATCCAAAATTTTCAAAAATCAATACTCATGCATACTAAAAAAAAATTAATCATAGAGCACAAGTAATCCAAGCTATACAAATAAGCTATTAATAACTAAACCAAACACAAGTAACCGGTGGCTGTGGAAAATTTTAAAAATCAAAACCCAACCCCAAATGTCCTTCATTACATGAAACACAAGCAATAATTAAAGACAACAAAAATCAACCAACGTTCTGCCATATAACAAAAAAAAAAAAAAAACAGAAACGAATTCATGTAAAGGAGAAAGAAATAAAAAAAACTACACATAAAACACAATGCAAGGGTTTAATCGTTACCTACCAACTCAAATTCACAAGGTAGATGGTTGACTTGGTGTAATCGGATGACCAATGAAAGAGGCTTCGATCGGTTCTTCAAGAGGTGGTGCTTTGGTGTCTCTTAATCGACTAGGGTTTCTAAATAAACCTCCTTCGCGAAATGGGGGTTTTTTAAAAAACCCAATCCGCGAAAAGTAGTCAACTAAATAATGGGTGTAGTCGATTAAACCTTCAAAACATTTAATCGATCAAGCTAAATAAGTAGTCGATTAAAATGCGGGATTCATAATTCCTGAGTTTGTGCAATGTAGTCAACTAAAACATCACCTTAATCAACTAAAGGGGACAAGATGGTGGATAGTTCTGGGGGAGGGACAAATTGATTATTAATTAATTAATGAGGAGCAAAATGATCAAAAAGCTGCCTTCAAAAGTACAACTACTTATCTAGTAAAAGAAGAAGAAGAAATATAACTATTTTAAATATGAAATATTTGTGCAGCGCGTCGGAAGGATTCTACAGAGCTTCACCGGATTTGAAGTTGAGGTTTGTTTCTGTCTTACTTATCTTGCATATTCGGCAAAAGATAATTATTACACAATGCATGTTTGTCTAGCATCAGAAATGTTTGCTGCTTTGAATGTTAAGCTCCATTGCTTCACTGAATATAATATTTGGTATTAATCTTTTCTGGAAAAACGATGAATATGACGACAAAAAAATGATTAAATTTGTTAAGCTAATTACCGTTTATATATTTGGCATGATTTGAAAGATAATACATTGATTATTTAAGGTCAATAAAATAAAAATACCTTTTTTTTAAGAGAATTAAAATAGTAATTTTTTTGTACAAAAATAGTCATTTTTTTCCATTAAGGAAGTATCTAGAGATGCTTAAAGAGGTATGAGAAAATTACAGTCACAAATTAATGTATTCTGTTAAAAGTTATCTTATTTTGGTGAGTCAAATTATATATATATATATATATATATATATATATATATATATATATATATATATATATATATATATATATATATATATATATATATAGGCAAAATGATTTCTGCAGCTGCTGTACCTACAGCAAGCAAGGATCCGCGTCCGGATCCTAGGATACGGCAACGGATCCTAAATTTTTTTTTTTTTTAAAAAAGCCGTGTGGCCCACTTTTCTGTGTCAGCTGTAGATAACACTATCTACGGCTGCTGCAAAAATGTTAAGCCCATATATATATTTTGACAAACTGTTTTTTTACAAACTTACAAACTATAGTATATTACTGGCAGACACAATGTAGTTTGTAATAATTTATAAACAAAAAATTTGTAAATATAACCTTCTCCATATATATATATATGTAGGATCCTTTGATACCAGTGTCAAATTTTAAATTTGACACCTCATCTGAGAGCCGTTAGATCAAAAAAGGTCAACGCCGCTGATTTGTAAGCATGTGACACCAGTGGTCTTTTTTTATCTAACGGCTCTCAGGCGACCTCGCCTGAGAGCCGTTAGATAAAAAAAGATCAATGACTCTGATTTGTAAACATGTGACACCATTTATCTTTTTTGATCTAATGGCTCTCAGATGAGGTGTCAAATTTAAAATTTGACACTGGTGTCAAATGATCCTACCTCATATATATACATACATATATATATATATATATATATATATATATATATATATATATATATTGATTAAGTAATATTGATTAACCCTTATTTTATAATACATTTATATGTCACAGAAACCAAGTAAACCCTCAGTAATTCAACTAAATTTATGGATATAACGGATTGTTGATCTGGCTTAATTTAAATAGTATGTATTTTTTCTTCTTCTATATCCACCAATTCATTACTTATATTGGTTAATTGTAAAACAAATAGCATAACAATGCTATATATTCTATTAAATATTCTGAACAAAGTTTAAATTTAATTTATAGTAAATAATAAATTATATTTATATATAAAATGACGTTATATATTTTAAAAAACTTTAAGCAAGTTCTCTTACGTAATTTTAAAATACTAGGTATCATATGTTTATTAATATTGTAACTTTTTATCTATTTGATAAATCGAATTTAATTCTATTTCCTTCCCCAAATTCACATTTAATTTTAAGCAGTGCCACTTTAATTCTTATTTGATATAAAGAAACTGATGATAATCAGAAATTACATAAATAAGTAAATAATATAATTTAGCTTGCAACATTAAAAAAGAAAATACGTTTATCAGAAAATACGAGCTCATCTTATAAAGTTTTCCTAGACGACTTCGGAAATGATTTGAGATAGTGAAGAAGAATTAAATAACAAACACAGGATACGAGAAAGATCAAGCTTAAGTTCAATAATTGCAACTTGTATCACTATACGCCAAACAGTCCTTCTGACTTCTAAAGCAAGTTGAACTTATTTTAAAGACTAAAATTTATTTTGGATCCTAACAAAAATATTGTCCATACTTTTGTTTTTTATAAAAAAAATTATATTAATTCTTTTTTAACGATTAAATTAAATTTTCATTAAATTTCTAAGAAATTATATTTTCAAAAAATTAAAATTATAAAGAAATCAAAAATTAAATATTTTTGTTATAAAGAATAAAAGTGAGAATTATATTTTTTATTAAATAGAAAAATAGATTATATTTTCTCATGCAACATAAGAGAAGCTTTTTTCCTACACATACAATCAAGTGGACCTATTAGTTTAAAAAAAAGAAAAAAAAGAAAAAATATTAATACAAAAATTAAGCTCTCAGAGCATGAGAGAAGCTTTATTTCTATCACATGAGATTTATTTATTCCGTAAAAAAAAAAAAAAAAAGTCTTGGCTCTATTCTAAAATTTCGAGGTTGTAATTAATGCATTTGGCCGCTATTGCCAGGCTGTAACATGTGAGGGTGAACAGAGGAACTAATTAATGAAATAGATAAATGCTTATATATTTGGGAATAAATATTTTTTTTAGTCCCTAACAAAAAATATGTTCTCACTTTAGTTCTTTACAAAAATAAATTAGTCAGTTAGTTCCTAACAAATTCAAAGTGGACCCATTTAGTTGAAATCGTAGTCCCTCACAAATTTAAAAAAAAGCTATATTAATCTTTCAAAAGGACTATGACGAGTACACCTTAAATTTATCAAGTACTAAGTAACAAATTTATTTTTGTAACCCACTAAAAGTGGTACCGTGCTTTTTTGTCAGGGATAAAAAAGTGTCTTTACTCTGTATTTGGATATTACTTCAAAGCAAATGCTTATAAAATCCGGATTCCTCTAATCACTGGATTTGTGCTACAAATCTCTATGTACCAACCCTGATTTCTGCAACTTCATTTTCAAAGCCATCTCAATGCTTTGAAGTGAACATTTTATAGCCCTTCCTTTCCTTGTCACTTCTGGATTAAAGCTTTCTTATTTTACTCAGAGCTTCTAGTTGTTTCTGTCGCCTTCTGAGTGGTGAAATAAAGACCAATCGCAACTTGATCCACCGTATTTGAAGTTGAGGTTTGTTTCTGTCTTACTCATCTAACACCAGAAATGTTGTTTGTTTCTTGAATAATGAGTTCCATTCATTTACTAGAATGTAATATTTGATCTTTATCTTCTCTGTAAAAATGATAAATATGACGATAAGAAAATAACCTTTTTTTTTTTTTAAGCTTTACCTTGGTTGGTTATTTTGACATAATTAATTTTTGTATAAAAGAATGAAAACGGTCATTTTTTCAAGACGGAAAGTAAATGAAAATAATTTTGAATATGAAATATTTGTGTAGCGTGTAGGAAGGATTCTTCAGAGCTTCTGGTTGTTGTTGATCCACAGGATTTGAAGTTGAAGGTTTGTTTCTGTCTTACTTATCTTGCATATTGTGCTTCTTTAACAAAAGATAATTATTACACAATGCATGTTTGTCTATCATAAGAAATGTTTGCTGCTTAGAATGTTAAGCTCCATTGCTTCTCTAGAAAGAATCTAATAGCTCTGATGTCAGTTTGTTGGAAGAATGACATTTGAGAATTGGAAAGACATTGATGGAAGAGGCTACTTTTGTTTTTATTCAATCCTTTTCTTATTCTTGATATAAATTGATGGAAAACACACCTGTTTGTACTAATGACACCTTCTTAACTAATGACAAGGATTATGCTAACACATTTCTTATATGAAGGGTACAAATAATGATTCTTTAGAGTTTTGCACAATCTCCTAGTCTAAATATTAATGAAGGCAGATGATGGTAGGTGCAACTACCTTTTAGAATTTCCAGACAATAGTCTAGAATAGATTATTCTAGAAAATATGATAAACAACTCTTAAAGATAATCATAGAGGTGGGCCATATAACTAATAAGTTTAATGAACCAAAATAAAGTTTATCATTAAACACTCCAAATTTTCTTCGTTATGGCCCATCCAATCTTCCTCATAGCTATTTGAGCCACCTTCCTCTCAATTGAGCCCCAGTCCTAGAGCTAGTGTTATGCATTGATTCATCCTCGATGATATCTCCTTTAGACTTTTTCATACTCCTTTGCAGAAGATCCTCCACCTTTGTGTTTGGTTATCGTATGTCCTTACCAATCTCTTTCTGAGTCCTTATTTGTCGAAATATTCTTCAAATGCATAATTCATATATTCTTCTATATTGAACTTATTTGTAATTAAGTATTTCTTTTATATGATAGTAAGCTATTGGTATTATTGTGAAACTAAAATAAGTATGTTGATGATGTAAAGCATATTTATACGAAACTTTTGTGATATGTTACTTAATTGATTTTGTTTAGTCGCTAAACACAAAAAAAATAAATTAGAAGAGTTAATTAAAAAAGAAATTTTTGCACAAAAATAATTTATATTACAATCATTAAGCACTAGATTATTCTTATTGAAGCTGACATGTTTTTTAATTAGAAAGGCATTTCTATATAAAAAAAAAGGTGTAAGAAAGAGATTTGATTTGCACCATTTTAAATAATTTTTAAAGAGGGTATTCTTTTCAATAATGAAATTTTATATGACTGAAAACTCAACAAAAATTATGTTATTGTTTGCAATATTATAACTAATTTGTTGAAACATCATATACCATAATGTAAAAGTTTAGAGAGTGATTAAATGGTCTTGACTGACTCTTACTTTATGTTACAGTTTTTTCATAGAAGTCAAAGTAAGCTTTCGCAATTGGAGTTAATTTCAAACATGTGGCGATTTCCAGAACTGCTCTAATCTAAATGGTAATATCCTTTTCCCATTCTATATCCTTCATTTTATTATTTATATTGGTTACTTGTAACCCAAATTACTAAAGCGATAGTATAAATAATATTCACTATCTATTCTGAATACAGTTTGAATTTAATAAATTTGTTACTTTTCTTTATAGATTTTATAAATAAAATTAAATCTGTATAAATAATTAATTAGAAATTTATATAAATATTTAAATATTATACTTTACCTGTGTCTGTGACATTAAAAAAAGAAATTAAAGAGAATATTTATCGTTTATTTCTTTCTAAATCTGTTTAAAGCCCATTAACGGTACATGCTGACAAGGTATCTTGAAGTTTGAGACTAAATTGTGGTCATCTTAAGTTTTGTTTAAAAAACTCATTAAGTTCGGTAGAAATTGATGAACTTTGAAAAAAATTAGGATTAAAATAAAATAAAATAATTGTGAGACAAAAATAAATACCTTAAATAAGTTTAAGAGACAAAAGCTAAAATTTACTTGCTAGACCACCACAGGAGCTATTAAGGTCAATGGAAGCTGATTGTTCTCAAGCCACTGATAGCTTGACTTAGTTGTTTCTTGTGTTTTCCCCGGCTTTCAGCTCTCCACTTGTACTACAAAAAAAAAAGCTAAAATTTTACCGTCGATAGATTGCATATATTATTTTGCTTTTGAACTTGAACATGTTTACATTAAGAGGAAACTTGCCATATAGTTTGTTTAAAAATAAGGGAAATTGAAAAGTTATGTTAGAAGAACGGCTTTTTGACCACTGTAACCCTTATTTAATAATTAATTACCAAATTGACCTTGATTATAAACTATTTCAAAAATTTAACCTTATTTACAAACATAACACCAATCTGCCTCTATTTGACCGTTGACCATCAAGCCTACCCGGGTATTCCCCTCTCTACTCGGGTATTTTTTGAAAATTTTACTCTACCCGAATAGGGAAGGGGATACCCGGGTATATTTCATAAATATGGAAAAATGCTTGAATTATTCACACGGGTAGGGAAGGGGCTACCCGGGTAAATTTCATTCTTTATTACAGCCATTGCGTTCCCAGAATGATCTGTATAGGAGGATTAACATAAGTTTGAATAAAATAATATATCCCCTTTGGGAGAGCTAGCCCCACCATAATGTGGATGGCTCAAGGATGGTACTATCCTTGACACGGTTAACCCGTAAAGGGAACCCATTTGCGTGGGCCCAATAATATGAAGTGAGTTTTCAGGAATTAAAATGGAAGTTGACTACCGCTCCGGTATTGATATTGCCTGATCCTGCTGAGAAATTTGAAGTATATTGCGATACTTCTAAGTTTAGATTAGGCTATGTATTGATGCAACAACGTCAGGTGGTTGCTTATGCTTCTCGGCAATTAAAAGCCGCATGAGGAGAACTATCCAACACATGATCTTGAGTTGGCAGCCGTAGTGTTTGCATTGAAAATCTGGCGACACTTTCTATACAGCGCCAATTTCGTTGTCTATAGTGACCACAAAAGTTTAAAGTATCTGTTTGATCAGAAAGAGTTGAATATGAGGCAACACCGATGGGTGGAATTTATGAAGGATTATGATTTTGAATTGCAATATCACCCAGGTAAAGCCAATGTGGTGGCCGATGCTTTAAGCAGAAAGGCGCTTTGTATAGTTAATCTGATGATTTCTGAGTATGATTTAATTGAAAAGTTTAGGGATTTCAACATTCCTGTGAATTCAGTGGATAGCTCGTATTTGTTGACTACTACGGTAGTCCAGAACTCGTTAGTAGAGCGGATTAAAGAGGCTCAATTACTTGATGAAAGGGTTCAGTCTATGAAAGAACAGGACTTTGTATTCACTGATAAGCTCGGCCTTAAGTTTTATAAAGATCGGATTATTGTTCCGAAGGGTCAGATGGTGGATGAGGTGTTGGCTGAGGCCCATATGGATAAGTATACTATCCATCCTATTGCAACCAAGATGTATCAGGCCATGAAACCAAATTTAAGGTGGTCTGGTATGAAGAAAGATATTGCCCAGTTTATGAATAAGTGTTTGATATGTTGTATATGTGCATTCATTCACATTCATATAGATATTATATGATTTTTGATGTTATGATGATGCACTGATGATGTATGTTATGAGAATCCTGACCAGTGATCTTGGTATGTAGACTGCCTATGGCTTGATCCTGGGAGTTATTTTCATACTACAATTTGTGTTGATTGCCTATGGCTTGACCCTGGGAGTCACACTAGGCATGTAAGACATGTCAGTTAGCTATTCTTGGGGAGAGCCCTTGAATAGTTAACTAGAGTATGAGTTATGATGCTATGTTTTGTATTTAGTATGTATCAAGGAGATTCCTTGTGTAATTCATAGAGTGCAGTTTCTTTGGCCAGTAGAATTTGTAAATTGTATTATCAGTGTAAGGACTGATATACAATGAAATTGTAAATACAAGGACTGAGGTACAATAAATTGTGAATTATATTATCAGTAAAAGGGCTGATACACTGATGTTTCAGTGGAATTATATTTTCAATGAGAAGACTGATATACAATTAGAAAAGAAAGGGTATTATCAGTAAGAAGATGGATGTAATAAGTATATGGAAGTCCATTATGTGCTAAACAAGTCATGTTTAGACCAAAAATGATAAGTTTAGAAATTTTTCGATTTTGCGTGCAAACAGTGCACAGTTAGTAATTCACAGTGGATTTCGTTAAAAACGGTGCAGAAACCCAACTATGAATTGTTAATACTGTTCCTTAGGGAATAAAAGTGAACTTAAATGAGCTCAGAGAAATAAAATGACGAATATAAGTTTGAGAATGAGAAGCCCTCTGGATTACTGCAGCCCTTGAATATTCCGGAATGGAAGTGGGTCAGTATTTCTATGGATCTTGTAGTAACATTGCCAAGAACTCAGGCTGGTTTTGATTCTATATGAGTTGTGGTAGAAAGATTGATTAAGTCTGCACATTTTATTCCAGTCAAGATAAGTTTCTCTACTGAGCAGTTGGCTCGATTGTATGTAATAGAGATGGTGAAACTTCATGGTGTTCCAAAAAGCATCATTAGTGATCGGGACTCTAAGTTCACTTCTCGATTTTTGGGAGCATTACAGCAGGCACTCAGTACGCAGCTTAGACTGAGTACGGTTTATCATCCCCAGACTGATGGTTCGACAGAGAGGACCATTCAGACCCTGGAGGACATGTTGAGGGCTTGTGCCTTAGAGCAGGGGACTGCTTGGGATAAGTATCTGCTTTTGGTGGAATTTTCCTAAAATAATAGTTATCATGCCAGTTTGGGCATGGCTTCCTATGAGGCTTTGTATGACCGTAGGTGCAGAGCGCCTACTTGTTGGTCAGAAATTGGTGAGAAACAGTTATTTGGGCCTGATATGGTCCAGGAGACTACTGATCAGATTATTATGATTAAGGATCGATTAAAGAAAGCACAGAGCCACCAAAAGAGTTATTATGATGGAAAACATCGACCCGTTGAATTCTCTGAAGGGGATCATGTGTTTATCCGTTTGTCTCCGACTACAGGTGTTGGGCGTGCTCTTGGAGTGAGGAAGTTGAGTTCTAGGTTCATAGGGCCCTACCAGATTATAAAAAGGGTATTAACAATTCACAGTTGCTATATATATATATATATATATATATATATATATATATATATATATATAGCAAAATGGTTTGTAATGTGACTGCATATAAACATTGGTGCAGTCACTTAAAAACTACGTCATTTTTGGTGGGTAAAGGAAGCTCGCATTCAAAATTAATTGTAGAAAATAAAAATATTATATTTATTTTCACCTTTGTATGGTTACGATTTCCCATATTTAATGCTTTCACACTATAAAATGACGTAGTTTTATTTGACTGCACCAGGCCTTAGGTGCATTCTCTGTACATCCGCTAATATATATATATATATATAAGTAAGTTGGTCTTATGAAATATAGTTCTCAAACATAAAAAAAATGGTTCGTTTTTCTTGTCCAAAGAATTTTTTTTATAGCATAATATAAGCAAAAAGAAAAAAAGCGTATGCAACAAGATATATTTCCAGTATTTTATTTTATGTTGCTAGAACATCAACTTCTAAATCTTAATATATGCTGTGACTATTGATTTATACTTCATTATGATTACGATTTGTAATATAATTATTATTTTCTACTAAAGGTTTATTCATCTATTTGTCTAATACAAAGTCTTATGATCTTATCATGTCATTAAAATATTAAAAGTATGTTCATTTAGTCTCGTTTCTTTTTACCATACACTTCCATTCTATCGCAATTTATATATTTTTTTTGGTAAAATCCACAATTTATATTAACTATATATAATTATATTTTAAATTATAGATTAGTTTAATGTAATTTCCAACAATTAATTTTAATGAAAAAGCATAACTACTTTTGTTCACAAATATATAATTTCAAGAAAAAAAGGGCAATAAAACATGTTAGAGATTTATTTATAATGTAGGTCTACTTTTGTCGATCCCAAATACTGTAGACACTCATCAAGTAGTGTAATGTAATGTTAGCAATTCTTTTAATATTTTTAATGGATATAAGGCTACTTGTGCTCAAATTGGATGTAATGTTAGCAAATTGTATTAATAATATTGGTGGAGATAAGATTCGTAAACTTATCTCAAAATAAGTAATAAAGAAGTGATTATTATTGATTTGCATCCCAGAGAAAGCACTATGGAATCACAAATTAACCTATCCCATTTATTAATTTAAATTTATTCTCTTATTTATCATAATTAATATTATCTTTTTGTTTATGTGCATGCAGAAGATGTAGTTCATCTATATCTATATATAGAGCTCAGTAAAGCCAATTATGAAAGATGGATCGTTTAACTGCTTGGTGTTGCAAGTTGCTGACGTCACCTCAACTGAAGGCGTGGCTAAAGCAACAACTGTTGATTCCCCTACTTGAGTACGAGACAAGACTTAAGAAACTAGAAGTTGCTATTCAGAATCTCAAGAAAGATAAAGAAGTACTTCAACACAAAGTTGATGAGGAAGAAAACCGATATGGGAGAGGAATTCCTGATGAAGTTAAAAATTGGATAGATGGAGTGAATAAAATAATTTCTGAATATGATCGTTTCCTTGGGGAGGAAGAACTCCATGAACTTGCAGTGTTTGACTTGCTTGCAAGTGGTGGTTACCTTCCTAAGCCGGGGATAAGGTATCGTCAAAGCAGAAAAGCACATGATATTACAAAGAAGGTTAATGCACTTCAACAAAAAGCGAAGAAAGATACGCTCTCTTATTGGCTTCGCCCACCCTCCTTGGCTGCCTTTTTTTCTAATGTTGGTTATGAGAGCTTTCAATCGAGAGATGAAATTGTGAAGAAGATTAAGGCAGCATTCGAAGATTCAAATGTTAAAATGATAGGACTTCATGGGTTTAGTGGTGTGGGCAAAACCACTTTAGTCAAAGAAGTTGCTAAGGAAGCCTTGGATGAGAAGAAGTTTGATGTTGTGACCATGGCAAATGTAACCAGAAATCCTGACATACGAAAAATTCAAGGACAAATTGCTGAAATGTTGGGGATGACATTGGATGAGAAAAGTGAGATTGCAAGAGCTACTCGAATACAAATGAGACTAAAAAACGAGAAGGAGAGCGTACTTATAATCTTTGATGATCTTTGGGCGAAATTGGACTTCAATATGCTCGGGATTCCATCTGGTGATGATGATGGCCTGACAAATATCGAAGAAAAAAAGTCCCTCGAGGAGATGAAAACTGAAGGTGCTTCCAAAAAGAAGGAAACAGAAGATGCTTTAAGTATGATGAAAACCAAAGAGCCCCTTAGTGCTTCCAATGTGACGAAAACAAAAGAAACACTTAGCCGTTATAAAGGGTGCAAAGTTTTGCTGATTTCTGAAATAAAACAAGTGTTGTCGAGTCACATGGAAGGGAAGGAAGACTCTATTTTCTGTTTAGAAGTCTTAAAGGATAAGGAAGCAGAGACATTGTTCAAGAATAAGTCTGGAATAGGTGATACAAAATCTGAATTTGAAAAGTTAGCTGCTCAAATTGCCAAAAAGTGTGAAGGGTTGCCAATGCATATAGTTACAACTGCAAGGGCATTAAAAAATCAGAGCCGCTCGACATGGGAGGATGTTAACCGAAAGCTTGAAAGTCAAAAGTTAATTGGAAAGCCAGAGTTTTCTACAAAGTTGAGCTACAATCTTTTAGAAAATGAAGAGATAAAGTATACTTTCTTACTTTGTGCTTTGATGGGTCATGATGCATTAATTATGGACTTGGTTAAATACTGCATTGGTTTGGGTTTTCTTCAAGGAATCTCAAGATTAAGGGAAGCTAAAGATAGAGTATATGCATTGGTTGGAAAGCTAAAACAGTCTGGTTTGTTGTCTGACAGTTATTCAAATGATCATTTCACCATGCAAGCTATTGTTCGTAGTGCAGCTTTATCAATAGCATCCGAGGAGGACAAACATGTATTTACAATGACAAAGGGAGAAATAGATGAATGGCCAGATGAGGATAAACTTGAAAGGTACACTGCTATTTGCTTACAACAATGTGATATCATTGAAGGGTTTCCTAATATTCTAAAATGCCCAAGACTTAGAGTCTTCCATGTTAACAATATTGATCCAAGTCTGAAAATACCAGATAACTTTTTTGAAGGAATGAATGAACTCAAAGTGTTGATATTGACTGGCTTTCACCTATCACCCTTACCTTCATCGATCAAATGCCTAACAAAACTCAGAATGCTTTGTTTGGAGCGTTGCATGCTAGGTGAGGGATTGTCCATCATGGGGCAATTGAAAAAGTTAAGAATTCTTAGTCTTTCAGGATCTGATTTTGAAAAATTGCCTCTTGAATTGAATGAATTAAAAAAGCTACAAATTTTTGACATTAGTAATTGCTTCAAACGTCAAGAAATTCCTTCCAATGTAATAAAAAGTTTTATTAGTTTGGAAGAGTTATATATGAGAAACACCTTCGTTGAATGGAACATTGAAGGAGGGACAAATCAAAGGGAAAATGCTAGTCTTTCTGAGTTGAGGCATTTGAATTGGTTGACAACTCTAGACATACAAATCCCAAATGTTGATCATTTGCCGAAAGACTTATTCTTTGACAAATTATATAGTTACAAGATTGTTATTGGAGATTTGAAGGCATACTTAGAGACAGATTTCAAGATGCCAGAGAAGTATGAAGCATCGAGATTTTTGGCAATACAGTTAAAATCTTGTTTTGACATCCATTCTCAAAAAGGTATCAAAATGTTGTTCAATAGAGTTGAAATTTTGTTGTTGGAAGATCTCAACGGTGTTGAAGATATTTTTTATAGATTGAATATGCAAGGATTTCCAGACCTGAAACATTTATCTATTATAAGTAATTCTGAAATTCAATCTCTTATCAATCCAAAGTACAGACAACATCCCGAGAAGGTTTTTCCTAAATTGGAGTCATTGCATCTCTATGATCTCAATAACATGGGTGAAATATGCTCCTGTGATCTTTCAACACCCTCCTTTGAAAAATTAAAAGTTATCAAGATCAATATGTGTGACCATCTGAAGAATGTTTTCTTACTTTCAGTGGTTAGACTTCTAACAATTCTTGAAACAATTGAAGTTTCTCAATGCAAATCTTTGAAGGAGATTGTCCATGCTAGCAGTCCCAGTGAAATTGAATTTCCTAAGTTTCCAGAATTACGCTCTTTGACATTGAAATCTTTATCTGAACTTATTGGATTCTTTTCCAGAGGAGAGACCAAAAAAATATTGTTCCATGAAAAGGTGTGTTTAAACTTTTCATATGTATTTATCTTTTACCTTTGAAATTGCGTTTCATATTTTAGTTTTTCAAACTAAAAAGGAAGGAGTTTGTAAGTCGGTAAACCTAAGAAAAAACAACTTTTCTTTAGCAAGAACTCACTTGAGAAAGTCAAAATCAGTTCTTGATTTTCAGGAGACACTAACTTTGTATGTCGCTTTGCAGGTTGAGGTTTCCAAATTAGAGAGAATGGAGTTGTCCTCCATCCAAATTGATTTAATATGGAGTGTCAAATATTCACTAAGTTCCAATTTTCAAAATTTGTTACACTTGGATGTGAATTGTTGCTGCAATTTAGAATATTTGTTATCATTTCCAATGGCCAAGAATCTAAAGAATCTTCAAAGCCTTTTTGTTAGTGAATGTGAGAAGATGCAACACATCTTTCATAAAGGCCAAGACTTTGATGCTAAAATGGAGGTACGTAGATTGGTGGGAGTAGATTCTATTTATTTTTATCTCTTTGTATGCCATCATTTTCATGTGGAATTGTTATCCCCATTATATTGCATGTCAGAGAATTGAAAATCTTTTTTTTTTAGTAAATATCCTATTTGGTCCCTAACAAAAAACACGGTTCCCACTTTAGTCCCTTACAAAACAAAATTAGTTTGTTGGTCCCTATGAAATTCAAAGTGGACCAATTTTAGTCATTTTGAGGGACTAATGTGGGTCTTTTTTGAATTTGTGAGGGACCGCGATTTCAACTAAATAAGTCCACTTTGAATTTGTTAGGAACCTCGAGACTAATTTTTTTTTGTAAGGGACTAAAGTGGGGACTGTATTTTTGTTAGGGACAAAAAATGGTATTTACTCTATTTTTGTTGTTGTGATATTGGAAACTTATTTTGAAACATACATAGGATATTAAAAATTTTGAAACACCATATATTGTCATGTGTTCAATTACTAATGAGCTTACTAAATGTGGACATCTAAATAGTTAGGTCATACAAGATATTGAAAACACTTTCACATAATGTATAATCAATCTCTCTTATAGTTAAGATTACAAATTGTAATCCGTAGGTGCAATATTGTGATAATGATAAATACTAAGATTTATTTTGTTTGAGTTATAATTAGTAAAGGTTGTACTTATATTTTTTGCAATTAGTGTAATGGCAACAGGAGAATATCTTAACCTACACTCATTCAAAAATCTTCTTGCTCTCTCTTTATTGATATGGTTGGTTTAAATTGTTTTATGTTTGATATAATACCCCGTGTCGACCCGGTTTGTTAACATTAAATATAATATTAAGCCAAGTTACAATCAAAGTAATTGATTAGAATTACGGATAAACTTTTTCTTTACAAACTTTTTCTTTTTCTTTTCCGTTTATTACCATTAACGAATTCCGTATTCAATTCTATCAGTACTTTAATTGTAGACCCTACATAATTCGGAAGCGTTAATCTTTTTTATATTTTTCAATCCCTTATTAGGTAATATCATAACCTAAAAAGGGATAACATACTCTGAGTCACTTGCCATGAAACCCCCCATAGACTAACATGGTGTAAACCACTCTCTGTCATTTTATCATTACTGAACAACCCTTACGTTTTCCAAAACTGGGACTGCCATCCCTCACCATAAATTGCCATCTTTTACTATATTATACTAAACGTCTTGAGTTTTTCAACGGCATATCATAGGCCTCGATTGAATCTGTATAACTCAAGATACAACTGTCGCAAGCCCACTGCTTTAAACCAAGTTCTTGGAAACAGGGCAGCAGCTTCAAAATTAAACTGGGAATGATCCACATAGCCAATGACTCTAATATTTTCCTTAGTTATAGCCCTATATGTTAGTTTCACATAGGCCCAAGCCTCAATCAATTTGGAGTTCTATAGCTTAAGTTATACGCGTTTTACTGTGCCATGTGCAAGCTTGGAACATGTGGCGTTCCCTGTACATGTAACCTTGTTCCCACACTCTGGGAATGTTGTTTTCCTTTCTCTGGGAAAGTCGTTTCCCCCTCTCCGGGAAGTCGTTCCTCAAAATAGAAGTCATTCCTGCTTTTGATAGCCAGTGAAACAGAGTTTCTAGCAGCTTCAGTTCCAACTCAAACTGGGAATGTTTAAATTCTGAAACTTGGAGAAAATAAACTAGACTTCTGGTACTTTAAAATGATATATAATATGCCTCGTTCATTAAGGAACGAAGGAGATATGGACATTTGTTGTGCTATTTTGCAATCAATTATATAAATCAATCATACAAGTACGTAAGTGCACGTGTCACAAGTAATAGAGTGGACGTGTGAGTCCAAGCATTGTACCCACAAAGATCGAGTAAAGCTACGGCTATATGTGAAGCAATAAGAGTAACAATAATAATTGAGGATTAATTAATAACTAAACTATTAAACAAAGGTTAAACTAAGGTAAAGCTATTGATTAATTAAGAAAACACAATAAAAGATAGGTTTCAAGTATTCAAAAGGTAGATTGGGATCAATTTCCCCAATATTGTAACTTCACTATAATGCAGTAACGATGCTATAGCAATTATCTATAAGTAATTAGAACACTTATGCATGGAAGGGCTCTCACCAACAGTACATGTATACTAATCCCCATATCTCTATGCTTCATAGTTATAACGCCAAGGACAGAAAGCTTATCTCTTGAAGCTTCCTACACAATGCTTTCTTCAAGCTCATGTAATCTTTCCAAGTGTTCACAACACAAGGTGCACACTTGTTTCTCACTAGTACCACATTAATTCTTGAATCACTCAAGAATCAAGATCATGCTCTGTTGCTTGATCCACTACTTGATCTTCCTCTTGAAAGACCCTTGGCTCCACACTATACCATCAAACAAGCAATAATCCACCATGAAAATCCTTTTTCCAAAACAGATTTTCGTGGACACTATTCATCAAAAACCCAACTTCCATGAAACATCATATAAACATGAAAGAGGTTTAGTTTACTCACCACCAAGTTCACTAGGTTGAGGAAATGGTTGGTTTTTAAGCTTCCACAAACTAAAACACTCCTCAAAACCAATCTACACAAATCACTATTCATGAGTTACTATTCATCAAGGACCCCAATCTTTCAAATCTTCATGAAACTTGATATGAGTTGTGATTTCTTACTACAAATCCTCCCAGAATACTTGGAGAAGGACTTTCAAAGCTTTAAATGGGTTGAAACCCTCTCCAAACACCAAAACTTAAATATTTTCCCTAAACTTTAGGAAAAGAAGATCTCCCTCTACAAGGTCTCTCAAGGGAAACTAGTTGATAGGTTTTGTTTTTGATATGATTCTAAGCACTTTTGGTGTTGGAACTTTTGGATTTCATCTACTAGAACTCAAACTAGGTTTCAAGCTCTTTCTCTAACAGGGTTTATGGTTTTGAGGTTGTTCTCCAATGAGAAAGATGAAGAGAAATGGTGAAAATATCTAAGTGAATAGGCTTTTAAGTGGCTTTAGTCTTAAGCATCCTTGAAGACTAAATGGTCATCTTTGACTTTTTGACTTTTGACCAAAAATATCTTCTTGGCAAATTACACATTTAGCTTTTCATCATAAATCCTCTTCTAATCCATGATCTAACCATCAAATCATGATTTTAACATTCACTAAAATGATTTAATAGTTTCTCACTAAATTATTTTTGAGTTTCCGATAAGTTTCTTAAAACTGCAATTTTACACAAAAAATCTCACTATTTGCATTCTTGCTTCAAAAGTGAGTTATGTCGTTCTCAACTCTTAAAGGTCATTCCCACGAGGGGAACGTCGTTCCCACTCTGGGAAGAACTTCTTACAATAATTAAATTTTCAATCTAAATAATCTCTCTCAATTATGGAAAATTCCCAATTATTCAATTTAATGGTTTGGGTTATTATATTTGACATAATTATTACTTCAATTAACTTATGACCATATTGTGAACCAAAGCAGGGTAGCATTTTTCCAAATTTGAAGAATATCAAATTGAGTAGCATGAAGAGTTTGAGCAAGATATGGGCTAAAGTCCCATTGTATTCCTTTGGGAAGTTGGATACTCTAATCATCGAGGAGTGTGATAAATTAGACACAGTTTTTCCGCGTTACATGGAGGGAATATTTCGGAGTCTATGCAACTTGAAGGTTACTAATTGCGAGTCAATGGAAGCCATAATTGACCTAGAGAACAAAAAACAAGATGCTGATGGAACCAACTTGCAAGACATTCATTTAGAAGCACTCCCAAAATTGAAGAATATATGGAGATGGAACAGTGACCAGGAAGGGTTTCTCAACTTGAACAATCTACGAAAGATATGGGTTCATAATTGTGTTAGCTTACAAAATATATTTCCAATTTCTGTAGCCAAGTGTCTTTACAATCTTGAATTCCTTTTGGTGTCGAATTGCTATGAATTGAGGGAAATGGTTGCCAGGGGAGAAGGTATAAAAAACAACACAAGCAGTCATACTCCAACATTTGAGTTTATGAAATTAACCACTGTCAAAATTTTGAACCTACCAAAGCTAAGGAGTTTCTATTCAGACGACTGTGAATTAAGATTCCCAGCATTGAATGACCTGACTATTGAACTTTGTGACAAGCTGGAACCATTCCAAAAAACTGCAGATGCACAAAGCAAGTCAGCTCTCTTTCCTGAAGAGGTACTAATAAGCCTTTCAACTCTTAATACTTGCTTCTAATTCATAGGATTATAGGAATGTAGTGCAAAAGCTAGAACAGAAGTAGCAAAAAAAATATATTATTCATTGGCATGGAAGATGCATTTTCTTATATTTATTTTCATGTATATTAACTTGTACTATTTTTTTCACTTATTTGTTAATTATAGGTAATCAGTAAGTTGAAGTCCATGAAAATTGATTTGTGGCATGCAAAGTCGTCAAAAAGCTACATTGGGGAGGCGAACAATCGAAGATACAACTTGGAAGAGCTTCACTTATCTAGGTTTTGGAATATTGAGATTCTATATTCTTTCCTTCATAAGAATCCTAAACTGAAAAGCCTTTCATTGAGTGATTGCTCCTTTAAAGAAGTAGTGCCTCACAAAAATCTTCCTGAAACTGAAAACTTGGGGGTCATTCTAGAGCTAAAAAGCTTGAAGTTAATAGACTTACCTGAGCTTGAGAATATAGGCTTTGAACGAGACGTAGTTCTACAAAGGATAGAGTTCTTGGTATTAAACAAATGTCCTAATTTGTTCACTATTGTGCCTTCATCAGTATCTCTCACTTATTTGACAAACTTGGAAGTGGTTGATTGTAAAGGATTAAAAAATTTAATACTCCCATTGACTGCAAAAAGCTTGGGTCAACTCAAAACCATGAAGGTAGTCAAATGTGAATCTCTGGAGGAAATTGTAGGGAAAGAAGAAGAGAATGCAGGCGAAGTTGTCATTGTTTTCAGACATTTGGAAACTCTAGAACTTGTGTCACTGAAGAGCCTTGGAAGTTTCTGCAGCTCTAATAGTTGTATCTTCGAGTTTCCAGCATTGGAGAAATTAATAGTGTGTGCATGTCCTAAAATGGAAAAATTCTCCGAAAAAGTCAGGAATGTGCCAATTTTACAAAAAATATATATTGTACAAGAAAAAAAGAAAGTCATGGATGTGCCAATTTTACAAAAAGAAAAACAGAAAGTCAGGGATGTGCCAATTTCAAAAAAAAGATATAATGAAGAAGAAAAAGAGAAGAGATGTTACTGGAAAGGTGAATTAAATGCTACGTTGCAACAAATATCCAGGGAAAAGGTACGCAGGTTTGAATGAATTTATTGACTGAATTCTCATTCCTTGTTTTGTTTACTTTTGTTTTCCCTTTTCAAAATTAATTTAAAACAAATAATTTTTTTCCTTTTTTAAGACTTTGTTTGGATTTTAGTAAATAATGAAAAGGAAACAAATGAAATAAAATGATAAAGCCCATTTTTTCAAAAGAAAAAACGTTTGTCCTTTTAAAGGATATAATTTTGTATTATTTTAGATCCTAATCATTGATTTTCGCCAATCAATGATTATAATTTATTGAGTTAAATTTATTAATTAATTAGTAATTTTCAATAAATTATAACTGTTAATTGACGGAAATCAAATAGATAGATATTTGTCCCTTTTTCAAATGTATAAAAATAAAATGGAATGAAGGAAGGAGTATAATGGGGAGAGAGAATAAATGTATGAGAACAGTGCAAGTGTAAGAAATAAAATAAAAAATAAAAATTGAAAGGCAGAAAAAATAGCGTGGCTATAAGAAAAAAGAAGTAGCGCTAATGGAAAAAAAAAGAAGTCGCTTTAAGGTAAATAAACAAAAATACATTTACTTTTATATTTTAGTTTGTTAAAATTATAATGCACTTTAAATTTAATTAAATTAGAGTAAATAGATGTTTGTTGTTGTTTACTTCAAAGTGGAAGTAACTGAGAGAAAGAACTCTTGCAGTCAGAATCTTTCATGTAACACATGAATTTGTTTTCATGCAAAGTTTATTAACACTGATATTTAACTTCAATCCATTTGATTACTCGCTCGAGTTTTTATTTTCAATTTAGAGATGCTAATTCGGAAACCACTGCAATGGTGTTTATAGGCTGTCATTTGGGTAGAAGAAATACGATAAATCTGATGAAATACTTATTTGCAATATTTACAGAGTTTTTTTGAAGGCATGGGCGAGATTAGTCTTTCAGAACATCCTGATCTACAACAAGCCTGGCGTGATAAAAATGCTCTGCGGAGCAGTTGGTTTTACAGTTTGAAAACTTTGAAGCTGTTCAGATGTGAAATTCAACCATGTGCAATTCCATCTCATGTTCTTCCTTATTTAAATAGCTTACAAGAACTGGAAGTAAGTGAATGCGACAATGTAGAGGTAATTTTTCAAATGAATAACACTGATGTTTTGGGAAAATTGAAGAAATTGAGTTTACAATGGCTATGGGGGCTGAAGCATGTGTGGGAAAACTATCATCAAGGAATTTTCAGTTTTCAAAATTTGCAACAAGTTTTTGTAGACTATTGTCCAAATCTGAAAACTCTGTTTCCTGAGGCCCTGGCCCACAATCTTAAGAAGCTCGAGAAACTTGAAATAAAATCTTGTCGTGAATTGCAAGAAATTATTGAAAAGGAAGAAGAGGCAACAACAGCACAAGAGAAAAAAAAGTTTGTGTTCCCACGTTTAACCTCAGTGGTTCTTTATGATTTGTCACAGCTAACTTACTTCTACCCTGAAACATTCACTCTGGAATGCCCTGAGTTAAATAGTTTTAGTGCGTACCGTTGTGATAATTTGGAGGTATTTCAAAGTGAGCAAGGAGCACATCCAAACAGTGACTACGAAGTTAGTAGTACTTCAATTGACAGACAATCCCCAGTCTGGGATCTAAAGGTACGTAATACAGAATCTGCACTGCCAAGCTTTTATTTTCGTTTTGTAATTCACAGCCCTTACATTCTCATTTGTTTTGACTTCAATAGGCTATTCCCAACCTGAAGGAATTGTGGCTGGATGAGAAACACATTTCCATGTTAAGGTTGAACTTAGAACAATCTAAGGAAGAACTCAAATGTTTTAATCAACTTGTCCTGATCTATAGTGGATATGAGCATCCCTACCCTACGGTGCCGTACAAAATACTTGAGATGACACCCAATTTAGAAACAATGTTTATAAGCTATTGCAGTGTGTCCGAAATTGGTGAACACAGGATGCCTGAACACTTGAAAACATTGTTTTTGTATGGAATGAGTGGGCTCATGTCCATCGGGTCAGAAGACTTACCGTGGTTAAACACACTCTGTGAGAAGCTCCACAAATTATATGTTTTCAGCTGTTCTGAACTGACAACATTACTACACTCTGTGAGAAGCTCCACAAATTCCACAGTATCTTTCTCCTATCTAAAAGAATTGATTGTGGAGGGATGTGATGAATTGATGTATTTATTCACATCGTCAGCAGCAAAAAAGTTAAGGCACCTTGAGGAGATCAGAGTCAGTCACTGTGAATCGATCAAAAAAATAGTGGCAGAAGATGAAACAACTTCAGAAGATATCAAATTTGAGCAGCTGGATAAGATAGTTCTCAAAGATTTATCAAGACTGGAATATTTTTATTCAGGCAATGATACATTGCAGTTACCCTCTCTAATACAAGTGGACATAAGTGATTGCCCCAAGATGGAATTTTTTTCCCAAGGATTGATACATGCCAAATCTTTTAGAGGAATTCAAGTTTTGTCCCATTCAAATTATGATTTGTTCTTCCAAGGTGATCTTAACACCTTAGTAAAATCTTTTAGAGGAATTCAAGTTTTGCCCCATTCAAATTATGATTTGGTCTTCCAAGATGATCTTAACACCTCAGTAAATAAGGTGTTTCTTCTACAACCAGTAAGTACTTCATCTGAATCAATTAACTATGACCTCAACTTTTGTGTGAATTTAATGTCTTTTTTTTCCTTTTTAAATGCAGAATTTAATGTCTTCAAACGAGCCTTATCCAAAAATCTCTTTTGATAAATTATGGCATTGGATAACAATATTTATATACTACTTTTCCTTACTATTATGACTCTAATATTTTGTTATTACGCTAGTAACCTTTCTATTAATTATTAGCATGAATGCATATTCCAATTTATTTTGTTAACCATTTACATTATTTGTGGTTTTTAAGAATTTGGGTCATAATGCCATTTATATACTTCTACAGATAAGGTTTAGAGGAACTTAACATTTTACACCTCCGTCGATTGCTTGTGGCACTAATTTGGGGGCAAACTCACTGCATAGCTACTTTGTCGATTGCTCATTTCAAACTCTACATATTTAAAAACAACAATAGTATACATCCTTACATAAGTATTAAGTACTGAGTAGTTTCATGTCTTTATTCTGTAGTTTACCTGTTCTCCTTTACATCTCGGGGAGTATCCAATATTGGAAGAGGTATGGCTTCAGCGAGAAACAGTCCCAAGCTGGTGTTTCGACAACTTAACTTCTTTAGTCGTGGTTGGGTGTGAATTTTTAACAGATGTCATACTTCCTTCTCATTTACTTCCTTTCCTGATTAACTTGGAAGAGTTGGAAGTGAGGGAATGTAATTCTGTTAAAGCAGTATTCAAGTACTTGTCCAAATCTACAACTGGCAAAATATTGCCTAATCTAAACAGGATGGAGGTAGGTGACTGTAAGTCAATGATAGAAATAGTGGGTAAAGAGGGAGATGAATCAGGTGAAGATGAGATAATATTTGAGATGCTTGAGATTTTGACTCTATACTTGTTACCAAAACTTGAAAGCTTTGACTCATGGATTTCCACTTTGAATTTCCCATATTTGGAAGAAGTGTCATTCATCCAATGCAGCGGCATGAAGTACTTGTTCACTCCCTCAACTGCCAAAACCGTCAAAAGATTGCCAAATCTGAAGGAGATACGAGTATCTGACTGTGAGTCCTTGGAAGAAATAGTGGCTAAAGAGGGAGATGTACCAGATGAATATGCGATAATATTTGAAAAGCTTGAGATTTTGACTCTAGAATCTTTGCCAAGACTTGGAAGCTTTGACTTGGGGAGATCCACTTTGAATTTTCCATGCTTGAAAAAAATGTGGTTCTTCAAATGCCACGATATGAAATACTTGATCACATCCTCAACGGCCAAAAAATTGCCTAATTTTGAGGAGTTATATGTACATGACTGTAAATCCATAAAAGAAATAGTGGCCAAAGAGAGAGATGAATCAGAAGAAGACGAGACCACATTCCAATGGCCTAAGCTTTTGGGTTTATCCTTGTTGCCGAAACTTGAGAGCTTTTACTCTGGGAGTTCCACCTTGAATTTAACATGTTTGAAAGAATTGCATTTCTCCGATTGCCACAACTTGAAAATTTTCCGTTATGCTGACATAGTACCAGAAGAATTGAAGGTGACAATAGACTTTGAACGTTGGGAAGGTGATATAAATGATGTGATCAGAGAACAGTTGAGGAAGGAGGTAGCCTGAGTTAGTATAATGACAGGTACGTAGCTAATTTAGTTCTCATGGACAAGCAATATATATGCTGATTAATTACCTTTGATCTCTACCGGCTTAATTTGCATCATTTCTGTGTTGTGCGGAGCACTAATGGGAAGCTAAACGTACCAGCAAAATTTTATTGGATCTATTTCAAAACATATCCCTTGCTAATTTCCTCCAACAGCTATAACTTTGAGAATCATTTTCATCATCTAATAATGGCCCTTTGTTTTTATACATGAAGAATTCGGAACGTTAAATTAATATGTACCCTACCTAAGACTTAAAAAAAAACATATGTACCCTACCTAAATTATTTTGATCTTATCTGATTACCTCACTTTTGGTAATAATTTGCTTCTGGAAATTGTTGTCTGGTGAGTAATACACCACAATCCAATTAGCCCAATAAATTCTCCAAGCCCACATGAATCACAATCTAGCCCACGTGAATCACAGCCACCTGTATCAGTTGTTGAAGATAGATATACTTGGCCAACTAACCTTAACAGAATGGTGGGAAGTTGTTAGAAGAGTTAAACAGAACGGTTAGGAAAGTTTGTTATTATTTCTCGTTGCTCTCTTGGAGAGTTAGATGTATATATATTCAACTCTTGTAATTTTACAATCAGATTAATGAAAATTAGATTTTTCTGAGTTTCATGAGTGAGAGAAGCTTATTGTCATTGCCTTCCCTCATGCTAGCCTTGTAAACTAGTTGTCTTGTTTTTCAAGCAGCAACAGAGCAGAAAACATGGAATGTTACGGTGAGTTTGTTATTTTTCCTGGATTTGTTTTTTCAATCTCATGAAAATATTGATCCGAAAATAGTAAAAGATAACATGAAAAGTTAATTTTGAGAAATGAAAAGAAAGTTAAGAAATGATAATGGATTAAATTTGATTAGCATGTATAGAGATTCATAATTTTCAAAACTAGAAAATTAGGCTAGTTAAGAAATCATAAAAACGCCAAAATTTGATAGTCTCTTATTTTCTCATAGCTTTATAAAATATGGTGTAAACGTGAATTTTTTACTTATCATAGTTTGGATGCTAATTTCTGCCTTCATGAATAGATTCAGCATATTTTCCTCTCTTTTTCTTCTTAAAGTTGGAAAATGTTATTTAAGTTTCAGCAACTATCTAATGTAACTGTTCTTTTTTTCCTTTTTAAGGTTCAATGGGTCTGGAAGAATGCAATTAGATGATAAGTGGATAACAACATTGCAACAACTATTGACAAATTTGGGGTTTTTCTTTTTCTTCTGGAATATGGTGTTCATGAATAAAGTTTTCGTGTATGTCTACACGAAGTGTGTGGTTTTTAAGTTTCATAAGGGTGTTTTTTTTTAAATAAAGTTGTCCTCTATTTATATAGGAGGCATGCAGTTCTACCGTTGTTGTTTATGCTTCTTTAAGTTATGGAGTATTTCATTAATAAGTTGACTTGTATTTCTACACGTGTTGTGTACGGTTTTTAAAGTATGAATGTTTCATGAATAAATTACTTGTATTGATGCAGGTATGTATGGATTTTACGTTGAAAGCGGAGTGTTTTATGAGTAGAGTTGACATGTATATTTGTAGGAAGTATACATGGTTTTTAAACTATAGAAAGAGTGCTTCAGAAATCAAGTGTACTTTTGTTTATTTTTTTTAGTAATTCTATAGTTTTTAAATTATAGAAATGATGTTCGTGAATTATGTGGGGTGATGTTCATATAAGAGACACTACTAGAAATATCTTTATTTTCGATGGAATTTTTTTTTCGTCAAAAATTTCAATGGAATTTTTTCTGTTGAAAGCCTTACTTTTATATCAACAAATACAGCCATAATATAAATATTTATTTAATGAATTTCGTTAAAATTTTTGATAGAAAATATTGTTGTCGAACAATTTCGTCTCAAAATATTTTTGTCGAACAATTTCGTCTCAATTTGCAATGGAATTTAACTAAAATTCCGTCAAAAATTTCAACGGAAATAATTGTTGAAAAATTCCGTTACAACTTGCAATAGAATTTAACTAGAATTTCATAAAAAATTTGACAAAAAATAATTTTGTAGAAAATTTTGATGAAAATTATTTTCATTGAAAAGTTTTGTAAGAGTTTGCAACGGAATTTAATTATAATTTCATCAAAAATTTTGATAGAAATTATTTTTGTGGAAAAGTTTTGTTACTATTTGCAATAAAATTTAGCTACAATTATGTTGAAAATTTTGACTAAAAATAATTAAATTGAAAGGTTCTGTTACTGTTTATAAAGGAATTTAACTACAATTCCATCGAAAATTTTAATGAAAATACTTTTTTTTCAAAAATTTAGACAAAAAAATAATTCCACCAAAAAATTCTTCACAATTTGCAACGAAATTTTTCTTGAATTTTGTCAAAAATTTTGACGAAAAATGTTTTTGTCAAAAAGTTGAGTCTCAGTTTGCAACCGAATTTTTCTTGAATTCCCTCGAAAATAATATTATTAATTTTTTTAAAAACATATATTTCATATGAATTTTAATTCAACAAATATATAATAGTGTACTTGATAAACTTGTGGTAATTTCATATAGATAATACACATCCAAACTATCATCAATTGCCCAAAACAACATACATAATGAAAAGTATGAAATGTATACAAGTCAGTATCACACATACAAATGAAGAACAATGTTAAAGAGACATCAATCCTCTCCATTATCATCACCAAGTTGTTCGTCTTCATTGTTAGGGTCTTGGGTTGGTGGTTGTGTCTCGTCGCAGTCCACCTGATACTGAGTGTCTAAGCAGCTAGGACTACAAATGCTTGTTAGGATCCTGCACATGAAATCACACATTTCTTGCATTTCCCTCTGCAATGCTTCTGGAACACCCCGTGTATACCCGGTTTGTTATCATATCATCGTATTAAGCTACGCTTAATTAAAATGCGGAACTAACTTTTTCTTTTCAATTATGATGTCATTAATATTAACCAACTTGATTACTTAATTCATTTTCGAAATAATGCCTGTATGTAAATTGCAAGAAAAACTAACTACACTGAATAACCTCATAATATATGTGTTTCTAGTCACGGAATTACAACACGTAGTCTGGACATTATCATGGTAATTTATACAACACAAGTCTAACTAAACATAACATAATCAATGTGGCATGGACAACTCTCATGCTCACCAAATAAGGGAACAAGCCCAATAAAGTCTCAGCTCAATAACAATATAAAGACACTAAACATATCAACATCCAATCATGGCAGTATAATCAGCATGCAACAGTCAACTAAGCTCCGGCCTCCTGCCGCCCGAGGTCTCAACCCCCGAGGTACCTGAACCTGAAAATGTGCCCCAAACGCGAGGTGAGATCTCTAAGAAGAAATCTCAGTAAGACAAGGGGCCCTCAAGGACTCTTCCGCCCCAAGCTCACTTACAAGTATAATATAAGTTCGAAAACAGTAATTTCAACGCATATTCATGTAAGGCATTTAAATTATGACAACATATCTCTTGCTCAACGAGTCAAAATACTACAACTCATTAATCATGTGATGTATGCAAATGCGGTTCGACTGGCCAGGGAACATGATAGGGTTTATGCACGTCTGCGACCTATCTAAACATAAGGTCACAGCCTTATGCCTTACACACCAGAGTCGCAGTCTGATTGTATAAGTAATCCAAATCACTTTCCTACATTACATGCCTTACACACCAGAGTCGTAGTTTGATTGTGTAAGTAATCAACATCATTTTCATACATTACGTTGACAATTAATTTAACTCATCTCAAGCATATATCAATGTATATTTCATCTTTCATAAAAGCATACATGCATATAAACCACCCTCCCATGGAGGTCGATGGAACAAGCAACAAATCAATCCGAGAACACGAAAGATTACCTCGTAAGCTAACAATCCAAGCCAAAGCCCACACTAGTCCAAGGTCACCAAACAACACCCTCACAGTCTTTTTATACCATAAATAATCATCAATATTTATAGACCAAGGTTCCATTAATTGTCTAAGGCTTTCCAACTTGTTTTAAGTGATTTTAGACTAAATCTGCATGAGGTATTCGAATACTCCTCGATGAGTATTCGAATACTCTATATCTCCAGAAAGTATCCGAATACTTTCATTAAGGTATTCGCATACCACATGGTATCCGAATACTTTTTCCACGGTACCCGAATACTACACAGTATCTGAATACATCTTCTAAGGTATCTGAATATTTTTCTTCCCAGAAAAGTATCCCAATACTCCTTCAATGAGTATTCGACTACCTGCTGATGAGTATTCGAATACTCCACAAAAATATTCGAATACTTATCAGACAGAATGCAGAAACTCGAGTTGTTCACTGCATAATCCTATTTTTAAGTATCCAAATGCGATTGGGAGTCCAATAACTCCACAGACAGAACTTCATTAACATCTTTTAAGCATAGATTATCGTCATTTAACTCCAATGGTTCAAGTTTCTCTTTTTAATAGATTAATCAAGCTAAAGTCATGAATATACAAAAGAGGTGATCATGGTATACCTCAAGTGTCTCAAACTTAGAAAAAGACACTGACTTGGAGCCTCCAACACAGCTCCAAGATTCTGACTTTCAAGGACCACGAAAATGCACCATAAGCTTGGACCTTTTTCTAACACAATGGCTTCTTGAAGCCTAAAATGCCAAGACAATGGCTCCCCCAACCAAACTCACAAACTCAGCACCTCAAACTCACCAACCAGAGGCTGACACTCAACAATAATGACCTTTCTCCCACACAAGGCTTGCTCACACCTAGCTATAGTGTTTTGGTGAAGAAACTATGAAGAAAGGTGGTCATTTTGGTGGAGTTTCATGAAGAAGGGTGTGTAAGCTCCCCTGGTGATCTCTGACCATCATTTTACGTCATTCCTCGAACAAAGGTAGTAGCTAGACTGACTAATTCAGTCTGTCTTTTGGCCTATAGGTCTGACTCACTATTCCTAGTGTCAGAGTCAAGACCAGTGATTGCTACTTACGATAGCACCAGTTTGCCAAATACTGGACGGGGATCAGTACTTCTACAAGGTGCGTATCAGTTCCTTGCCTTAGTTCAATCCCTTCTTGAACAACCCATTCAAACTGGGTGGGCATGATATGCAACAGATCCTTCTATATGAGATTGAGCCCATTGCTACTTCAAAAAAAGATATCTCGACAAGAGCAAGAAAACAAGCAGGGAGAGCATAAAAATAGAAGTCGTGAGTGAAGCACCCCTGTTTGGAAGTAGCAGATGAATTGAATTGGACAAGGGTGTTAAACCACTCTGTTCGTGTGTGCCCTACTAGGAGTTTGTTAGGGCTTAAAAGCTTACTGACTTGCTTGGGTCATCTGAGAGGTAAGGCTCCCCCGATCGACCCTAACTCTCATTCTAAATAATTAAGGAGCTAAAGGAGTTCCCTAGCCCTTCAAGTTTACATGTTGATCCCTCTATGATGGCATTCTTCTTCTTTTCTTCCTCTCCGACTTGACGATATTCTTCTATCATAAGCTAGTGATTAGCTGAGGCTGACAGTCTCGTATCCCGGCAAAGGGCTGACTCCACTACTTAAGATTGTCGAATCGAATCTACCTTCTATGACCTAGCTTCTGGTATTTGAACCAGTTACGTCGATTGCTGAACCTGACTTGACTTTGACGCGTTGGCTTTGGCTCTGGCTTGTCCTATATCTTAATTAATCGGAAGAGTCAGTGGTGGGAGTCAGAGGATCCATAGTACCTGCAGCCCCGCGGACTTCATCTTCATCATTTTTGAAAGCGGGGGGAAGGGATCTCCTTTCTGCAACGGAAAAAACGGAGCAGATTTAACTCGGCACAACCTAACGATGCATCCAATACCAATGATATTACCCCATGGCCCATGTGAAAGTGCACAAACACTTCCAAGGGAGAAATTTGAATAATTCCCTTAGGTCGTCCACATGATTACCATAGTCAAATAGGGAGACCTCAGTCCAGCTCCCCACCAATGAATGTTGGTGACTTCTGTTCCAACTGAACTGGGGACAGTCCGGTGCACCCATTGGACCCGAGGGACCAGGGTATAGTCTGGTTCGTCCATTTTCCCGGTGGTCAAGAAATGGTGGAGAAGGAGAATGGCAGCAGCCAAGGTTCAGCAACTCACGTAGGAATGGTTGTGTATCAGCCTAGGGTTGTGTGCAAGTGGCTATTTATAGTCCACTTAAATTTAATCTCACTGTTTTAGCACTAATAGCTACACTTATCATTTTAATCCCAAACTTTGGATTTTGAACCTAGCCATTTTTCTAGGATTTATCATAATTTTATTATATTTTTCGCAGCAATTTGCCGATACGCGCTTTTACGTAGTCGGTATCAGTTATGATGTCAGTTCTCATTATTTTGACTTCAAACTTTGTATTCCAGTCCTAAATATTATTCTAGGACTATATACATATTTTTCATAATTTTTTGGGATACTTCATCGGTACACACTTATACCGTGGAGCAGAACCGGTATCTGCACTTTTCGTCAGAAAAGCGACTTTCAACATTAATAATCACTTACTATTATTATGCCTTATGATATATATTAGGGTAAATTATGGAATTATATCATTAATCTCATAATTAATTACTTAAATTCCTAAATTAGCTGTGCGGGTTCTTACAGCTTCCATCATGCTCTTAGAGTGTGGAAGCTGATCCTTAACAGATGTATTCTCATTAGATTGTTGTATGACCAGCTCGCGCTTCGTATGATGGTCCTGTTGCGAGACTCCAGATAGTGTCGTGCTGGAAACGTGATTTTCTTTAAGCGCCTGTGGTAGATCCTAATCCATAAATCAGTCATTTCTCTTCTGGCCCTTCGACTACCTCCACAAATAGGTCAATGTCTGGAGCTGGACTGCTACCTTTCTTGCCTGATGTGGCCTGAGTCTGCTTTTTTTTTTTGTAACATCCCCGTCTCGAGCCGGTTCAGTTAACACACATATGATACCAAACATGATCAGCAGAAGACTTAACTTACAAACATACATTAACTTACGAAAATACGATCCAACTTTTTCTTTTATCCATTTCACATGATATATAGCAATGCATAACTTTCTTCTAATTTATTTTTCATTTGACGAAGACGAAAAATCAGATAGCATAACGGCAGTAAATCGAACAAATGGGGATTTAGAAATGTCACGCTCAAGGTTCCTTGATAAACAATTCATATAATCCATAATTTCAGAATCTCAGATGTCCATCAGGGATCAAATACCCATCCATAGGCGCATGCATAATGTAACACCCCGTTCTAGAACCGGTTTGTTAACATTACATATGGCATTAAGCGCAGTTACAATCACAACAATTGAATTAAAGTACGGATAAACCTTTTACTTTTTATTTATAAACGTTTTGGTTTAAAATCAATTCTGTAATTAAAACAATTCCAATAACTGTGTTCATAACTTAAACTATATGTGGAACACCTAATGTAAGTTTTATGTAGACCATACGTTGCTACCATAGTATGCCAAGTAGTCCCCTTAGACCAACAAGGCTTAAGAACTCATTTTTATTGTTATTCAACACTAAACACCTCCACATTTTAGTTACTTAAGGAATTTTATACAACTTATCTGGCGCTCATCTCCTTATATGTTATAGATCTCTTTGTTATCTACGCGTGGATTCAAACCGCGCTTAATTCAAAGTACCGTAGCCCAAATTATGAATTTTCTAAGAAAGGGGTGTTGAACCCACTGGGCCCGGCGCGAATAGCGCAACAAAACAGCGGATTTCCAGATTTCTGGCGCGAACATATTCACACCACAATAGGCATCCATGCCCTTTCATCATATATACAATAAGCACAAAATTACACAATCTTTAAATGTCTTCAATACATAACCATGAGACTTAGCTACAAAACACTATGATCAAATCCTTGGCTCTCATCAACAAAAGAGACACCAAAGGAGGTGAGCATAGGCTAAGTCCACCCAACATAAAGCATGACATACATATATCAAAAGGCTTTCAATTACAAATCCTATATATAGGAACTACTAATGACATGCATAACCAAAATAGTGCAATATCATCATACATCAATCTAGTCCAAGTATGGCCACTTGGCATCAGAGGCTCCTGCAGCACCTGTACCTAAAAGGGGGTCCCCACAACACCGGGTGAGATATACGAATACATCTCAGTAAACTAGGGGTCCTTGGAGCATCTCTCCACCCCATAGTTCACTCACAGTATAATAGCAATAACCGTAAATAATGCAGTAAATACATATCTATGCACTGTGTATAAACATCTCCAGGAGACATCCCTCAAGCTCTCATGCTATCCTAAGTATACTCAGATGCAAAATAGTCCTACCGGTCAGCTAAACTACCAAGTATGAATTACGCATCGTAATGCAACATACGAAACATAGGGAAACACATACTATGCCACACCCAGTGCATACACATACGTATAACAAAACATTAAGCTACTTATTGCATTTACATACACTATCAACAACAACTACCCATTTCGGGTTTGGTGAAACAATAAAGGGATCAATTCCTAAGGTCCGAAGGCTTACCTCAATTGCTTCCAATCTCAACCTTTGTTCTTCACCGACTCAAACAGTCAAGCTTTATAATCAATACCTACATCAAGGTACTAGACAATCTATCAAGACCATCCAATGAATACTGATATTGTCATCAACCAAACAAACATATTCACACCACAATAGGCATGAACTTACCAATTCAAGTGAGCTAATCAAGCTCCATTGCTTCCTCCAATGGTTGGTCACACAAAGAAGGTCCAATTGCCTCAATCCTTGCAATCACATGGACACAATCAATATCCAGTCAAACCATTGTTTACCAATGCATGAAAATCCACAAACCAAGCATATATTCTTGCAATTTTCAAAGTATAATCAAATGACTATCTAAGTTCATTTCCACCATTTATTTGTCATTTCTAACAACTTTTACAAAGAATTTAAGCTTAAATCAAACTCAAACTCATACAACCTAAAAACACTATTCATCATCTTCCTCAATCTTACATTCTCTATGAAAACTAAGTTTAATGAGTGCAAACTTACCACAAGTGGTTGCTCAACTAAGGAATGATTGCTCCTAAAAATCCCCTTGAAGGAAATGCCTCTAAACTTCTCCAATCCTCAAAATTTTCGCCCCCCAAACAAGCCATGATCTCCACCCACAATGGTTTCCAACTAACAAGAAGTGGTGGGTTTTGAAGAGGAAGGAATTTGATGCAAGTTTGCCTTTGGAATGGTTTGATTTGGGTGAGAGATGAGTGAGCTAGGGTTTCTTGCTTGAAAATGGGTTCTCCTCCCTCTCACTCTCAGCCTTTAACGAAGAAGAAGAAGAAATTGTGAAGAATGGGTCTTGTGTTTACAACTTAACTTAGTTAAGTTATTTCCTCCGGGTAATAGCTTATCTATCTATTCACCTCCATTCACCACCAAACTTAACCAAAGGGTGTAGAATATTTTTCTAGTAATATTTCTACTTTTACTTTTACATTTTGGTACTTTTTCCTACACACATTTTTACCCCATAATTTTCACTTACTGCACTTTTTATCTCAAAAGTGACCCTAATTCATTTAATTAGATATTTTACCTAATTTAACCAACTAAAACAAGTTAATTGCCTATTACATGCAATTAATTAAATCTCATGGTGAGAGATATTATCATAAATTGGCTTCGTGCCACTAAGTCTAACAGCATGCACAAATCAACACCTACATATATCTGAATACTACATTGTAACATCCCGGGCGCTGACGAGGGCGGGAAGTGATCGTCGGTGCGAAAGGGCATGGACAAGGAGCGACTCCTAGCAGGCTTCTAGGGACGGGGGTACATGAATGAATCGAATCAACACCCGAAAGAGAGGGATTCCAGAGATTGTGCTAGTATGGGACAGTACAGTTGGGAATGGCTTATAAGAATTAATTGGTACTACCTATACTAACAAGATGCATCTACTTTTCGATAGCCCGGAATGGAAGAACTCCATAGTTAAGCGTGCTTGACTTGGGGCAATTCTGGGATGGGTGACCTCCTGTGAAGTTTTCCCGGGAAGTGTGCGAGTGAAGACAAAGCATGCTGAAAAGTCTCGTGTTAGTGTGTGGGGACAGTCGTTAATCCTTGCAAGTTGCCAGGCGTTACAAGTGGTATCAGAACTTGGCATCTCTTCCAGTACGGTGTGGTTCGAGGACGAACCAGGCGGAAGCTGGTGGGCAGGACGAGGGCGGGGAGTGATCACCGGTGCGAAAGGGCATGGACAAGGAGCGGCTCCTGGCAGGCTTCTATGGACGGGGGTACATGAATGAATCGAATCAACACCCGAAAGAAAGGGATTCCAGAGATTGTGCTGGTATGAGACGGTACAGTTGGGAATGACTTATAATAATTAATTGGTACTACCTATACTAACAAGATGCATCTACTTTTCGGTAGCCCGGAATGGAAGAACTCCATAGTTAAGCGTGCTTGACTTGGGGCAATTCTGGGATGTGTGACCTCCTGGGAAGTTTTCCCGGGAAGTGTGCGAGTGAGGACAAAGCATGCTGAAAAGTCTCGTGTTAGTGTGTGGGGACAGTCGTTAATCATTGCAAGTTTCCAGGCGTTACATACATATAAGCATGTCTGAATACACAAATATACATGCATCAAAACGAAAGACATGTACAAAATATATACAGGCCATATACAAAATAACAGATCTGAGATCATGATCCTCAAAACGAATGGATCAGACATGTTTCCAGGCGTTACATACATATAAGCATGTCTGAATACACAAATATAAGCATACTGCTACCCAAGATCCAACCCACTAATGTACTCTATCCACGGTTTGTATCGCTGCTCCATGAAGGCTCGCCGACAATCTGTACACCTAAAATGATGTCCATAAACGGGATGAGATAACAAATCTCAATAAGCTCTAGGTTTATAGAGAATTATCCATACCTGTAACATCTCGGGTCTGACGAGGGCGGGTAGTGATCGTTGGTGTGAAAGGGAAAGGGCACAATCAAGGAGCGGCTTCTGGCATGCTTCCAGTGGCGGGGGTACATGAATAAATCGAATCAACACCCGAAAGAGAAGGATTCCAGAGACTGTGCTGGTATGGGACGGTACAGTTGGAGATAACTTATAAGAATTAATTGGTACTACATATACTAACAAGATGCATCTACTTTTCGGTAGCCCAGAACGGAAGAACTCCATAGTTAAGCGTGCTTGACTTGGAGCAATTCTGGAGTGGGTGACCTCCTGAGAAGTTTTCCTAGGAAGTGTGTGAGTGAGGATAAAACACGCTAAAAAGTCTCATGGGGGATAGTCGTTGATCCTTGCAAGTTGCCGGGCATTACAATACCCTAGGCCCACTCCTGCATGAAAGTCAGATACAAAGTATACAAGACATCATATAAACAAATATCATAACTGAACAAAACATATATGCATATCTTATCAGAGGTGTATACATGGAGGACCCCAAGCGGAAATCAGCGCACGTGTTCCCAAGGGAGGACCCCGAGCGAAACCACACACATATCAGAGGTATACACCGTCAGTCCCAACAGAGGACCCCAAGCAGACATCAGTGCACATAGAATCAATGGCCAAAGATCATTACAAAAATCACATCAGAACAAAACATATTATATTATCACATAACTCTATATGAATGCATCTATACAAAGCATCAAATACAATCATACAATCTAACCATAGTCCACTAACCATGGTGGAGCACACAAGTAGAAAAAGACCCCTTAAATATAGAGCTTACCTCCTGGAGCTTTACCAATTTGCTTACTTGTAGCACAAGTCACTTATCTTGCTCCAAAGGAATCCAAATGTTCACAGTCCCTAGACACACCTAGGGAAGGAATTCAAAATAAAACTTAATAAAATGATACAATGCCATGTAATTATACAAGATATATACTTTATTGTTTACTTTCATTACTTCACAGTTATGCCAATCATAAGCCAATCCACAAGTCAAGACCGTAATTTCTTAAACTCACTTATTAGACCATTTAAGGATGATCGCTTGCACCACAAGCAACCTCATGGTTTCATACTTACATAGGGTCTTAGAATGGCATAATCATGCCTCTAAGATACCATTTACAAATTTAAACACTTCCTAGCCCCAAAGACCCTAAAATGGCCGAAGTCAAGGCCCAAGGAGGCTAAGGATTTCATCTCTCCAATTCACATAGCCCATGTTCCCTAGTACTCTTGCTTGGTCCCAAAGTTATTTATGTATCCAAATAAGAATTTTAAATATATTTCATGCCCATTATCCTTCTCAAGGTCGAGGAACACATAGAGAGGGAACCAAGATGTCTTTTGTCATTTCTTATGCCATTTCAACTCATAATTATACCAATGAAACACTTTGGAATGTCAACACATCATCAAAACAACTTTTACATAATCAAACCCCAATTGGACCCTAATGACCGAACCTACAAGGAAGGTTTCACAAGGGATTTTCTCTGTATTCTCACTTGCACACTTAAATCTCAACACCCACACACATACCAACCTTCACCAATTATGCAATTAAATTTTTTGCACACCAAACCCTTCTTATCATACCAAGGCCGAACCTAGTGGGAGGAGGTGCAAAGGAATTTTTCAAAATTGCTACCCATAATCATGCTTATCTCACATTACAACTTCATATACAACACTAATTCATCAACAAAATCAAATTTCAACTCAACAATTTCCTACCAAAATATGCTCATATTATTCAAAACTTGAATCATGAAAATCAAACCATAGGAATGTGGATTTCTTATCTCCAATTACTTATACAAAGCCTAGAGAGCAACCTCCAAGCAAAGCCTCCTCAAAATCTTCAATTTCTCCTCTTGATGAATAATGACATGAAAAAGGGGAAGGGAATAACTCTTCATACAAGCAATTTAGCCTAAACCAAGTGGTGGAATGGATTCCTTGAGTGATTTACTATAAGTTTCGTGTAATCCACTTAAGCATTTGGTTGAGTGTGGAGGGAGAAATCAAAGGAAGAAAAAGCTTGAAACCTAGCTCTAATGTTGGAGGGTAGCGCGGCCTTGAAGACAGAGAAGGGAGAAATCTGAAGTGAATAGTGTCTTGCTTAAGTGACTTAAGCTTATATGGACAGGTTACATTTTTAACGGGTGTTTTTCTCTCACTAAATTTCACTTAACTTAACCCGACATCAACTCAAAGCTACGGACGTAATTTTATTTTTCTAAACTCATTTACATGAATTTTTATTCTCAAAGGAACAGTATTAACAATTAACAGTAGGTTTCTGCATTGTTTTTGATGAAATGCACTGCGAATCACTAAATGTGCACTGTTTGCACACGAAACTGTAAAACTTCTTAACTTATCACTTTTAGGTCTATCATGACTTGTTTGGCATGTATTGTACTTTCTTATATTTATTACATCATTTATTCGGTTCTGAACTCTATCGATTGCTTAAATAACGGTATTAAATACCCGGAAGAAAATACTATTCACGAGATTTTCGCGAAAAGTGCCAGACTACACAATTTTTCATTATGAACTCATATTTGGCATCAGAATTGACAATTTAGGTCTCTAACTTAATTTTGCTAATTTCCAAGCTCTACCAGTTGCTACACGACAATGTAGAATACTTGGCAAAAGACCCTGTTCATGATCTAGTCATGATTACAGTCAAAACACTCAAAAATACGTTCAATCTAGTTATGACATTTAAATCCTTAAATTAAATTTCTAATTAAGATTTATCAGTTGGGGTCATTATATCTTTCCTCATCCATGTGTAGGTGTCCTACAAAGTTTTACTCAAATATGTCATATATTAGTGTAAGTAAAAAAAATAATGAAATACAAAAGCATACGTTTTGAAGATTGCAATTGTACTCACAACTGTTCGCATTGCGATAAGTCTCCAATTTACTATGTATTAAGGGTCAATATGAGCATGAAATTGATTTAAAAGTAATTAAAAGTTATGAGAATTATAATTAAATTGTTGTTTTATTCTTAATAATATTCTCATAAGATTTCTGATATTTTACAGTAATTTCAGCTCAATAAAGAGATAAATTGGAGATATCAAGTAGAGTTGCTTTGAATTTCTGAATCATTGAAGATCTTATCAAATATTCCTTTGAATATTTTTAAAGAAAGTTTTTCATTAAATTAAAAAAGGGAAAGATTTGAAAGATTGGATCAAAGATATGATTAAAGATTCTAGTGAAGATTCCAAAGAAGATATGATGGAAAATTAAAAGACATGATTTTCATCCCTATAAAAAGGCATCTCTTGGAAACTTAAAGCCACAATTCGATAGAGGCAAAAATATTCAGAGGTGGAGACTCATGCCGGAGATCAGGATTCCGGAGAACTTGAAGATTGAAGACAATTGATCTTTCTTCTTCATCTTTTTCTTTTCTTTCTTTGTTATGAATTCTTTTTACTATTTTAATCTGTTAAAGCCAATGTCTGGCTAATTTTCTTTTTGTAGTTGGGATCACAGATTCGATGTGAATCCTTTATATTTTTATAATTAATTAGTTTAGTTAGTTTTATTCTACCTGTGTTAATTCTTTCATATCCTTGATAGAATTGATCGCTCTATTATAGGGTTTTGAGGGTTAGGGCTCACAATAGACATATTGACGTTTTAATCTGGACAACGGTAGAATAACAATTTGTGCATGACCTAGACATAGGCTTATATAGATTGCAGACTTTTAATTCATTTGCTTAATGCTTAATTCAAGAGGAATTACTCGGACTAGGATTCTAATTGGGTTAAAGGGTTGAAATCACTAAGACATTAGGGTTCAACTATTTTATAGGAAAATAATGAATTGTGTGTGCTAATAACCTAGTTAGTTATAAAATACAATTTAGGAATATAAGGGAGGATCGGAGGTGAAGTGCATCCTCGCTACAGTCCTTTTACAAATTTTAATCAATCTCATATTTTCTTGATATTCTTAATCTTTTCTTGCATGCGTTTAATATTATTGTTTTTAAAATTCTATTTTTAAATTACAACAATCAATCACTTTCACAATCAAAACAATTTTCTTTTCCAACTTAAGGGGAATAGTTAAATTAATACTTGGTGCATTAATCCTCGAGGGAACGATCTTTACTTATCAATTTTATTACTTGAAACGAACGGTATAGATTCATAATGATTAAACCATAGAAAGCATATGTGACACTGTGAGAATTCATAATGATTTTCTTTTTGTCATGACATTGCATTGAATATTATCTAGAGAATATGACTGCTCGTTTGTGTGATTTTCTTTATGAGAATTTTTAAATAAAGCTTTGATGGGAAAATTAGGAATTAGATTCTAGCTTGACACCACAGCCTGTGAGATTTAAGCCTAAACAATTAATTTTTTTAAGAGATCTCAATGTAGTGGTACTCTAGAACTTGATCTGTTTCTCTGTGATGCATGCATAAGTTGAAATGATAAAGGCACTTTTGTTCTTGTTAACCACTTGGCCAAATAACCCACCTAAAAGAAATTGTTTTCCCCATTGCTAGCCCCTTTGAGCCTTAGACTTATTTTTGTTCAATTTCCCATAAATTACTTAGTTGATATCTCTATTGACTCACTCTTGAATGAGATTGAAATACTGATCAAAGAAAATTTAAGGTGAAGTTCTCCAATGAAAGTTAAGTGATAAAAATAAAAAGAGTACCTCAAAGGAAAAATAAACCTGTCTGAGAAAAGGAGGTGCAAAGGAAAAGAAAGATATTGTGAAAGAAAATATATGCTATAAATTATTAGCAAGAAGAAAGAAAAAGGTGGTGGAAAAAGAAATAAAAATCTTGAATTGAAAGGAAGAAAAATAGTGAAATCATTGTATGAGAGTTGACTGAGCCTTGAAATAAATTAAACGTGTTTCAATCTCACACAATAAAATTAGCTACTAAAATATTCCTAACCCTAAACCAAGCCACGTTACAACCCTAAAAAGACCTTTTGATCAATTTTTGCATGTTATATATGTTCCTCATCTTTAGAAACTTGAGAATAAGATCAAGCCTATGGTACTACTATTACATGCTGATGGATTGAGTGATTATACCCCAAACACTTGAGTGATGAGTGTATTGTTTATCTTAGTGAGGGGTATTCAAGTTAGATTCTATTTTTTTTTTTTGAAACTGAAAAGTCTTGTTTGAAATTCTCAACACTGAAAATCATTCATGCTTAGCTTAGTACTCTCATTAGCTTCTGCTTTAAATTATTTGTTTTGGTTCAATGTTATGCTTGAATTTTATGTGTCTCTTCTCACAAGGTTAAGTTAATAGTGTTTATTCTAGTTTATTGCTGAGGACAACAATGTCTAAATCTAGGAATTGTTTGATAAGTCTCCAATTTACTATGTATTAAGGGTCAATATGAGCATGAAATTAATTTAAAAGTAATTAAAAGTTATGAGAATTATAATTAAATTGTTATTTTATTCTCAATAATATTCTCATAAGATTTCTGATATTTTACAGTAATTTCAGCTCAATAAAGAGATAAATTGGAGATATCAAATAGAGTTGCTTTGAATTTCTGAATCATTGAAGATCTTATCAAATATTCCTTTGAATATTTTTAAGGAAAGTTTTCCATTAAATTAAAAAAAGAAATATTTGAAAGATTGAATCAAAGATATGATTAGAGATTCTAGTGAAGATTCCAAAGAAAATATGATGGAAAATCAAAAGACATAGTTTTCATCCCTATAAAAAGGCATCTCTTGGAAACTTAAAGCCACAATTCGACAGAGGCAACAATATTCAGAGGAGGAGACTCATGCCGGAGATCAGGATTCCAGAGAACTTGAAGATTGAATACCATTGATATTTCTTTTTCATCTTTTTCTTTTCTTTCTTTGTTATGAATTCTTTTTACTATTTTAATTTGTTAAAGCCAATGCCTGGCTAATTTTCTTTTTGTAGTTGGGATTACGGATCCAATGTGAATCTTTTATATTTTTTAAATTGTTTTTATAATTAATTAGTTTAGTTAGTTTTATTCTACCTGTGTTAATTCTTCCATATCCTTGATAGAATTGATCGCTATTATAGAGTTTTGAGGGTTAGGGATCATAATAGACATATTGGGATTTTAATCTGGACAATGGTAGAATAACAATTTGTGCATGACCTAGACTGTAAGAACCCGCACCGTTAATTAAGGAAATTAATTAATTAATTATGTGAAATTAGGAAATAATTCCATAATTGACCCTAATAATTATCACGAGGCTTAAACAATTATGGTAAGTGATTAAGAATGTTGAAAGTCGCTTTTCCGAATAAAAGTGCAGATACCGGTTCTACTAGTCAGTATAAATGTGTACCGAAAAAGTATCCCGAAAAATTATAATAAGTGCATGATAATTCCTAGAATAATATATAGGACTTGTAAAACGAGTTTCAAGTTAAAATAATGAGAACTGGTGCCAGAAACTGATACTGGCTATGAAAAGCGTGTACCGAAAAGGTGTTGTGAAAAATATAAGAAAAATATGATAATTCTTGTAAAATTGAGTAGGTTAAGAATCCTAAGGTTGGGATTAAAATGCTAAGCGTAGCAATTAAAGTTAATATTGTGTGTTTAATGGTTAATTGACTATAAATACTCTTATGTTGGGCACAAAACCCTAGATAACTCCTTCGTGCTACGTGACTAGTGAGGGTGGCTGACCAGAAATATTGTCCATTGGCCTTCTTCACATTTCTTGAGCAAGTTGGCACCTTTTGCTTTGGTTGTTCTCTTTTCTTCTTGTAAACACTTGAATGGGTGTCTTGTGAGTGTGGAGAGTGACCTTGGGGAGTGTTCAACCACTGTTGGTGAGTGGTTTTGAGGGCTGACTTGGTTGATTGGGTTGTGGGAAGCCTTGTGTTGGCACTTTGAGCTTCAAGGAGCCCTTTTGTTGTTCAAAGAATCAATCTTTCATCTCATTTTCGTGCTCCTTGCAAGTCTGTATATTTTGAGCTGTTTGGTGAGCTCCAAGAGCCTTCTATTTCTGAGTTTGAAGCTTTGGTGAGTTGCCTAACCTTGAGCATGAGTTTAAAGGGTTTAAAGGTAGTGTCTTTGCATGTAAATGGGTTAAACAAGTAACTAGCATGTGTATGAACCTGTATAGACCTAAAAATGGAATCTTGAACACCTTTAATTGGTAAAAGTTGGACCTTTGGTTTGGATTTTCGCGAAATGCAGAATCTGGGTTCTGCCGCGAAATATTCGAATATTTCGTTGTGAATATCTAGATATTGATATCCGGATATGGGTATCCGGATATTGATATCCGGATATGGGGATCTGAATATCCGGATATTGATATCCGGATATGCCCCCGGCGAATATCCAGATATTCTGAGATTTCGAAGAACAGTAGCTGCACTGTTCATACAGTAGGCTATTAGGGGTTTGTGGACCCTAGATTGATGAAGTTGGACTTCTGTAATTATCAAACTAAGTCAGAATCATGTGTTTAAGGGCTTGTGGCTTTTTGTGAAGCCTTAAGACGTAAAACGTAAAAGGAAAGACGTTGTCTTTATGTTGTATGCTTGTAGAGTTGTATATTGATATAATTATTGGTCCAAACAGATTGTGATTGTACTGTTTGTGGACGTTGAGCTATGAGGATTCTTGGTTTGGATAGCTATCTTACAAGGTAAGCTTCCGTGTCCTCAGATTAGTCTGTTGTTTGTTCCACCGACCTCCATGGGAGGGTGGTTTATATGCATGGTATGCTTTTATGAACGATGAAATATGTATTGATATATGCCTGAGATGTATTAAGTTAATTGTTGACTACTTGCACAATCAGACAGCGACTCTGGTGTGTAAGGCATGTAGTGTGTGATTATGATGTTGTTACTTACACAATCAGACAGCGACTCTGGTGTGTAAGGCATGTAGTGTATGAAAGTGATGTTGTTACTTATACAATCAGACAGCGACTCTGGTGTGTAAGGCATAAGACTGTAACTCTTATGTTAGATTGGTCGCAGACGTGCATAATCCCTATCCTGTTCCCTGGCCAGTCGAACCGCATTTACATACATCACATGATTAATGAATTATAGTATTTAGCTCATTGAGCAAGAGATTATACTGTCATGATATATATGCCTTAACATGAACATACATTGAAATTAGTGCTTTTGAACTTATATTATACTTGTAAGTGAACTTGGGGCGGAAGAGTTCTTGAGGACCCCTTGTCTTACTGAGATTTCTTGTTTAGAGATCTCACCCCACGTTTGGGGACGCTTATTTCAGGTTCAGGTAATTTGGGGGCTGATTCCTCTGGCGGCAGGAGGCCGGAGCTTAGTTGATGATTTTTGTTATATTTATGTTGGTATGACTGGATTGGATGCTGTTTATGTTTTCCGTCTTATTATTATGTTGTTGATGTTGAGACATATGTTGGGCCTTGTTGCCTTATTTGGGTGAGCATGGGAGTTGTCCATGCCACTATATTGTTAGTACTTTTAGCTTGAGTTGTATAAACTGCTAGTTGGTCCGGTCTACGTGTTGTAGTTCCGTGACTAGAGACATATATCTGTTATTTTAATTAATGAGGTATTTTAGTTAGCTGTCTTTTGCAATTTACATACAGGCATGATTTTATTTAATTGATTAATTAAGCAAGTTGGTAATGATAATGACGTCATAAATGAAAAGAAAAAGATATTCCGCAATTTTAATTAAGCGCAGCTTAATACGATGATATGATAACATCACCAGATATATACGGGGTGTTACATAGACATTGGCTTACATAGATTGCAGACTTTTAATTCATTTGCTTAATGCTTAATTCAAGCGAAATTACTAGGACACTAGGATTCTAATTGGGTTAAAGGATTGAAATCACTATGACATTAGGGTTCAACTATTTTATAAGAAAATAATGAATTGTCTGAGTTAATAACCTAGTTAGTTATGAAATACAATTTAGAAATATAAGGGAAGATATGAGGTGAAGTGCATCCTGGCTACAGTCCTTTTACAAATTTTAATCAATCTCATATTTTCTTGATATTCTTAATCTTTTCTTGCATGCGTTTTAATATTATTGTTTTTAAAATTCTGTTTTTAAATTACAACAATCAATCACTTTCACAATCAAAACAATTTTATTTTCCAACTTAAGGGGAATAGTTAAATTAATACTTGGTGCATTAATCCTCGAGGGAACAATATTTACTTATCACTTTTATTACTTGAAACGAATGGTATACTTGCCGATTTCGCAACATATTGTCTTATCATTTATCCAATTTTGGGGTTCTTGGGTGCTAGTGTGAGTATGTTTGTATAACTCCCAACTTTCCTCATCCAGTTGTAACACCCTGCAGTACTTCAGTATGTTAACATTACGTATGATATTAAGCGCAGTTACAATCTCAGCAGTTCAATTAAAAATTTGGCTAAACTTTTTCTTTTTAAACTTTGCACGTTTTCGTTTAAAATTAATATCGTATTTAAAATAAACTAAAACTGTAATTGTAACATAGTAACTTTACAGAATAATTAAGCCTAGCACTCAGACATATCATACAAGTCCTATTAGACAGTATTATAAGGTTCCTATACACCCCATAGCTTTATTCTTTAATTTATACATTTTGCACTGCTTGCTGAGTCTCTCGCTTAAAACTAGTTCATGAACATAACTGATTTTTGTAGAATTAGTTCATGAAGTATACTGGTTTCTCAAAAATCAATTGATGAATCGAATTGGTATAAAAACTATTTATTAATTTCTTCAAATTTTTATTATCATTTATATTTTTTATTTTTTTACTTTTTTACTCAATCTTTTCATACTTTTTATTTGGGTTCAGATTTGGTTCAAAATCCAATTTTAGGGATGTGTAAAAAAATTAAAAAAAATTTAAAAAAATCATTTTTTAAAAATTAATTCATGAACTAAACTGAGGTGAATTGTTTTTTAAAAACGAATTCATGAATTGAACTTATTTTAAAACCGAACTGCACTTTTTTCTTCTTCTTCTTTTTATTTTTCTTTTTTCTTTTTTCTTTTTTATTTCTCTTTTCTCCTCTCAACTATTGTCTTCTTTTCTCTTTATATTTATTTTTTATTTATCTAATTTTTTTATTTTCTTTTTTCTCTTAAGTATATTTCTTTCTTATTTTTACTTTTTTATTTTATTTTTATTTGTTTATTAATTTTTTCAAATTTTTGTTATCATTTGTATTTTTTAACTTTTTCCCTCATTTGTTTTGGATTCAAAACTAATTTTAAAAATCAAGTCTAAACTGATTCATGATCAGTTCGGAACTGAACTGAGTTGATTATGAATTAATTCTACTATGCACTTCCCTACCCGAAATTGGGTCGGGACACCTCCGCAAAGAAGAGAAGAAATGAGATATAAGTGTTTCACTTCTCGAGGACAATCGGTTTCCAAGCTCTTTGGGTCATAGTTAGATTAATCATATGTGTTAGGCACTCTATGTAAAGGACAAAAAGATATGGTAAAAGGGTCCCCTTGTCTAATTCCTTTGGAGGTCTTGACGTCTTTGGCAGTGGATGAGTCGTTCCATAACACGTTCATTGTGCATAACAAGATTGATCAACACATCTGCAAGGCCAATGTCCATTTAGGTATTTCGCAGTAATTAGTTCCGTTTTCCCTTTTTTTATATGTATGGAATGAATTTTCTCCTTAGCAATGATGATAATATGTGAATCATGTCTACCTTTAACGAAACTGCATTGATTAGGCATAACCAAATTGTCCATGTGCTCCCTCAATCAATTTGCCACAAGCTTCGTTATGATTTATAAATAACATTGCAAAGACTTATTCGGCGCAGTTGTGTTATGGACTCTGACAGGTCATTTTTGGGGATGACACATAACAAAGTCTCGTTCAAACTGCTACTCTCTGGATTGTAAAGTCCTCTTAATTGCACTAGGATTTCCCATTGCGTGCTAAAAAAAATAGCATGTTTACACATCCATCTGTGGCGCTTTATACGGGGCCATGGAGAAAATGACGTTTCAAATCTTCAACTCATCCAATAGTCATTAACAATATAAAAGAGGGCAAAAAAAAGAAGTACAAGCTCATCTTATAAAGTTTTCTAAGACGACTTTCGGATGTCGTTGCATGTTGTGATGTGAAGAAGAATTAAATAACTAACACAGCATACAAGACGGATCAAACTTAAGTTTATTTTAATGCCAACTTGTATCACTCTAGGCCAACAACTTGTTGATTACGTGGGAAATTGATTGATTATGTGGTCATGTTATTTGATTATAATTTGTAATATCCCGAGCTCTGACGAGGGCGGGGAGTGATCGCCGGTGCAAAGAGGCACGTACAAGGAGCGGCTTCCAGCGAGGGGTTACATGCATGAATGACTCGAATCGACATCCGAAAGAGAGGGATTACAAAGGATGTGCAGGTATAAGACTGCACAATTTGGGATAACTTATAAGAATTAATTGGTACTACCTATGCTAACAAGATGCATATGCTTTTCGGTAGCCCGGATCGGAAGAACTCCACAGTTAAGCGTGCTTGACTTGGAGCAATTCTGGGATGGGTGACCTCCTAGAAGGTTTTCCCGAGAAGCGTGCGAGCGAGCGAGGAAAAAATACACTGAAAAGTCTCGTGTTAGTATGTGGGGATAGTCATTGATTCTTGAAGCGGTCGGACATTACAAGTGGTATCAGAGCAGGGCCTCTCATCCAGTACGGTGTGGTTCGAAGACGAACCAGGCGGAAGTTGGTGGGCATGTAATATCCCGAGCGCTGACGAGGGCAGAGAGTGATAGCCGGTGCAAAGAGGCACGAACAAGGAGCAGCTCTTGACAGGCTTCCAGCGGAGGGTTACATGCATGAATGAATCGAATCGACACCCGAAAGAGGATTCCAAAGGCTGTGCAGGTATAAAGACTGCACAATTTGGGATAGCTTATAAGAATTAATTGATACTACCTATGCTAACAGGATGCATCTGCTTTTCGGTAGTCAGGATCGGAAGAACTCCACAGTTAAGCGTGTTTGACTTGGAGCAATTCTGGGATGGGTGACCTCCTGGAAAGTTTTCCCGAGAAGTGTGCGAGTGAGAAAAAAAACACACTGAAAAGTCTCGTGTTAGTACGTGGGAATAGTCATTGATTCTTGAAGCGGTCGGACGTTACATAAGTATTCATATATTCTTTTCTCTCTTATCTTTCATCAATAAATGATTGTGAATATGATCACGTTTTCAAATAAGAGGATTTATTTCCATATACGCCCAAAGAGTCCTTCTGACTTCTGAAGCAAGTTGAAAGCAAGTTGACAGCAACAATTATTTAAAGGTAGACTTCAATGCATTTGTCCGCTATTGCCTGGCTGTAACATGTGAATTGAATGTGAACAGAAGAAGTAATTAATGAAATAGATAAATGCTTATATTTGGGTATTACTTCAAAGCAAATGCTTATAAAATTCGGATTCCTCTAATCACTGGATTTGTGCTACCAATCTCTATGTACCAACCCTGATTTCTGCAATTTCATTTTCAAAGTCATCTCAATGCTTTGAAGTGAACATTTTATAGCCCTTCCTTGTCACTTATGGATTAAAGACCAATCGCAGCTTGATCCACCGTATTTGAAGTTGAGGTTCGTTTCTGTTTTAGTCATCTAATACCAGAAATGTTTGTTTCTTGAATAATGAGCTCCATTCATTTACTATATTTACTCTATAAAAATGATAGATATGCGATAAGAAAATAGTGTTTTTATTTGTTAAGCTAATTACCTTGGCTGATTATTTTTACATGATTGGGTAGACGATACAATATTGATAATTTAATGTCAATAAAACAAAAATAATTTTTGTATAGAAGAATTAAAACAGTCATTTTTTCAAGACGGAAAGTAAATGAAAATGATTTTAAATATGAAATATTTGTGTAGCGTGTAGGAAGGATTCTACAGAGCTTCTGGTTGTTGTTGATCCACCAGGATTTGAAATTGAAGGTTTGTTTCTCTCTTACTTATCTTGCATATTCGGCTCCTTTAGCAAAAGATAATTATTACACAATGCATGTTTGTCTATTGTAAGAAATGTTTGCTGCTTAGAATGTTAAGCTCCATTGCTTCTTTGCATATAATATTTGGTATTAATATTTTCTACAAAAATGATGAAAATGGCGATAGGAAAATGTTTTAATTTGTTATGCTAATAAGCATTGATATATTTGTCATAATTCGAAAGATGATACATTGATTAGTTAAGGTCGATAAAACAAAATTATCTTTTGTTTAAGTCAAAAAAAAAAAAAAGTAGCCATTGTTTCCATTAAGGAAAAGTACTTGAGAAATGCTTGAAAAGTTATGATCAGAAATTAAAGTATTCTATTAAGTTATCTTTCTTTTGGTGAGTAAAATACCATTTGTTATCCAATCTTATGAAATTTTCATTGCGCCATCATCAAGGGCAAATAATTCCCTTAAATGAATTAGGTTGATGTGACATATAACTTCTGAATATAACTATTTTAATACGAAATAATTGTGTAGCGTAGAAACTTATGCATTTAACAAATATAAAATAATGTTGAGTAAGACTATTAATAATTTAATTTATACAAGTTGAAGTTGTGCTACTTACTTCATGTGGTTTAACAAAAGTCTATCATTATGTGTCTTTAACTTTGTCTAAGTTGAGATCACAAAATAAAAGTTTTTTTTAAAAAAACTTTTTCCTTAATCCAAATATTGAGATTTGAATTAGCTATGATCTTATGTAAATCACTAAAGTTATTAGCTATCAGCTCAATCCTTATGTTTTTCTTTTTTAGTAAATAGCTCACTCTTAATAACTTAAATAATACGAAAGTCATTTAAAAAATCAATAACAATAATAAAGGTATATCATGTATCGATAAAGATTTTTATTCTTATTTTGATATCGTGTATGGTATTATAACTTTTTTTGCTCACCTACTTTCAAAATTGATGACAGTTTTTCGAACAAACTAAAGTTATTAGCCAGAGGCTCTGATTGATTTCTGTTTTTCGAAACAGTTTTTAAGTTTTAAAAATAACAAAACAAAAAAAGTTGTTTGGAAAAAGTGTTTTCACTATATTTGTTTTCAAAATAGCATGTGGTTTTTTGTTTTAAAAAACTGAAAAAGGAAAACAACTAATAGATGTTTTCAAAAGTTGTTCTTTTGTTTTTTTGTGCGGTGGCATTCCTGTAATTATAGGATTTTATTAATGGCATTTTCATAATTAAATCGATTTTTTTTTATTTGAAATTATTTTGCGGTGGCAATATTGTAAATACGAAGATTCATTAATGGTATTTATATATGTAAATAACTACAACTTCTTTATAACTTCAAAACTAACTATATTCAAACAAGTTTTATTGTTTTTTTTATTCTACTATCAGTTTTCAAAATTTATCCTCAAAACAGTTTTTTTTTAAAAAAAACAAAAATACATTCAAACACACCCTATATCTCGAATTATGAACTCATATTTGTAAGGTTAAAACTCATTGATATCGTGTGATTGTTGATATTCAATATGAGATTCGCGATTGTGATTATGGAAAGAGATTAATCATCAAATTTGATGATTAGATTGATTAACTCTACGACTTTAAGTCAAACGGGCTAATACTCTGCGATTGTATGAGTAGAAGCACCGTACTTAACCAAACGCTAGGCGATCGCTCAGAGAAGATTCTTAATTTATTATTTAATTATTATTTTCCAATAAATTTTAATCGGTAAATTGACGAAAATCAACGGTGATTAAATTAGTTATAAGAGTGATAAACTTTTTTGGTGTTAAATATATCCGTCCCTATTGAAAATGAGAAAAGTTATTCAGTGACCCAATTTATATTCAAAATTTCGTCCAATATAATTCAGAGCCACAATTTTAAGATTTCTTGCAATGCACTATTTATTCGTATTAATGAACTTAAATTGAGTTTTTATAACAGAAATATCGCACAGGCATTATTATTATAGTACTAAAATAAGTAGTTGATGTTGTAAAAGACACGTATATTAAACTTTTTAAAATATTTGCCGAAAAAAAAAAGGAAAATTTTAGAAGATTTTATTGAAAAAAAGAGAGGAAGCTTTGACAATTTTTTTAATGTCACAATCATTAAGCACAGAAAGATTATTCTTATTGAAGCTGACAATTTCTTGTCATTAGAAGGGACACCTATTTTCTTTTCTTTTCATTTACACCGTTTTAAATAATTTTAAAGGTAGCATTCTTCCAAATGGGTCCATTCAAATTATATTTATTTATTTTTTATGATGAGATCTTAATGATTGAATATCTAATAAAGAACTAGTTAGTCTTTACAGTCTCATAATTTGATGAAATAAATATTATAATTTAAAAATTTATATGATGGTTAAGAAATATTGATTAGCTCTTATTTTATATTACAGTTTTGTCACTAAAGTCAAGCAAGGCCATATTAAGTCAAGCAATGCTGCTATATATTCTATTAAATGTTTGAATAAAGTTTGAATTTACTTTATAGTAGGTATAAAATTATACTTATAAATAAGAAGATCTATACTTCAAAAAATTTTAAGTAAATTCTTTTACGTACGTAGGTTTGAAATACGAGGTATTGTATGTTTATTAATATTGTAACAATTTATAGATTTGATAAATCAAATTTAAATATACTTCATTACTCAAATTTATTTTTAATTTTAAGTAGTGTCACTTAATTTCTAATTTTTTGTACAGAGTCTACAGACACTGATAATTATCAGAAATTATATGAATAAGTAAATAATATACTTTACCTTGAAATATTAAAAAAATGGAAGAAAATACTTGCTTTTTTTTTAACTCCAAATATTTTTAAAGCGCATTAATCAAACATGTTGATAAGGTAAAATATATTGATTAACTCTTATTTTGTATTACTATTACAGTGCTGTAACTGAAGTCAAGTAAGCCCACATAAATTCAAGTTATTTTTAAGGATATGAAGGATTGTGTTGTGGATCTGCCCTAATTTTTTTTTTGGTATGCGGATCTGCCCTACTTTAAATGGTATGTATTTTTTCTTCTTCTATATCCACCAATTCACTTCTTATATTATTGTAGGCAAAAATAGTATAATAATGCTATATATTGTATCATATATTTTGAATAAACTTTAAATTTCATTTATAGAGAGAATATAATTATATTTATAAATAAAAAGATATTATATATTTTAAAAAACTCTAAGCAAATTCTCTTTCGTAAATTTAAAATACGATGTATCATATAATTTTTGATATTTGTAATTTTTTATCTATTTGATAAATCAAATTTTATCTATTTCATTCCACAAATTCACATTTAATTTTATGCAGGATCACTTAATTTCTAATTTGATAAAAAAGAAACTGACAATTATCAGAAATAATATAAATAAGTAAATAATAAACTTTACCTTGTAATATTAAAAAAGAAATGAAAGAAAATAATTTTTTTTTTAACTCCAAATACATTAATCAAACATGTTGACAAGGTATCTTATGTGTGTCAAAATTTCTGTACGCAAATTCAGCTTTTCAGTCTAAAGATCATTGTTGTTAAAATCTTGATTTATCACTACGATTTTACGTTTTTACGATTTTTTTTCATCAAAACGATTTTACTAATATTCCAAAAGCTTTCACGTTTTTACGATTTTTTTACATTACGATTTTACGGTTTACGATTTTTTAATCCCCTTCCGATATTACTTAAGATCTCGATTTTAACAACATTGCTAAAGATAACATTACAAATTTGTATATAGCAAATCTTGCCTTAAAACTTGTTAAATCAAATCACATGATTGTATCAAATCCCATAATTTATATACAAAGAATCCTTAAACATACTCTTAATATACAGCTCATTCTAGCATTTTCCCTCAAGTCGGTGCATAAATGTTTTGAATGCCCAACTTGTCAAGTGATACTTTGCTAGCTACCGCCTTTGTTAAGATGTCCACTAGTTGATTTTCTGATTTCACAAACGGAAGGCAAATAATCTTTGAATCTAGGTTCTACTTGATGAAGTGATGATCTATTTCAACGTGTTTGGTTCGGTCATGTTGGACTGAGTTATATGAAATATCAATAGTTTCCTTGTTGTCATAGAACAACCTCATTTTAGATTTTGGGGTGAACCCCATCTCTGATAGGAGCTTTTGAAGCCCAAGTAGTTCACACACACCTTTAGCAATTCCTCTAAATTTAGCCTTAGCACTAAATAATGCCACTGTCTTTTGTTTCTCACTTCACCAAGTGTCTAGGTTGCCTCCAACAAATGTAAAATGACCTGCAGTAGATCTACTATCGTAAGTGCTCTCGACCCAATCTGCATCAGTGTATCCTTCCACTTCCAAATATCGAAGTACGCGTGATACCCCATTCATATGAACTTCACTTGGGGCATGCATAAACTAGCTAAGAACATTCACACATACGTTATATCAGGTCTAGTGTGAGACAAGTATTTAAACTACCTATTAGCCTTTGATATCTTTCTTTGTTGGTTGGTACCTAATCCAAATATTCTCCAAGTTTATGGTTTTGAACTATAGGTGTATTTACAGGTTTACAATCCAACTTCAACTAACAAATCCAGTACGTATTTCTATTAAGAGAGAAATATTCCCTCCTTGGAGTTTGCCACTTCAATTCCAAGGAAGCACCTAGACTTTTTATTTTGAATTCCTCAAATAATTTTGCTTGAAGCTTAGGAATGATATATCCTGGTGGTACATCTATGTAAATTTCCTCCTCTAGATCTTTATGAAGGAAAGCATTCTTCATATCAAATTGATGGAGCAACCATTCTAGATTTGCTGCAATGGATAATAGTACCTGCACTGTGTTAAATTTAGCTACTCGAGAGAATGTTTCTTGATAGTCAATACCATATGTATGAGTATACCATTTTTCCACAAGTCTCGCCTTGTGCCTCTCTACAGATCCATCTATTTTATATTTTATTATAAACACTCATCTGCATCCCACAGTTTTCTTCCTAACTGGAAGTTCCACTAGCCTCCATGTATTATTTTTCATAAGAGCAGTCATTTCCTCCTCCATTGCTTTAACCAATTAGCCCACTTTAGGTTCTCTAGAGCTTCTTCAACTTGATTTGGAATATGTACGGAGGATACATTCGAGACAAATTCCTTCAAGGATGGTGATAGTTTTTTCATTGATACATAATTTGTAATTGGATAGGTGGATCATTTGTCTCCCAAATCTGGAGAATACCTATTTGGAGGCTTTCCTCGATTTCTCCTGTCAGGCAATTTGAATCTCACAAGAGTGTTAGAACCAATAATATTATATGTGTTAAGGGAACTTACCTTAGGTATATTCACTGGAGTTTGGTTTGGTACTTGGCAAGGGATGGGTTGTTCTATACTAGGTATATCATCACCTCCTTGCTTGGCTTCAATGTGTCCAACGTGTTCATCAGTCGTATGTTCAGTGGGGGTATCATTAGTATGCTAAGTAGCAATGTCTTCAGAAGAAAGTTTAGTAACAATTGTATCTATCTCAAGAATATTTAAATTCTCATTATCTTCAGATAAAATTCCCCCTCTAGATGTCCCTCCAAATATTTTAGCTAGTTTCCCTATCAATATTTGTCTCCCACCAATTCAAAAATTCTATGTTAGCCTCCCCTGGAAGGATGAATTGGAATCTGAAAAAAATAATCTGTCTCAACAAACGTCACATTTATGGTAACATAGGTTCTGCAGGTAAAAGGGTAGTAACAATGATAGCCTTTTTGGTGAGCTATATATCCCAAGAATAAGAAGCGGTGATCACAAGGATCAAGTTTTGTTTGATGAGTAAGAGGTATATGCACAAACACCACATAACCAAGCACCCGTGGTGGAAGAGTGAGCATAGAAGGTAAAGGAACATATGCATTTAGAGCTTGATAAGGTGTTTGAAAATTCAATACCATAGGAGGCATATTTTAATCAAGTATACTGCAATGGCAACAACATTGTCCCAAACTTTTGGGGGAACATGTTTATCAAATAAGAGGGACCTAGAAGTCTAAAGAATGTGTCAATTTTTTCGTTCAGCTAGCGCATACTGTTGGGGTGTACCATGGCATGAGGACTCATGGATCAAACCCTGTTGTTAAAAAAATTCCTGAAGTGATGCATTCATATATTCTCCACCATTGTCACTTCGTAATACTTTGTTTGTGCTCCAAACTGAGTTTGAATCATCACGTGAAAACAAAGTAGTCTCATCTTTCCTTTTCATCAAGCATAGCCAGGTCATCTTAGTACAATCATCTACAAATAATACAAATCAACGATTCGCTGACATACCAATAACAAGTGAATGTCCCCACACTTCAGAATGGATCAAACAAAATGCAATAGAACTTTTAGTCAAGCATATTGGAAATGGCACTCGATGAATTTTGGCCAAAATACAAGTATGACATGTAAAATTAAAATATGTCAAACCAACAAATAAATGAGGAAGTAGTCTCTTAAGATAGCTAAAGGATGGATGTCGCAAACGAGTATGCCATAACCAGATCTCATTCTCCTTACTAGCTGAACTGGTTTGTACATGGTTGACCCTGCCATGACTAACATCAACAAGGTAGTATAGCCCTCATCTCCTAGTACCATAGCCAATTATCTCCTTTGTGTGGATATCCTGAAAAGGACAAAATGATGGATTCATGAGAACTACACAATTCAGATCTTTAGCCACTTTCCTAATAGACAGTAGTCGAGTGGATGGTGAAGGTACAATAAGTGTGTTGGGTAAGGTAAATGTGGATGAAAGGTCAACAACTACTGAACCAATTTACAAGGTGTTAATTCACATTGGCTTTGATAATCTTATTGCATCTAGGGGTTCTCAGATTAGCTAAGTCATAGGGGTCAAATGTCATATGGTCATAGCACCTGAATCAATAATCCATTTACTAGAGGAGGAATTGATAGAAAAAAGCTACAACTAAGATTACCTTATATATAGACAACATTACCTTCTAGGCCAAGATATGGCTTACTTAATTGTGTGGTTGTAGATTCCAGTGATTACCTTATATATAGCCAACATTACCTTCTCATTTGGTTTTGGCCTGCTTCTGAGCTTTTAATTCTTTTCACCAATCTAGGTAGTTGTGAATTTTAAAGCATATTTCTTGTGTGTCTTTGGGATTTCCATAATGTGTGCACCATCCCCCTATCTATGAAGGTTGTTTGGATTTTGAACTAGATCTTATTCCTGGTTTTGAAATCTGGAGAGACAGGTAAGGTTGTTCCTTGCTAGTCACCTTGCCCTCCTTTGCTGCCATGGGGCTGCAACAACTTAGACGCCATGGTCCTTAGAGAGCATCACACTTTGTGGAACATCCAACCTCCGCACACTTGAATATGCTTGCTCTACCATAGGAAACGATTGCATCTCCAGTACATCTCACCTTATCAATGTGGTTATCGAGCCCATCAATGAATGTATAAACGTGATCATCCTGCATATCAGCATTAAACTTCTCTACATCCTTAGCACATCGCATCAAATTGGGGCATCTAAAGTGAATCTCCCTCCAGAGAGCTTGGAGATTGTTGTAGTAGACTTAAATCGATCCACCCCTTTGTCGCATCCTTGTGACACGCTGCTTCAAGTCATAAAATTTAGAAGCACCGCCAAAGAAGGTGGTGGCAACCGCATCCCAAACTGATTTTGTCGTATGGTAGCATATGAAGTTGCTAATTAAACTCGAGTCCATAGAATTAACCAGCCAACCTTTCACGGCTGAATCCTTAATCTTCAATCATCGATATGTCAGATCTGTCGATAATGGCACAGGGATATCGCCATTGACATAACCAAGTTTATCTTTTTTGGTGATAAACATCTCCATGAGTTGGGACCAAAAGTCATAGTTTGTTCCATCCAATTTCAAGCTATTTACCATACAGGGGGGTTTCGTAACACCTCATATGCATCTGGATATGTTAACATCAATTATCATATTACGCGCAGTTAAAGTCACAACAGTTCATTTAAAAATACAGGGAAACTTTTTCTTTTTAATACCGTTCATAATTATTCTCGCACTTTAAGAACATCTGAGTTAACAATTTGCAAAATATGATCGTAACTCAAAACTATTACGAAATCATAAATATTATTTCTTAACATCATACAAGGTCTATTCAAAGTTTCTATGTGGTTCCATGAATCAACAAAGCTAAAATACATAATTTGACGTTTTACAAACTATAAGTGCCCTCAGTTTCTCAAAACTGCATATGGACTACATGTCTTTAAATTCCCATTTTTTGATATGTTAAATTAGACTCTTCTAGCTTTCCAATGAGGTATCACACGCCTTAATTGGAGTTCTATAGCTCCAGATACGCTTGCCGTAAGTTAATTTCATAAAATTGTCAACACTACAATATCAAGTTCACTAACATCCCTCAATGTTTCTGAAACTGCAGTCGTTCCACTCATCTGTTTTCTCCCAAATTTTCATATGATTAAGTAGACATCTTAAGATTTAATTTGATGTATCATAAGCCTAATTCGATTAAGAAATGAAGGATATTTGATTTTTACGAAAAACATAGACAGAGGTTGTAACATACAATGTGAAACAAAGCAGTCCACACTTATTCACAAAATAGGCAGATTCTACAACTCTAAATGACACCAAATTTTAGGACAATATAGAGGACATCCTAAGCTTCAAAATAAGGTATGATACATCTCAATTGGACCACTATGGAGGGAGATATGGCCTCCCAGATTTAGGTGAATTTTAGGCCATTTTCTTAGAAATTTCGACAGCACCTTCTTTGTTTTCTTAACTAATTCCACTTTACCTAAGTGTGTTCCAATACTCAAAGGGATACCTAATTGACCATAGGGTGGCATCCAAAAGATCAATATTCCTTGCTGCACTTACAACCCAACAATATCCATAATATACTCGAATTATAAATCAATCTCTCATTATCAATTCCTATCATTACCCTTTCATACACATTGTCCAATTATCATCCATTATAATTATACAAAATCAAGATCTAAAATAGGCCTAATGCCCTCCCATCTCATACATCAATATTTATATACACAAAATCATCCAGTTAGACAATTAAGATTACAAAACTAAATAAATATAACTATTACATAATCAAAATAATAATCAAATGACTTAGACACAAAAACATGAACAACCCAAAGCATGGCAACAACATCTCATGCAAGAACAATGTTCATGCACTAAGTCAATGATACAAAATAAGTAACTATATCTACATGCTCCAATAATACAACTAGTCAGCATGTCATGTCAAAATACTCCATATGCCCGAATCTACGTTAGATGGGCTTCTTGCCCAATGCTCCTCCAGTAACACTAGTGGTACCTGAAATGTAATCCCCAAAACCCGAGGTGAGATTTTACAATCTCAGTAAACCACAGGTCTTGGAGGGTCACTCCACCCAATGACTCACTCAAATGTGCAAACAAAGATAATATCCATATAGTACATCATACAATCAAACAATCAACTGGGCACAAATTCGAGAACATTCTATCAGGGATATTATTCAATGACCACATCTTATAACTCCTGAAACATTCCTAGAGGGTTAACAATGACACAACGTCAATCAGAACCCCCACAAAGAGTCCTATTCGGTGAAGTCCCCCCAAATTTTGTACTGATCAGCGAATTAGGCACTCAGGCCTAACAGACAATCAGGTCTTATAGGCAACTAGGCCTCACAAGCTATCAGGCTTCACAGACAACCATGCCTCACAAACAACATACATATTGCACACAACATATTCAATGCATAGACATACTTTATTAAACATTATCACAAGTCACAAATTTCAACCATCCCCAATAGACATGATGGAGAACACAAAGGGATTAACCCTAGGATACACAGAAGTTTACCTGATAAAAGGTTCTAAGCTCAATCCACTACAATCGAATCCGAGGAAGGCAACCTACAATGATCGTAGAAATAATGACCATCAATAACTTGTCAAACAAGTTACAAAGAACAACTTAACCAACCCTAGTTCGCGGCCAAAAATGCCAAAAATACCTTTCATGGTGATTTAATTTCAACTAACTAATTCCATCACTTCAATAACTTTCCACAATACCATGACAATCCTTATTTGCCTTACATTGCAATTTTACACAATTTCCCCCAATTAAAGCTTACAAGGTCGAGGGTATCCTTAAAGAGTTTAAGGAAGATTTTTCATGAATTCAATCATTCTAACAATAGTTTAACCTCATCAACCAAATCACTAACACACTCACACACCCTGCATCAAGCCGCAACACAATTTGCACTATTTTTACCTAAAAATTACTATATGGCCGAAGGTTCAACATCAAGGAATCAAAAGATTTTTCAACCAATTCACATGCTTTAAAACTCTTATTAAACTTCATCATTTATGATTCAAATAACCACCAATTCAATTACACCATCCATCAATAAATTCCTTCACAAGTCATCAATCTTTCACCTTGAAAATTTGTGTAAGTTTTCTCACCAAAATCACTTAAATTTTTATTGAATTTTTACCGATTATTTATCCATACAAACATTAAGCTCTAAAGGAACATAGTCATTAAACCTTTCTAACCAACCTCGCCAACATACACATCCATTATTTCTTCAAATTTCGATCCACATGAAAGAAATGAAGAAGTGAGAAATCTTACCACCAATTAGTTCCTAAGCTTCGAGAGAGTAATATACAAGCTTCCAAGTAAATCAAACTACCAATAATGGCTATTCTTTCAGAATAAAACCACCACCTTCAAGCTCTTTGATCTCTGCACTCACTCATTTTCTCAAGGCTTTCTTTATAGGTTTTGATCACCAAAGGATTTCTAACATTTTCATGTTGAAAGTTTCTTGATTTGGTGACAAAATTAAAAGTTACAAATCCAATCTTGTACACCTATGGAGGTTCAACCAAGCATATAAAAGGAGGAAGAAGATGAGTGTTTAAAACACTTTTCAAGTCCACTTAAGCCACCAAGTTTGACTTTTATGTAAAGTCATAAAATATCTAACTTTAAAATTACTAAGTTATTCTTCTTGAAATCTTGAATAATTTCAAGACTTAGATATATTTTCTAAATTCCAAGATTTACAACCATAGATTAACAATGTCACAGTACATTATTTTAAAACTCTAAATTTTTTTACATAATTCTGTTTTTGCCCCTATAGTGACATTAATCGTTTTTTTTTTAAAAACCACCCAAATTCACCAAATAATTCCAATAATAAATTTTCTTGATTTTAAATACTTCTTTCAATATATATCCAATCCTAGAGCAATAATCTCATTTATGAGTTTCTCACTAAAATTGTACCGTAGTATTTTATCCACTAAGGGCCTGTTTGGTGTGATGTATAAAGTTTGATAGTATAAATTTATACTATACGTTATGATATTTTAGTTGTTTGGTATTACCATCATAAAGTATAACCTTATACAACATGATTTCTTTATACATCAAAATAATGTATAACTTAATCAGACCTAAGGGGTGAGATTAGGCCTGATAAGGGTTGATGTATTAACCAATGCAATTCTCAAGAATTAATCTATTATTTTAATATTAATATATTAAAGTAAAATATAATTTTTCAATATATAATTTTTTAAAATATTGCATATTTTTAATTTTATAAATTAATATATTTTTTGGATACACTGATCAATAGATTTCTATAAAATTTAATATCATATGACATATTTGAAAGAATTATATAAATTTTTTATTAAAAGGTATATTTGTCAAAAATATTTATTTTTATTCTATGTAGTATTATAAAGTGCATTATCAAATACTTGATGATATTATCTTATACAATATATTATTTTATGCAATACCATGTCAAACGCTGAATAATATTAAAATTTAATTAGACCTTATACAATCAGACCTTATATTATCAGATCTTATACTATCAGGCTTTATCCTATACTGTGTACCAAATATGTCCTTAGTTCACGCTTTATTTTCAAATCTTCATCTCATTTAATACCTAAGATATTATTAAAAACAGAAAAAAAAAAAAACGTATAAGCTCATCTAATAAAGTTTAATCAGAAGTCAAGCTAGTCAAGTGAAAAAGAATTAAATAACAAATACAGGATACAAATAGATCAAACTCAAGTTTAAACTTGTTTCACTATTTGATAGTTCCAGTTTTTATGACAACAACAACAATGACAATAAAAGTATACTTAAAAGCATTTCGCCGCTATTGCATTTGAATATGAACAGAGGAACTAATTAATGAAATAGATAAATGCATATATTTGTGTTTTACTTCAAAACAAAAGCTTATCAAATCTCGATCCCTCTTATCACCGGATCTTTGGGCTACAAATCTCTATGTGACAACACTAATTTCAGAAACTCTTTTTTCAAAGCCATCTCTGTGCTTTGAAAGTGATTGTAGCATGTAGGAAGGATTCTATAGTATTTTCCTTTCCACTGCTCCCTTTTGCTTTCTTCTTTTGTAATTTTCAGAGCCCTTCTAGTTAGTAAAGAAAGATAATTATTATCACAATATAAGTGTTCGTCTATCATCAGAAATGTTTGCTGCTGAGAATTTTAAGCTGCATTCCTTCTCTAGAATATAACATTTGGTGTTAATCTTTTCAGCAAAAATGATGGATATGGCAATAAAAAATTGTTTTAATTTGTTAAGTTAATTACCATTGATATATTTGGAATGATTCTGAAGACGATATATTGATTATTTAAAGTCAACAAAACGAAAAAATGTCATTTTTTAAAAAGAATTAAAATATATATTCTTCCAGTAAAAAAAGGTGAGTAAATGAATATGTATTCTTCCACATGATTAATCTTTCAAATTATTAATTTTAATGATGAGCTCTTATTGATTGAATATTAAATAAATTAAAGAATAAGTTAGTCTTTACAATCTCATAACTAGTTTCGTGAAATATATATCATAATTTAAAAAGTTAATATATGTGATTAAGTAATGTTGATTAACTCTCTCTCTCTTTTCGTATATACAGTTCTGTCACATAAGTCCAGTAAGCCCACATTAATTTCGAATTAATTTTAAGGATATGATGGGCTGTGGATCTCCTCTAATCTAAATGGTATGTATTTTTTTTGTCTTCTATATCCACAAATTCATTACTTACATTGGTTAATTGTAAACAAAAATAGTACAGTAATATTATATATTTTCAATAATTGTATGACACATATTGTGTTATGTCATAGATACAAAAAGGTATGAGTCTCCCTGAAAAAATAAAGAAAAAATAAAATAAAAAAGTATAGGTTCCATTTTTTTGTGTCTATAGCATGACAGAAGATGTGTCATGTAACATGACACTCACATTTCCCTTTCAATAAAATTTGAATTTAATTTATAGGAATTGATTAAGCGATGTTATTAAAATCGGCCCGGTCATTGACCCGGTCGAGGTACTGGGTTACTGGGTCACTGGTTCAACCACATGACCCGGTAATTATAAGCAATTTTATAATTTATATTAAAAAATTATTAACATACTTAAATTTCTAAAAATATATAAAAATTACAAATATTTTAATATAAGAAATAATAAATGACATATTATTATCTAATAAAAGATCAAACAAAAATATAATGATCGTGATACGAGACTTTAGGTTAAGAAAATGACATCTCTAACTATAAATCAAATCAAAAAAATTTGCATAGTGCATAATTGAGATAATATTAGTGTTGTAGATACATAACTTATGTAAGTCAATAAGCAAAAAAATATTCAAATATGTCCATTACGATTTTTTTTTGAAAAAAAAAAATTAGATTTTTTTTTGAAAAAAAATATTAGATTTTTTTTTGGGACCGGGCCGGGTCACCGGTTAACTGATCGGGTCAGCGATTTTCATGAAAACCGACCGGGTCGGACCAGGTCGCACCGGTTCTAGTGCATAACCGATTCGTTGTTTCAACCGGACCGGTTTATCGGTTCCCGGGTCGACCCGGCCGGGTCGGTCCGGGTTTCATAACAGTGTGATTAAGTATAAAGTAATATTTACAAATAAAAGGATGTTATATATATATATATATATATATATATATATATATATATATATATATATAAATAATACAAGGTATCATATGTTTATTAAAATTGTAACTTTTTATAGCTTTAATTAAATTTTAAAGCTATTTCATTCCTCAAATTCACATTTAATTCTATGTAGTGTCAATTAATAATTCATGTAAAAAGACTGATAATTATCAGAAATTATGTAAATAAGTAAATAATATACTTTACCTTGTAATATTAAAAAAGAAATGAAAGAAAATACTTGTTTTTTTATTCCAAATATTCTTAAAGCTCATTAATGAAACATGTTGACAAGGTATCTTGTGCGGGTATAAATACACGATTAACACCAAACTTTGCTCATCTTGAATTGTTTTTCGAATTAAGATGGGAAGAGTTTGATGAATATCAAGGAAAAAGGATGAGATTAAAATAGAGAACAATGACCATTTTTCCACTGTTCACGAAATTATTTACCAGACTGCCACGCCAAAAGTGAAAATTCTCGGAATGCCACGCAGCTAATTTGCTACACAGTGTAGCGAATTATGTGTGCTGATGTGGCACATTTCTGTTGGCCACGTAATTCGTTACAGGGGCCAGGGAATTACGTGGTCAAATGTCAGCCCTGTCTAGTCAGTTGTGGGACACATGTCAACACCTGCATAATTTGCTACACTGTGCAACAAATTATGTCTAACGGTCACCTGCAACAATGTCCATGTGTGCCACATGTCAAGCATGCACAAGTTCGATACACAGGACAGCGAACTTGGTGCACTTCTCAGCCTATTTAAACCCAACCTTCCTCCACCCTCTACTCTCACTCTCTCCCTCACCCAATGTAGGCTACGTCCAGCTTGTCTGTGTTGTATTCACCTCACCGCCACTTGTTACAAGTCACTCGATTTACAAGTAAATGTAAACAGGATTTAGAAAATACTAGCAATAGCTATTCATGAGCCAAGCCCAAACTACAAAGCAAAAGATAAATGGTGTATGAGGCATACCCAATATGATATGTTGTATCAATTAGTCCCCTCATTGAGGAAGTGGAATTAGGAGGTATACATGAATATCTTTAGGAGGAAAGTTAGTTCTCTAGCAAGCTTGGCAATATTCAGAATCAATGGATGCAAAGAGACTCTTATCAGCTGCAAGCATAAGATACAACATGAAAAGTTCAATTGGATGCAGTACTATATCAGGAGGAGAAATACTGGTTCTAGAATTCTAGGCAAAAATGGATTCCGGAGGGTGACGAAATACACGGTATTATCATTTGGAAAGAGTGGCTCGCCGATAGATTAAAAAAATTTCTAGGCTGAGAAATTAGAGCAACCAGTTGGTGGAGGACGAGACCCAACTCGAGCATGTTGCATATTACTTCTATAAGTGGTTGTTCAAGGAAGAGTGCAGTGATAGAAGATGGGTCTCATCCCAGAACATATGGCCTCATATCCCTAAGAGGTGTTGTCAGAAAATGGAGGAGGTTCTATTTAACTTGGAGATTCAAAGAACCTATTTGAAATGGGCTTGTATGCGGCATCGAGAGTATATGGCTTTCTCACAATTTTCTTATAGAGGAACTGGACTGAAAGAACAAGTTTGCAATTTGTTAGGGAGGTTTGGTAGAATTCGAAGTTAATCCATAACGTAAATGATATGCTGGTGGTCTTGATCCCCAAGACATGGGTTCCTGACTCTATGGCCCAGTTTAGGCTTATCGCTTTGTGTGAGGTGCCCTATAAAATGATAACTAATATTGTTGTCTCTCAATTTAAGCCCATTATGGACAAGACAATATCCCTGTTCCCAGTGATTTTTGTCATGAAAAGATAGTTTCATGACAACATAATTATTGCCTAAGAGCTAATTTATAGTATTCACAAGATGGGGGGCATAAGCCGTGCGTGGACATTAAAGTGGACCTTGAAAAGACATATGACAGGTTGAGTTGGGGTACTCTGCACAAGGTGTTGGAAGAAATTCCACTGCCAGATAAGCTTGTTGATTTAATCATGCCTTTTATTTCTTCTTCCTTAATATATTTTCTTTAGAATGAGGGAAGGACTACAAAGTTCCAGCCATCCAAAGGTGTGCGTTGGGGTGACCCCTTGTCCCTGTATTTGTTTGTTCATAGATGATTTGTTGTTATTTGTGGAGGCTTCGCAGGAGCAACTTGAGGTAGTTCAAAAATGCGTTGAACTGTTTGAGGAAATTTCAGAGGAAATTTCAGAGGAGAAGTTAATTGCGTAGAAGACTAGCATTTTCATCTAAAAGAACACCCTAAGAAGCTGGCTCTCAACATTACTAAGTAGAGTGGATTTAAGAGAGTTCAAAATTTGGGGCAGTAGCGTGAAGATATCTGCTGCTTGTTCTTGAGACTTGACATATTTTATATGCACCTCATTTCTTGCAATGCATTCCCTTATAAAATGATAGCGTGTGTCAATGTGCTTACTTCTATCATGGAAGACTGGATTCTTTGCTAATGCAATGGCAGATTTGTTGTCAACATAAATATTGGGTTGCTCTTCTTGTTGCATATTCAACTCCTTTAGCAAATTCCTTAGCCAAATAGCATGGCAAACACACGATGTAGCTGGGACATATTCTGCTTCACAAGTAGATAGGGTGACAATAGGTTGTTTCTTTGACATCCATGTGAAAGCAGTATCTCCCATGAAGAACACAAATCCAGTGGTGCTTTTTCTATCATCCATGTCTCCAGCCCAATCGCTATCACTATATCCAATAAGTTTATATTCATTAGAGGATGAGTAAAACAAGCCAAAGTCGATAGTACCTTTAATGTAGTGGAGGATTCTCTTTGCAGCCTTCAAGTGCGTGGTAGTTAGAGTCTCCATGTAGCGACTAACGAATCCAACATCAAAGAGGATGTCAGGTCTGGTGCATGTCAAGTAGCGTAAACTTCCAACTAAGCTTTTGAAGAAAGTAGGATCAACATCTTCTCCTTCACCATACTTGGACAACTTAACTCCCCATTCCATTGGGGTGTTGATATGCTTGCAATCGTCCATCTTGAATTTCTTCAGTATCTCCCTTGCGTAACCTTCTTGAGTGATGAAAAAACCTTCTTCTTTCTGCTTGATTTCAATGTCGAGATAGTATTCCATTTGTCCAATGTCATTCGTCTCAAACTCCTTCTTCATCACTTTCTTAAACTCTTCAAACATCCTTGGATTGTTTCCGGTGAAGACTAGATCATCCACGTACAAGCACACAATCAAAATATCTCCATCTTTGAGCTTGGCATAGAGTGCATGTTCGTAAGGGCATTTGATGAAACCATTCTCTTGGAAGTACTTGTCTATTCGACTATTCCAAGCTCTTGGTGCTTGTTTTAGCCCATAAAGTGCCTTTTTCAGCTTCAATACCTTATCTTCATGTCCTTTGACTTCGTATCCTGCTGGTTGCTCGATGTACACTTCTTCTTCAAGTACTTCATTCAAAAATGCTGACTTTACATCCATTTGGTGTATGCTCCACTTGTTTTGATCTGCCAAAGAAATAATTAGTCTAATAATTTCTAAGTGAGCAACAGGAGCAAATACTTCATCATAATCGATTCATGCTCGTTGACTATAGCCTTTTGCCACCAATCGCGCCTTGAATCTTTCAACTTCTCCCTTGACATTCCTTTTAGCTTTGTAGACCCACTTCACACCAATCGCCTTGTTCCCTTTTGGAAGTGAGGCTAGCTCTCATGTTTTGTTTTTCTCAATCGCATTGATTTCTTCATCCATAGTATTTCTCCATTTCTTGCTTTGAACAGCTTCTTGAAAACTCACTGGCTTACAATCAGCAAAGAGGCAAAATAGAGTGAGAATATCTTGATTCTCCGTTATCTCATAAATTTCTTACAGGCTCTTGAAGCGTGGTATTCGTTCACTTGAACTTCTAGATGATGATGGTTGTTCTTGAGGACTTGCAGCTGGTGAAGTTGGTAGAGTAGTTTCCTCTGATTCCATCCTTGGTTGCACATTCTCTTCTTCCTCCATAAAGTAGGGAAGGAAGTTGTAGTCTTCATCACATAGACCCCAATTCAATTCTTCTTCTTCGTTGAACTCCATATCTCGACTAATGATGGTCTTTCCATTGTTTGGATTGTAAAGTTTATAGACTTTAGTGTTAGAATCATACCCAATGAAGATGAGCTTCTCACTTTTGTCATCAAGCTTGGGCCTCTTCTCATCAAGAATATGTGCATTAGCTATGCTTCCAAACACCCTCAGCGGGAGATCCCAAGCTTTCTTCCACTCCAAGCTACTTGTGGCGTCTTTCCCCACACACTTCTTGTTGGCGAACGGTTTAAAAGGTAGACGGAAGTTGCCACGGCTTTAGCCCAAAACTCTTTTGGCATCTTCTTGCTCTTGAGATACTCTTTGCCATGTTGAGAATGGTTCTATTCTTCCTTTCAGCTACGCCATTTTGCTGTTGGCTTCTAGGAACGCTTAAAGGTCGTCGGATTCCATTATGATCACAAAATTCTTGGAATTCTTTGGAGGTGAACTCTCCTCCTCTATCGGATCTCATGACTTTGATTTCACATCCACTTTCTTTCTCCACACTAAGCTTGAACTTCTTGAAGACTCCAAACACTTCTGACTTTTGCTTTAGGAAATACATCCATGTCTTCCTTGAGAAATCATCTATGAAGAAAAGAAAGTAATTACTCTTATCGAATGAGCTTGGCTTCAATGGTCCACAGACATATGTATGTATGAGCTCGAGCGGCTTGTTGGCTCTTGACAAAGACTTCTTTTGAAAGCTCTTTCGACATTGCTTCCCAAGTAAACATCCTTCACATAGCTGGTCAGGTTGAGTGATGGAAGGCAATCCTCTCACCATCTCTTTCTTGCATAGCAACTCAAGACCACCAAAGTTGAGGTGTCCGAATCGTAGATGCCACAACCAAGATGCATCCTTGTAGCAGGCTTTGAGACACTTTGCAATGTCGTGTTGAATGTTCAACAGAAACATTCTATTTCTTGATATAGGCACCTTGGCAATAACGTTATTTTGATGATTTCTTAAAGAAAGAATATTATTTTTTAAGTGAACATCATACCCTTTCTCTAAGAGTTTCCCCAGACTCAAAATATTATTATTCACATTGGGTACATAGTACACATTAGAAATGAATTCATGCCTCCCGTCTTTTAATCGGATAAGAATCTTACCTTTGCCTTTCACTGGTGACTTTGATTCATCTCCAAAGGAGACATTTCCATTCACTGATTCGTCAAGTTCCACGAACATGTTTCTTTTTTGACACATGTGATTGCTTGCTCTCGAGTCTAGATACCATGTATTCTCTTGTTCTCCTACATTTTCATTGCGTACCATCAATAGAGTGTCATCTTCTTGACTCTTTTCCTCCACATAGTTCGTGTTCTACTCAATTTTTCTTGTAGGAGTTCTACATTCATAAGCATAATGGCCGAACATTTGACAACTGTAGCATTGATTTGAGATTTGTCACGTCTTGGTTGCGACCCACCTCTTCCACGACCTCTTGTTGAACTCTCTCTTCGATCTTCATTGGCATAGTTGTTGTTGAAGCCTACTCTTCCACGTCCACAACCTCTTCCTCGAACACGATATCTTCCTCGTCCTCTTGTGTTGCCAAAGTCTTCTTCCTTTTCTTTGAAGTTGAGTTGTGTCTTGAGTAATTGTTCACCAATCCCTTGCTTCTTCTTCTGCTTCTCCTCATATATTTGTAAAGAGCCCAAGAGTTGCTCTATTGTCATAGCTTCCAAATCTTTTGTTTCTTCTATGACAGTGACAATATGATCGAATTTCGAATCTAAAGATCGCAAAATTTTCTTCATAATTTTTACATCATCTATCTTTTCACCATTTCTTTTAAATTGATTAGTCACCGTCAACATTCTAGAAAAATAATCGGAGATACTTTCGGCATCTTTCATGTGTAAAGTTTCAAACTCACTTCTTAGAGTTTGGAGACGTACCTTCTTGACTGGCTCAGCATGTAACACCCCGTTCTAGAACCGGTTTGTTAACATCCCATTATGATATTAAGCGCAGTTACAATCACATGGGCTCAATTAAAAATCCGGATAAATTTTTCTTTTTAAAACGACGCCGAATTTAAAATATCCAATTGCGTGATCATAACTATATTACTTTGCGAAATCAGATAAATCAAGCTTAACATCATATTCTTATTCCATTTTTAAACCATTAATTTACTTCTTATTTATTTCACAACTTCTACTAGATTTTAGATCACTTCCTTAGCTATACGTGGCTTCAAACCGCTCCTCATTTGGAGCACTGTAGCCCAAGTTTTGACAATTGGAAGCCACACAAGAGAGTGTTGATCACAGGCCCCGCGCGCTTCAGCGCGCTATCGGGCGCTAAAGCCTCCATCTGGGCGCTTAAGTGCACGGAGGCAGGAAGCATCAGGTCTTCCAGTATAAATGGGCGCTTAAGCGCTCACCAGGGCGCTCAAGCGCGCTATCCTGGGCGCTCAAGCGCGCTATCCTGGGCGCTTAAGCCCCCATTTGGGACGTTTTAGCGCGCAGAGGCAGAAACATCTCCTCCTTCAGCGGCTAAGGGCGCTCAAGCGCGAACCAGGGTGCTCAAGCGCGCAACCCTGGGCGCTTAAGCCCCCACTCTAGGCGCTCCAGCGCGAGGAGGCCGAAAGCATTGGCTCTCACAGGGGCAGCAGGGCGCTAAAGCGCGCTGCCAGGGAATTCAATTACCCTCATTTTTGCATGTCCAAGTCTAGGGGAAGATGCATCCCCATTCCAAACCCCAATGGTTCATGCCTCAAAACTTAACCCTAGCACTTATCCAACCTCTCCTCCTGAGATTTAGCTAGAATTTGGGCAGCATAACCTTTGTTTTCTCAACGTTTCCCAATCTAAACAAAAGGTACCTAATTGATTCTCAGCCCAACCAATTCAATAACTCAATACATAAAAGCATGCATATATTGAATTTCAAGTAGGAATCATTTACAGTACATACTCATCACAATTCATGGAACTTAGCTTACAAAACACTATGATCATTCCCTTGGCTCCCATCAACAAAAGAGATGACCAAAGGCATGAGCATAGGCTAAGTCCATTCCAATATACCAATCATAAATCTATCATTGCCTATAATTACAATTCTATACATGTGAGCTACAAAACAACATGTATAATCTCAACAAATGCAACACTTCATGCATATGCTAATCCAGATATGGCCACTTGCCACCAGAGGCTCCTGCAACATCCTTACCTGAAAGGGGGTCCCACAACACGGGGTGAGATATACGAATATATCCAGTAAACCAGGGGTCCTTGGAGCATCTCTCCACCCCACAGTTCCATATCAGTGTAATAACAATAACCATAATAATGCAGTAAATACATATCTATGCAAAGTGCAATAACATCTCCAGGAGAAATCCCTCGAGCTCTCAAGCTGTCCTAAGGAAACTCAGATGTAAATAGTCCTACTGGCCAGCTAACTACCAAGTATGATTTATGCATCGTCATGCAACATACCAACATAGGGAAACACCATCCTATGCCACACCAAATGCATACACATACGTATAACAAAGCATTACACTATTTTATTGCATTTATATACACAATCACAACCTCTACCCTTTCAGGGCTTGGTGGAACAGTCAAGGGAATTACACCCAAGGTCCGAAGGCTTACCTGAATGCTTCAGTCAACCTTTGTTCACCACCAACAGGTTCCACAGTCAGTCAATTACAATACTCCACTTCTCAAACAAAACCTACACAAGGTTTAATGCAATTAACACATATTGCATCCAATAACATCTCATAGCTATCAACCAAGCTATCCAATTCATACCAAACCTAAGCATGAATTTACCTATTCCAATGAGCTAATCAAGCTCCATAGCTTGCTCCAACGGTTGGTCTCTCAAGGTTGGTCCAATTGCCTCAATCCTAAGAAACACCAAGGCATAATCAACAATCAACCAAACCAAACCATTTATCATAATTGCAAGAAAACTCTTCAACAAGCATGATAATCTTGCAATATACCGAGTATAGTCATTTAACTAACTAGGCTCATTTTTACCGATTAAATGACATTCCTAGCATTTTTCTCAACATGTGCTAAGTCTCAATTCTACTACAACATAGCCAATTTACTTAAATTCTCACAAAACCCATAACACTATTCATTCAAAACCCTATATCATGAAATTTCCAAGAAAACATGGTTCAAGGGTTAGAATCTTACCACCAATGGTCACACAACCAAGGATTGATGGCTCCTCAAGCTTCCATGGAGGTAGAAACTCCCAAAACCCCAAAATCTACCAAAGGGCCGAATTTTTGAGAGGTAATATCTCTCACCACAACGCTCCCCACTCAAAACTAAGCTTAGATTATGAAAGAGGGGAAGATTTAGAGTGGTTTAGGCTTTTGAATCACCCAAAACGGTTGGGATTTTCTCCCTCCTCTCTCTCTTCTTCTCTCTCCCTTTCTTCTCATTATCCTTCTTCTCATTATCCTTCTTCTTCTTTCTAGCGTCGACGGGAATGGGAGGGTTTTGGTTCTTTTTTCTTCTTTTGTGGTCACTTAACATTAGTTAAGTGAGATCGAGTAGGTATCAGTTCGTCTATCTATTCAACTCCATTAATTATCAAACTTTACCCAAAAGTCTGGAATATTATTCTAGGAATATTTACAATTTTATTTTTATATTTTGGGCACTTTCGTCAGTACCCATTTATACCCCTTAATTTTCACTGAGTACACTTTTAAACTCCAAAGTGACTCAGATTCACTTAATTAAGCCTTATACTTAATTTTACTCACTAATACATGCTTAATTATTTAATTACATGTAATTTGATAATTAATTGGGTTAGGGCTATTATACAGCACCCTTGCAAGAGATTTGTAGCTTCTCTCATGCTTCCTTTGCGGTGGCTGCCTCAGAAATCTTCTAAAAAAGCATCTTCATCCAATCCTTGATAGATGAGATAGAGAGCTTTCTTGTCTCTCTTTCTTGAATCCTTCAAGCTATCCCTTTGAGCTTATGATAGAGGAACTACTTCTTGTGGCTCATTGTAGCCTTTCTCTACCACTTCCCACACATCTTGTGATCCAATGAGGGCCTTCATCTTGATGCTTCAATTATCATAGTTTCTTTTGGTGAGCATAGGGACTTGGAAAGGGACCATGTTGCTACTTGCCATTTCTCTAGAAAGGATCTTAAGGCTCTTGATACCACTTTGTTGGGAGGAGGATTTTTGAGAAAAGTAAAGGTTATAGAAAGATATGGAGGAAGAGAACATTTTTATTGCTACACAACCTTTTTTTCTTTTCTTTTTTGGCTTTTTGGCTTGATACAAAATGATGGAGATGACCCCTATTTATACTAGTGGCACCTCCACAAAACAATGGCTCCAAATAATTCTAGAGTTTTCCATACTAGCCTAGTACAAATATTAATTGTGGTAGGTGCAACTACCCTTATTAATAATGGTAGGTGCAACTACCCACTAGAACTTTCATGGAATTGACTAGAATAGAAATTTCTAGATCTTGGGCTAAACTAACTCCTAAAGTATAATTCTAGATGTTGGGATAAATGTATACTAAGCCCGATGAACCAAAAACTACATCAAGTTTATTTATTCAACAGCTTTACAGGATTGTTGTTTTATCTAACAGGTGTCGAGGGAGCTTTGGCTATCATTGTGGGGGAAAAACTTATACAACTCTTCCTTGGATGAGTGAATTACGCTAACATTACATCCCTCCACTCAGGTAGCAATGCAATCTTGTGGCAGTTAATGTTTATGATAGCCTGTTGGTAGATTTGTGGCTTGCGAAATGAGATAGTACATCATAATTTGCAAACTGCATATTTCCATTATCTGTAAGTTGTTGGTAATAGAGTTTAGGAGATTTTTGTTACTATGGGTGCTGCGAGCAAGTTGCAACAAATGGGTGTTGATTTGCAAAGATATTTGTTGGTACCATTGGAGGATTAGCCAGTGGAGATCAATATGAATGAAGCAATCAGGGGAAATTTGGGTTTAATTTTGTATGGGGGTTTGGCCTGAGATATTGAAGGGTGTTGTCTTGGAAGTTTATCTCAAAGTGTTGGATGTTGTTCGTCGCTGTTGATAGAGCCCTTGGGGGTGTTGAGACAGTTGGACTTTGCTTGGAATGCAGGTTAGAGAAGGGTGACAGTGGAATGGAAGAAGGTGACGATAAATGTGATGTTGTCTCAGTTATGTCCTTACTCACCAATCTATGTTGTGTCATTCATGTCCTTGCTCACCAAGATTGGTGATAATGCCCATGAGTCGCATATATTGTCTTTTATATGGGTGTGGTTATCTCGAGATTAGCAGGTTCGGCTGGTGCACGCCTTTTGGGGAAAAAACTATTGTGCAATTTGGTTGGCCAATTATCCATTGGATAGATCAGAGTTATAGGATATATGTCACTTCCAAGACCCACTTGTGCACTCTTGCTGCTTCTTTAGGATGATGTTTTTGCTCTCTCATGGTCTAGGATTTTTGTCATGCATGATTCATTTGTTGTCTTATTTTTTTCTTGTCGTTGCATTTTCTATTTAGGGTTTAGCCCTTTCCATGTACAAAGCTAGGTAAAATAACCTACCTATATAAGCTAAAAAACATTAATTTTGTAGTATTTTATTTTGCTAGATCATTAACTTCTGAATCTTAATATATGCAATGACTATTATTTATACTTCATTATGATTATAATTTAGAATATAATTATTATTTTCTACTAAAATTTAGGTTTAATTACCATTTGGGCCCGTTTGGTGCACCTGATAATGAAGATATAATAGGATATACTAACATACCCTACCTTTATTAGTTGTTTGGTGAGATAACAGGATAGGATAAACTTATCCTATTAGCTCATTTTATCCTGTTAGGAGCCTGATAACTAATCCTAAAGGGGGAGATGGGTTATAATTTGATAGGATAGGATAGCAAAATTCTAACACTTATTTTACCAATGATATCCCTCTTTCACTGTGTGCCTCAAACCCTCCCTCCTTGCCATCACCCTCTCTGCCTCATCCCTCATCCTCTTTCGTTGTCTCCCCTCTAAAATCGTCGACACCTCAATCATCCTCCTAGAACTCCCCAACTTACTTCTTGAAAACACCTGCAATATTCACTCCCTCTCCACCGTTGCCTTCCTCATCAACTGTCCAGTGCTCCATCGCCGTCAACAATCGCCATTGCCAAGATGCTTGTTTGAGACCAGATTTTGCTAGAATAAGTGCTTGTCTTGGATTCCGTTGATTTGTAAAATTAACACGACAACTTTCGTTGAACAAGGGTTTGCTTCAACATAGGGGTGTTGCAGGGGTTCAATTTCAATTTGAGTGGTGTTGCAAAGGTTCCTTTTATTCATTTTAATATATTTTATTAAAATTTTAATTGTAATTTTTTAATTATTTAAAATAGGAACTAGTCTATAAATAAGTTAAAAGGAAAAATAATTTACAAATATATAAAATTATATTATAAAAGGGTATTTTTGTCTATTTAATCATATCCTAATACTATTTGGTTCACATCAAACATATGACGGGATAAGATAATCATATCATACTGCTTATCTAGTGTGCATCAAACACATGATATGATATGAGCTTTTTATGTGCATATTATTTTCTATTCTTATCTAGTCCTTTTATCCTATCTATCACTATCCTATCTTGTCCACCAAACGAGCCTTTTTGTGTATTACAAAATTTTAACATGTCATTTAAATCTTAAAAATATATATGTTCATGTAGTCTTGTTTCTTTTTACTCTACACTTTCATTCTATCACAATTTACATTATTTTATAAACATCATAATTTATATGTAAATATATATAAACATAATTTAAAAATATTACAGATTACTTTGATGTAATTCCCAACAACTATTAATAATGAAAAAGCCTAATTACTTTTGTTTACCAAAATATAATTTCAAGAAAATTAAATGGCAATAAAACTTTTAGAGATTTATTTATAATTTATGTCAACTTTTGTCGATTCCAAACACAGTCGACACTCATCAAGTAATGGATTGTCCTCAAATTGAATGTAAAGTTGGGCAGTTCTTTTAATATTTTTAATGGATACAAGGCTACGTGTGCTCAAATGTAATGTCAGTAAATTGTATTAATAATTTTGGTGGTGATTAGATTTATAAACTTATCTCAAAATAAGAAATAAAGAAGTGATTATTATTGATTTGCATCCCAAAGAAAACACTGTGGAATAAAAACTTAACCTATCTCATCTATTAATTTAAGCTTATAGTCTTATTTATCATAACTAATATTATTATTTTTTGTTTATGTGCATGCAGAAGACGTAGTTCATCTATATATAGAGCTCGTTAAAGTCAACTATGAAAGATGGATAGTCTAACTGCTTGGTGTTGCAAATTGCTGACGTCACCTCAACTGAAGGCATGGCTAAAGCAACAGTTGTTGATTCCCCTACTTGAGTATGAGACAAGACTTAAAAAACTAGAAGTTGTTGTTCAGAATCTGAAGAAAGGTAAAGAAGTACTTCAATACAAAGTTGATGAGGAAGAAAACCGATATGGGAGAGGGATTCCCGATGAAGTTAAAAAATGGATTGACGTAGTGGATAAAATAATTTCTGAATACGATCATTTTCTTGGGGAGGAAGAACATCATAAACTTGCAGTGTTTGACTTGCTTGCAAGTGGTGGTTACCTTCCTCACCCGGGGATAAGGTATCGTCGAAGCAGAACAGCATATAATATTACAAAGAAGGTTAATGCACTTCAACAAACAGCAAAGGAAGATACACTTTCTTATTGGCTTCGCCCACCCTCCTTGGCTGCCTTTTTTTCTAACGTTGGTTATGAGAGCTTTCAATCGAGAGATGAAACTGTGAAGAAGATTAAGGCAGCATTGGAAGATTCAAATGTTAAAATGATAGGACTTCATGGGTTTAGTGGTGTGGGCAAAACCACTTTAGTCAAAGAAGTTGCTAAGGGAGCCTTGGATGAGAAGAAGTTCAATGTAGTGACCATGGCAAATGTAACCAGAAATCCTGACATAAGAAAAATTCAAGGGCAAATTGCTGATATGTTGGGGATCACATTGGATGAGGAAAGTGATATTGCAAGAGCTACTCGAATTCAAATGAGATTAAAGGACGAGAAGGACAGCGTGCTTATAATCTTAGATGATCTTTGGGCAAAATTGGACTTCAATATGCTCGGGATTCCATCTGGTGATGATGATGTCCAGACAGATGTCGAAGAAAAAAAATCCCCTGAGGAGAAGAAAACTGAAGATGCTTCCAGAAAGAAGGAAACAGAAGATGCTTTAAGTATGATTGAAACCAAAGAAACCACCGGTGCTCACAATGGGACGGAAGCAAAAGAAACACTTAGTCATTATAAAGGGTGCAAAGTTTTGCTGATTTCTGAAACAAAACAAGTGTTATTAAGTCATATGGAAGGGAAGGAAGACTTTATTTTCTCTTTGGAAGTCTTAAAGGATAAGGAAGCAGAGATGCTGTTCAAGAATAAATCTGGAGTAGGAGATACACAATCTGAATTTGAAAAGTTAGCTGCTCAAATTGCCAAAAAGTGTGACGGGTTGCCAATGCATATAGTTACAACTGCAAGGGCATTAAAAAATCAGAGTCGCTCGGCATGGGAGGATGCTAACCGAAAGCTTGAATGTCAAAAGTTAACTGGAGTGCCTGAGTTTGCTACAAAGTTGAGCTATACTCTTTTAGAAAATGAAGAGCTCAAGTATACTTTCTTACTTTGTGCTCACATGGGTCATGATGCATTAGTTATGGACTTGGTGAAATACTGCATTGGTTTGGGTTTTCTTCAAGGAATTTCCAAAGTAAAGGAAGCTAAAGATAGAGTATATGCAATGGTTGAAAAGCTAAAAGAGGCTGGTTTGTTGTCTAACGGTTATTCAAATGATCATTTTACCATGCAAGCTATTGTTCGCAGTGCGGCTTTGTCAATAGCATCCAACGAGAACAAACATGTGTTTAAAATGACAAATGGAGAAGTTGATGAATGGCCAGATGAGGATAAACTTAAAAGGTACAATGTAATTTCCTTACAGCATTGTCATATCATTGAAGGGTTTCCTCTTTTAATAAAATGCCCCAGACTTAGAGTCTTCCATGTTAACAATAATGATCCAAGTCTGAAAATATCAGATAACTTTTTCAAAGGAATGAAAGAACTTAAAGTGTTGATATTGACTGGCTTTAACCTATCACCCTTTCCTTCGTCAATCAAATGCCTAACCAAACTCAGAATGCTTTGTTTGGAGCATTGTGTGCTACGTGAGGGATTATCCATAATAGGCCAATTGAAAAAGTTAAGAATTCTTAGTCTTTCCGGATCAGACATTGAAAAATTGCCTCCTCATTTGAATGAGTTAACAAAGCTACAAATTTTTGACATAAGTGATTGCTTAAAACTTCAAGAAATTCCTTCCAATGTAATAAGCAGTTTTATTAGTTTGGAAGAGTTGTATATGAGAAACACCTTGGTTCAATGGAATATGGAAGGAGGGTCAGATCAAAGTAAAAAAGCTAGTCTTTCTGAGCTGAGCCATCTGAATCAGTTGACAACTCTAGATATACAAATCCCAAATATTGACCATTTGCCAAACAACTTGTTCTTTGACAAGTTATATAGTTACAAGATTGTTATTGGAGATTTGAAGGCATACTTAGAGACAGATTTCAAGATGCCAGAGAAGTATGAAATATCGAGATTTTTGGCAGTTCAGTTAAAAAATTGCCTTGACATCCATTCTCAAATGGGCATCAAAATGTTGTTCAAAAGAGTTGAAATTTTGTTGCTGGAAGATCTCAAAGGTGTAGAAGATATCTTTTATAGGTTGAATTTGAAAGGATTTCCATACTTAAAACATTTATCCATTGTAAGAAATTCTGAAATTCAATCTCTAATCAACCCAAAAGACAGTCAACATCCTGTGAAGGCTTTTCCTAAATTGGAGTCATTGTATCTCTATAATCTCGATAAAATGGGTGAACTATGCTCCTGTAATCTTTCAGCACCCTCATTTGGTAAACTGAAAGTCATGAAGATCAATATGTGTGACAAATTGGAGAATGTTTTCTTACTTTCGGTGGTTAAACTTCTAACTCTTCTTGAAACAATTGAAGTTTCTGAATGCAAATCTTTGAAAGAGATTGTCCAAGCTGAAACGCCAAGCAACCCTAATGAAGTTGAGTATCCCAAGTTTCCAGAATTGCGCTCTTTGACATTGCAATCTTTATCTAAATTTATTGGATTCTATACCACTTCATCAACCGGAGGAGATACCAAAAAAATACTACTCCATGAAAAGGTGTGTTTCAACTTGTCATATAGATTTATTTATGCTTTACATTCCAAACTCCATTTCACATTTTATTTGTTAAAACTAAAAAGGAAGAAGTTTGTAACTTGGTAAACTTCAAAAAAAAAAAAAAACAGCTTTCCCCAAAAATAATTAACTTGAGAAAGACAAAATACTTTCTAGATTTTGTGTATACACTAATTTTGTATATTGCCTTGCAGGTTGAGGTTTTCAAATTAGAGAGAATGGAGTTGTCATCCATTCAAATTGACTTAATATGGAGTGTCCAACCTCCACTAAGTTCAAATTTTCAAAATTTGATACACTTGGATGTGAATGACTGTTCGAATTTAGAATGTTTATTATCACTTTCAATGGCCAAAAATCTGGGGAATCTTCAAAGCCTTTTCATTAGTGAATGTGAGAAGATGGAACATATCTTTCTTGAAGAGCAAGATTCCGATGATAAAATGGAGGTACGTTGGTTGGTGGGATTAGATTCTACTTTTTGATCTCTTTGTATGCCTTCAGTTAGTTGTTATTGCCATTATCTTGCATGTCAGAGATTGGAAAATCCTTCCTTTCCCGTTATATTGAAAAATTGTTTATAAACTTATATAGGATATACAAAATCTTAAAGCACCCCACAATCTAAAGCCTTCCTTTCTGTTTATTTTGTTTTTCTTAACTTGCTTTATGTTAGACATCATTGTTACTTCAATTAACATATGGATATAATGTGAACCAAAGCAGGGCAATATCTTTCCAAATTTGAAGAATATCAAATTGAGTAGCATGAAGAGTTTGAGAAAGATATGGGCGAAACTCCCTTTATATTCCTTTGGCAAACTGGATACTCTAATCATTGAGGAGTGTGATAAATTAGACAAAGTTTTTCCTTGTTACATGGAGGGAGTATTTCGGAGTCTATGCAACTTGAGGATTACTAATTGCAAATCAATGGAAGCAATATTTGACCTAGATAATGGAAAACAAGACGCTGGGGACATAACCAACTTGCAAGACATTCATTTAGAAGCACTCCCAAAATTGAAGCATGTGTGGAAATGGAGCAATGGCCAGAAAGGGCTTCTCAAATTGAACAATCTGCGAAACATATGGGTTCAAGATTGTGTCAGCTTAGAAAATATATTTCCAATTTCTATAGCCAATTGCCTTTACAATCTTGAATACCTTTTGGTGTGGGATTGCTCTCAATTGAGGGAAATGGTTGCTCAGGGAGAAGTTACCAACAACAACACAAGCAATCCTAATCCATCATTTGAGTTTCTGAAATTAACCACCATCAAATTTTTGAACCTTCCCAAACTCAAGAGTTTCTATCCGGGAAATTGTGAATTAAGATTCCCAGTATTGAATGACTTGTCTATTGAACATTGTGACAAGCTGGAACCATTCCCAAAAAAAACTGCAGATGCACAAAGCAAGTCAATCCTCTTTCCTGAAGAGGTACTAGTATGCCTTTCATCTCTTAAGAATAGTTTCTAATTCATTGAAAAATAGGACAAAAATCAAAATAGAAGAAGAAAAAACAGAATTTTCAATGGCATGGAAGATGCATTTTCATAAATTGACTTTTCTAATTATTATTATTTTTTCATTTATCTCTTAACTATATAGGTAATCAATAAGTTGAAGTTCATGAGAATTGAGTTGTGGCATGCAAATTCGTCAAGCAGCTACATGGGGGAGGAAAACTACCGAAGAGACAACTTAGAAGAGCTTCACTTATCTAGATTATGGAATACCAAAATTCTATATTTTTTCCTTCATAGGAATCCTAATCTGGAAAGCCTAACATTGAGTGATTCCTCCTTTAAAGAAGTAGTGCCTCATGTAAATCCTCCTGAAATTAAAAACTTGGGGGTCGTTCCAGAGCTGAAAAGCTTGAAGTTAATAGATTTACCTGAGCTTGAGAATATAGGTTTTGAACGGCACATAGTTCTACAAAGGATAGAGTTCTTGAGTTTAAACAAATGTCCTCGTTTGGCCACTATTGTGCCTCCCTCGGTATCTCTCACTCATTTGACAAGTCTGGAAGTGGTTAACTGTAAACTATTAAAATATTTGATGCCATCAACGACTGCAAAAAGCCTTGGACAACTCAAAACCCTGAAGGTAGTCAAATGTGAATCTCTGAAGGAAGTTGTAGGAAATGAAACAGAAAATGCAGACAAAGTTGTCATTGTTTTCAGACAATTGAAAGCTCTAGAACTAATATCATTGGGGAGCTTCGAAAGTTTCTGCAACTCTAAAAGTTACATCTTCGAGTTCCCAGCAATGGAGAAATTAGTAGTGAGTGCATGCCCTAAAATGGAAAAATTCTCTCAAGAAGTCAAGGACCCACCAATTTTACGAAAAGTATATGTTGTGCATGAAGGAGAGAAGAAGAGATCTTACTGGCGTGGTAACTTAAATGCTACGATACAGAAAATATTCAAGGAAAAGGTACGTATAAATGAATTTATTAACTCAATTTTCATTTTTCGTTTTGTTCTTTTTCTTTTCACTTTTTCAAATTAATTTAAAATGAATAAATTATTTTTATTTATTAAGACTTTGTTTGGATTGTAGTCATTAAAAGGAGAGGAGTGAAATAAAATGATAAAACCCATTTTATTAATGTTCAAAAATAAAATGGAATGTAACGAAGGAGTGTGAAAATACATAAGGGAACAGTGCAAGTGTCAAAATGAAAAAAAAAAAAAAAAATACTGAAAGACAGAAACAGTAGCAAGACAAAATAGTGACTACAATGACACGTGGCGGTGAGAAAAAAAAAATGCTTCGCAGAAAAGATTTTGATTAAATTTTAATCAGGGGATGATTTGTACTGGAGAGAGGTGATCCTTTTATAAATAAATAATAAAGTAACGTTATTTAGTACAAAGTTTTTTTTTCAAGAATTGACAACGAATCCTGTCGGCACTAACGGAAAAAAGAGTTTCATTAATGTAAATAAATGACAACGAATCCTGTTGGCACTAAATTGACAACGAATCCTGTTGGCACTAATGGAAAAAAGAGTTTCATGTAAATAAATATAAATATGGGTTGGGTGTTTGTATTTTAAATGACATAAGTTATGTCATTTTAAGAGAGAGATAGACACAAAAAATAAAAATCATGCGGGAGAGAAAGTGGATGGTTTTTTTAATTTAAATTTTAAATAAAAAAATTTATTTTATATCTATCTCTCTTAAAATAATATCATTTAAAATGAGAAACAATTTTCCTTATAAATATATCTAGTCTTGTAAAAAAATTTATTTTGTATTTATCTTTCTTAAAATAATGTCATTTAAAATTACAAACACTTTTCCCTGTAAATATATCTATTCTTGTAGTCAGAATCTTTCATATAACACTCACGAATTTGTTTTCGTGCAAAGTCCGTTAACACTGAGATTTAACTTCAATCCATTTTATTACTCGCTCGAGTATTTATTTTCAATTTAGAGATGCAAATTGGAAAACCATTGGAATGGTGTTTATACTTTATAGGCTGTCATTTGGGGTAGAAGAAATACGATAAATCTGATGAAATACTAATTTGCAATATTTACAGAGTTTTTTTGAAGGCATGGGCGAGATTAGTCTTTCAGAACATCCTGATCTACAAGAAGCCTGGGGTGATAAAAATGCTCTGCAAAACAGTTGGTTTTACAGTTTGAAAACTTTGAAGCTGTTCAAATGTAAAATTCAACCATGTGCAATTCCATCTCATGTTCTTCCTTATTTAAATAACTTACAAGAATTGGAAGTATCTGAGTGCAGCTGGGTAAATGTAATTTTTCATATGAACAGCACTGAGGTTATGGGAAAGTTGAAGAAATTGAGTTTGCAAAATCTTAGGGGGCTGACGCATGTGTGGGAAAACTATCATGAAGGAATGTTCAGCTTTCAAAATCTGCAAGAAGTTTTTGTAAACTCTTGTCACAATCTGAAAACTCTGTTTCCTGAGGCCCTGGCCGAAAATCTTAAGAAGCTCGAGAAGCTTGAAATAAAATCTTGTTATAATTTGCAAGAAATTGTTGAAAAGGAAGAAGACGCAACAGCAGCTCAAGTGACAAAAGAATTTGTGTTCCCTCGTTTAACCTCACTGGTTCTTTATGATTTGTCCAAGCTCACTAACTTTTACCCTAAAGCATTCACTCTGGAATGCCCCGAGTTAAATAGTTTTATTGTGTACTATTGTAATAATTTGGAGGTATTTCATAGCGGGAAAGAAGCACATCCCAACAATGAAGTTAGTAGTACTTCATCAATTAAGAGACATTCCCTATTCTCGGATCCAAAGGTAAGTAATACAGGATTTGCACTCAAGCTTTTATTTTCGTTTTGTAATTCACACCGCTTTTGTTTTGACTTCAATAGGTTATTCCCAATCTCGAGGAATTGAGGCTGGAAGGGAAACAGATTTCCATGTTAAGGTTGAACTTAGAACAATCTAAGAAAGAACTCAAACGTTTAAAGCAACTCTTCCTGCTTTCTAGTTACTATGGGGATCGGGTGCCGTTCGAAATACTTGAGATGACACCCAATTTAGAAACAATGTTTATAGCCACTTGCTGTGTGTCGGAAATTGGTCAACACAAGATGCCTGAACACTTGAAAACGTTGTTTTTGCATGGAGTGTGGGGGCTCATGTCCATCGGGTCAGAAGACTTACCATGGTTAAACACACTTTGTGAGAAGCTCCACAAATTATGTCTTTACAGGTGTCGTGGTTTGACAACATTACTACGCTCTGTGAGAAGCTCCACAGTATCTTTCTCTGATCTAAAAGAATTGATTGTGGAGGAATGTGATGGATTGAAGTATTTATTGACATCCTCAGCAGCAAAAAAGTTAAGGCACCTTGAGGAGATCAGAGTCAGTCGCTGTAAATGGATCAAAGAAATAGTGGCAAAAGAGGAAGATGAAATAACTTCAGAAGATATCAAATTTGAGCAGCTGGACAAGATAGTTCTCAAAGATTTATCAAGACTCGAATGTTTTTATTCAGGCAATGTCACTTTGCAGTTACCGTCTCTGATACAAGTGGACATAAAGGATTGCCCCAAGATGGAAAAATTTTCCCAAGGATTGATACATGCAAAATCTTTTAGAGGAATTCTCTTTTCCTCCCACTCAAATTCTGATTTGGTATTCCAAGATGATCTTAACACCTCAATAAATCAGGTGTTTTCTGTCCAACCGGTAAGGACTTTATCTGAATCAATTAATTTAATGTCTTTTTTTTTTCTTTTTTTAATACATAATTTAATGTCTTCAAACGAGTCTTGTCCAAAAATCTCTTTTGATAAATTATGGCATTGGATAACAATATTTATACTCTACTTTTCCTTACTATTATGACTCTAATATTTCGTTATTATGCTAATAACTTTTCTATCAATTATTGTTATGAATGCATTTTCCAAGTTATCTTGAAAGAATTGTTAACCATTTACGTTATTTGTGTTTTTTTTAAGAATTTGGGTCATAATGCCATTCACATATTTGTACAACTATGGTTTAGAGGAATTTTACATTTTACACCTCCGTCGATTGCTTTTGGCACTAATTTGGAGGCAAACTCACTGCATGGCTACTTTGTCGATTGCTCATTTCAAACTCTACATATTTAAAAACAACAATAGTTTGAATCCTTACATAAGTATTAAGTACTGAGTAGTTTCATGTCTTTATTATGTAGTATACTCAGTTAGTTTTACGTCCCGAGAAGTATCCAACATTGGAAAAGGTATGGCTTCAGAGAGAGACAGCCACAAAACTGGTATTTCAACTTAACTTCTTTATTCGTGGTTGGGTGTGAATTTTTAACAGATGTCATACTACCTTCTCATTTACTTCCTTCCCTAGTTAACTTGGAAAAGTTAAAAGTGAGCGGTTGTAATTCTGTTAAGGCAATATTGAAGTACATGTCTGAATCTACCACTGCCAAAATATTGCCTAATCTAAAAAGGATGGAGGTAGGTGACTGTAATTCAATGAAAGAAATAGTGGCTAAAGAGGGAGATGAGATAATATTTAAGAAGCTTGAGATCTTGATTTTTGAATCATTGCCAAGAATTGGAAGCTTTGAATTGGGGAGATGCACTTTGAATTTCCCATGCTTGGAAGAAGTGTCATTCATCAATTGCCATGGCATGAAATATTTGTTCACTTCCTCAACTGCCAAAACCATCAAAAGATTTCCTAATCTGAAGGAGATACGAGTATTTGACTGTGAGTCCTTGGAAGAAATAGTGGCAAAAGAGGGAGATGAATCAGATGAATATGAGATAATATTTGAGAAGCTTGAGAATTTGACTCTAGAGTCATTGCCAAAACTTCGAAGCTTTGACTTGGAGAGATCCACTTTGAATTTCCCATGCTTGAAAAAAGTTTCATTCATCGATTGCCACGGCATGAAACACTTGTTCACTTCCTCAGCTACCAAAAGCATCAAAAGATTTCCTAATCTGGAGGAGATATCTGTACGCAGCTGTGAGTCCTTGGAAGAAATAGTGGCAAAAGTGGGAGACAAAGCAGATGAATATGAGATAATATTTGAGAAGCTTGAGATTTTCACTCTAGTGTCATTGCCAAGACTTGGAAGCTTAGACACGGGGAGTTCCACTTTAAATTTTCCATGTTTGAAAGAAATGAAGTTCAGCAGATGCCACAGCATGAAATACTTGTTCACATACTCAACTGCCAAAAGATTGCCTAATTTGAAGGAGATATGCGTAAGTGAATGTGAGTCAATAAAAGAAATAGTGGCTAAAGAGGGAGATGAATCAGAAGAAGACCAGACCATACTCCAATGGCTTGAGATTTTGCGTTTATCCTGGTTGTGGAAACTTGAAAGCTTTTACTCGGGGAGTTCCACTTTGAATTTTCCATGTTTGAAAAAATTGGTGTTTTTCAATTGCCACAACCTGAAAATTTTTCGTTATGCTGACATAGTACCAAAAGAATTGGAGGTGATAAGAGACTATGTCCGTTGGGAAGGTGATATAAATGATGTGATCAAGCAACAGTTGAGGAAGGAGGTAGCTTGAGTTAGTATAATGACAGGTACGTAGCTAATTTAGTTCTCATGGACATGCAATATATATGCTGATTAATTACCTTTGATCTCTACCGGCTTAATTTGCACCATTTCTGTGTTGTGGGGAGCACTAATGGGAAGCTAAACATACCAGCAAAATAATTTGCATCATTTTTCAAAACATATCACTTCCTAATTTCCTTCAACAGCTATAACTTTGAGAATAATTTCATCATCTAATAATGGTCCTTTTGTTTTTATACATGCAGAATTCGGAACGTTAAATTAATGTGTACTCTACCTAAATAATTTCGGTCTTATCTGATTACCTCACTTTTTGTAATAATTTGCCTTAGGAAATTGTTGTCTGGTGAGAGAAGCTTATTGTCATTGCCTTCCCTCATGGTAGCCTTGTAAACTAGTTGTCTTGTTTTTCAAGCAGCAACAGAGCAGAAAACATGGAATGTTATGGTGAGTTTGTTATTCCTGGATTTGTTTTTTCCATCTCATGAAAATATTTATCCGAACATAGTAAAAGATAACATGACAAGTCAATTTTGAGAAATAAAAAGAAAGTTTAGAAATGATAATCGATTAAATTTGATTAGTATGCATAGAAATTCATAATTTTCAAAACTAGAAACTCAGGCTAGTTAAGAAAACATAAAAACACCAAAATTTGATAGTCTCTTATTTTCTCGTAACTTTATAAAGGGAAATAATTATCTCATGTTGCATGAGATAACATAGACAAAATCGTGAAGTCCACTAATTTTTTTTTTTTTGAAAATATAATGGATCAAACTATCTTGTCTTTGTTATATGAGATAATTATCTCATGCAACATGAGATAAATAGATCCCTATAAAATATGATGTAAACTTGAATTTTTTATTTATCATAGTTTGGATGCTAATTGTTGCCTTCATGAATAGACTCAACATATTTTCCTCTTATTATTCTTAAAGTTGGAAAATGTTATTTTAAGTTTCAGCAACTATCTAATGTAACTGTTTGTTTGTTTTTTTTTTTTTTTTTAAGGCTCAATGGGGCTCGAAGAATGCAATTAGATGATAAGTGGATAACAACATTGCAACAATTATTGACAAATTTGGGGCTTTTCTTTTCTTCTGGAATATGGTGTTCATGAATAAAGCTTTCGTGTATGTCTACACGAAGTGTGTGGTTTTTAAGTTGTGTAAGGGTGTTTTTTTTTAATAAAGTTGTCCTCTATTTATATAGGAGGCATGTATTTCTACCATTGTTGTGTATGTTTCTTAAGTTATGGAGTATTTCATTAATAAGTATTTCTACAGGTATTGTGTACGATTTTTAAGTTATGAGTGTTTCATGAATAAATTACCTGTATTGATACAGGCATGATTGGATTTTACATTGAAAAGGGAGTGTTTTATGAGTAAAGTTGACATGTATATTTGTAGGAAGTATGCATGGTTTTTAAGCTATAGAAAGACTGCTTCAGAAATTAAGTTTATTTGTATTTCCTCAATATATGTGTACTTTTTTTTTATTTTTTGGTAATTCTATAATTTAAAATTGGGTAAAGGATTTCTCTATTTCACCGGAGATCAAATTATTTTCAGGCTCAAAATGACGTCATTTTGGGACAGAAATCAAAGTGTTTTTTTTTTTTTGGTAAATAAAATCAAAGTGTTTTTATAATTATAATATATTGCAGGATTATATATTTTTATCTATATAATTTTTTAATCTTATAATCCAAAATGACGTCGTGTTGAGTTCACTGAAGATAATTTTATCTCCGATTACTGGAGATATACTTTTCCCTTTAAAATTATAGAAATGATGTTCGTGAATTATGTGAGGTCTGATAGGAAATTTTTTTGTTATTTGTAGATTCATTTATGGGATTTTGCCATATTTATAAAGCGGTTTTATATGGGATACATGTATAAAAGATAAAATTATCCTATATAACATAATAAATATTAATCTTATTTATAATTACTATAATGTAAAATTTATAATAATATATTTTTTTGGTTGACAAATTTATAATAATATTATTTGTGTTATTTATTGTTTTATGTCTGGATTATAAAAGAGCATAAGTTGTTTTATTTTTCGTGTTATAAATAAACTTTTGTAAGTTAATTATCAAGTAATAAAAATTTTAAAGATTTACGTTGCCCTATAAGTTATATGAATAATTATTTTAATAATTAAATAAAATATAATTTTATTGGTATTGTATTATTTTTTATGTGATATGTTATTCTATATATATTTTTCTTGTCTACCTTGGTGTTGAGTAGTAGTTGATAAGATAGGTATGAAAAAAATGTAAGGAAAATAGCTTATTCCATTTTTTATTAACAAAGAGATTAATTTTGATTTAATTTTTTTCTTATGAGTCAGGGCAAAATATCAGATGAGTCAAAATAAATAAAACTAAAATAATATTTTTCTTGTGGGGTTAAATATTTTTTGTATATATAACCATAAACGGGGAGGTTATACTTACTACTTCTTTTTCTTATTATCTCTTACTAATAAATTTTAACTGTTGACTTTCGTCAATCTAAAGTTATAATTTATTGAAAATTAATAATTAATTAATAAGTATGACCCAATAAATTACAATCGTTAGATTGACGAAAATCAACGATTAAGATTTGATAATAAAAAAAGAGGTAGCAAGTATAATCTCTCCCTAAATCATAAATTAAAACAAAATATTTGTATATTTTCTAAATTGACCCCGATAAAATTGAGTGCTTAAACTTGCCTTATCCCAGTTACCAAGTTGCCGTCACACAGGCCAATTTAGCCAAACGACTAAGGATAAGATGAAGATTATTCTTAGTGCGTGTTTGGTAATTTTTATTTTAATAAATGATTTTTTTTTAATAAAAAGGTTATTGACAAGTTGAAACAATCAAATTACCCAAAATAAATAAACACGCACTTACCGATTAGTAAAAAAATTTGCTCGATATGTACCAAAATAAAAATAAAAATTACTCGATATAATATATAATTAAATAATTAATATAAAACTTTACTGTTTTTTTTTTTGTAAACTAAAACTTTACTGCTTTTTTTTTTTTGGTAGAAGAGGAGAGGAATAAAACCCCAAAGAGAAACTCAGTTCACAAAGATCCTACGGGAATTACAAATAGAAGAAAAATCAGCCAAATACAACAGCAAAATCCCAGCTAGGGGGGAATGAAACATGCTAAAATTATCCTTCAATGGGTGCTCCAAAGGATATTTAGAAAGCCATTACCTTCTCTAAAGACATGCACCAACTGTACATCCCAATCTCTATGTAACCAAGCTCGAATGTGAGTCACTAGACGAGACTCTCGAGCTGCTCCTCCACTCGTGGAGAGCAAAGTGATCACTGATTTAGCATCACTTTCTAGCACACACCTTCTCCAGCCTCCATTCCAAGCCAATTCAAGGCCTTTAAGAACACCCGACAACTCAGCTACAAAGGCAGAACAATTACCTATATGATAGGCAAACCCTTGAATCTAGGAACCGGTCTCATCTCTTAAAAAACCTCCACACGCTGCACCACCACCATCAAAATTGGCTGCCCCATCAATATTAATTTTAATCCAGCCAGTCTCTGGAGGATGCCAAATAACAGGAATGACAATCGGTCTCCTATGAATACTGCCATCAATATACTGCACCCAAGCATTAGAAACTTCATGAACTCTTTTTTCAATCGATTGGCTTGTAAATGCCAACCAACTATCATCTTGACCATGCACCACGTCATTTCTCCACCGCCAGGCACTTTCAACAGTGATTGCAAACACAGTAGACCATTTAGCGTTAAACCGCATGACAGCATCGTTCGTCAAATTCTGCAACAGCCAAGTACCCAAATCTGCATTAAAAAAATCATTAGAGAAATCGGGTTCAATTAATTCCATCCAGACCCTCTTGATTTTGATACAATCTCGAGCCATATTATAGATTCATCTTCCAATTGACACAAAGGGCATATGGGCAAAGACATATCCAATCTTGCAAGCATGCTTCTTGTGGGTAGTCTATGATGAGCCATTTTCCACAACAGAACACTAATTATGTGAGGAACCTTTAAATTCCATATAGCCGACCAGCAATCACTCTCCCTGTCATCAGCCCCATCCTGATTGAGTAACGCACTATATAAGTGCTTAACAGAAAAATTACTATCCCCCTTGATATGCCACCTAAGACAGTCAGTCCCATTCCCCCATTGAGGAGGCAAAATACTACGTATTGTTTGAATGACAGTAGCTGGGAGATAATTGGCCATAGCCTCACAGTTCCACATCCCACCCTCTGTCACAAACTCCCTCACCTTTCTACCACTTTCCGCCTGTGGGATCAGCAAAAGTGCCTTACTTGCTAAATTACTTTCATGGTCCATCCACTTATCTTCCCAAAAATTGATAGAAAGACCATCCCCCATTTCCCAAACCAATCTCGGTTTCAGCTTATGCCAAACATTACACATTACTTTCAACAAATTAGAGTTCCCAATCATCCAAATGAACTCAGTATGATTATTGGTAATGCTACCATATTTAGCTCGCAGCACCTTAACCCATAACTTGTCAGGGTCCATAAAAAAATATTTATACTGAGTAAGTGCGTGTAAAAGATTTTTTTAAAATTAAAGATTGTTCTTCATGCTACCATATTTAGCTCGCAGCACCTTAACCCATTTTTTTAAAATTTTTTGTCAATTACCGTTTTGTCCCCTATTTTGTGTGTTTTTCGTGTCGTGTCGTGTTAACCCGCAAAAAGTGTCGTGTTCGTGTTGGGAAAAATTTGTGTCCAGTTAACACATTGGATCAGCCAAGTTTCAAACGCGATGCGACCCGGTTAAACCCGACCGATTTTGGTTAAAACTGGTGATCCGATTGATTAACCGGTGACCCAGCCCAGTATATTTAAAAAACAATTCCAAAAAAAATTCATAATTGACATATTTGAGTGATTTGTTGTTTACTGACTTACATAAGTTATATACCTACGATACTAACATTATCTCAGTTATGCACTATGCAGAAAATTTTGATTTGATTTATAGTTAGAGATAGAGGTGGCAAAACGAGCCAACCCACCCCGATCCGCCTTCAACCCGCAAAAAGCGGGGTGGGACGGGTTGACCCGCCGTTTGATGGTGGGTTTGAAACATCAACCCAGCCCGTTTTGAGGTAGGTTGGCGGGTCAACCCGCCTAAAAAATAAAAAATAATTAAAAAATAATAATAAATTATATTTTATTAATTTTATAATATTACTTATTTTTATTTCACACTTCCTTTAGTTTTTTTTCAATCTCAAGCGTAAATATAAGCTTATATTCAGTCAGATATTTTTTAAGAATTTATTTTTATCTCTATATATGGATAATCTTTGTCATAAATAAAGTGTTTTTCTTTATTTTTCTAGAGGAGTACTAAAATAAAAAAATTATATCTTATCAATTAAGATATTATAAAATATAATTATTAATTTATTATAATTAATAATTAAATATTAAATTTAAAAATATTTCAAGTTATTTATTTTGAAAATTAATTTATAAATTATCTTAATTTTTTATTTTAAAAATATATTTAAAAATTTTTAAAATATTATTTAAGATAAATTAAGTATGCATTATCAAAATAAGATATTTACTTTCTTTAGATAATTTTATAATGATATCGGGTAAAAAATAGATAAGATAAAATAATATTTGTTTTGAATTTAAATATTTTTTTTAGAAATTTATATTTATTTATTTGTTTGCATTAGATGAGGATATAAAATAAAGAGAGAGAAAATAAAAAATTGTATATGTATAAAAATATAAGATATAATTGAGATTATTATTAATTTAAATCAATTTAAATTTGAATAAATTATTTACATTTTTCAGCACATAATTTTAATTTTTAAGATATGATAATAATATAAGATAAAAGTTGAGAAAAATAAAATAAAATTGTGTATATATAAGATCACATGGGGTCTAAGTGATATATTTTGTAATTATAATGAGTGTAAGTAAAAATCTGAAACCACAAGTAGTTAAATGATAAGTTATTTAACCACAATGGGTATAAGTGAGAAGTTTAAAACTACATAGTCAAATGATAAATCATAAAACTACAGTTGCTAAAAATGAAATTTTCCGTATTATATATGATACAATTGATTATATATTTGAATATCTCCTAGTTTTGTTATAAGATTATAACATGTATGGCTGTCTCCAATGATCAGTTCACTGTCATTACAACTTAAGGTTGAACTGAACAAAACAGAACAAAAAGACAAGCATTTTCATGAAAAATACTATCATTAAAATAATTTTGTAATAATAATATTTGTACAAATTTACCCACTGAAACAAGCTTCTCATTTAATCCAACAAGTCATCAAATAACGTAGTGATTGAAATATAACTTCTTTATTTTTTAATATTAAATAACACATTAGGAAAAGATAAATTTTTTTATTTTATTTGTTTAGACAGGATATGACAACCCATCTTAAAACGGAATAGATTTGAATTTTCAACCTATCAACCCATTCATCAATGGGGGATTAACCCACCCGCCTCATTTTTTTGTAGGTTAGAGGCTGAGGTGGGATGGGTTGGCCTCTTTTAACAACTTTTGCTGCTCCAACCATCATCCCGTGTCCATATGGTCTTAGAGAAATGCTCAGCTCGCAACGGTGCACTCTCCTTTCGCATGCTTATGGGGAAGCCAATAGTGCTACGGTTGTATAGCGTCAATACATCATACCTTGTCTTGCCAAGCAATCATGAGCTCTATAATGTAATGAGAAATTAACTTTAACAACATTCTCATAACCTCAAATAAACATTGCAAAATCAGGAAATGAGGGAATCCTATATTATGCCTTTATGGGGCCTTGGGCAACTAATGTGAGGTTTATAAGGCCTTGAGCACTCCCACCCTTTGAGTTAGCTTTTGGGGTGGTGACCTCAAAGTTCTTAACATGGTATCAGAGCGTTCGAAATCTCACCGCCTCCCACTTTCTTTGTAGTAGAATTTTCACATATAAGTGGGCTTGTATGTTGTCCACCCTTTAAGTTCAGTAGGCTCTCGTGTGAGGGGACATGTTGAGAAATATAGTCCCACATTGGTTGTATGAGCAACTAATGTGGAGCTTATAAGGCCTTGGGCACTCCTACACTTTTAAGCTAGCTTTTGGAGTGGTGTATCCCAAGGTTCTTTACAATGACATTGACATGCTCAATAAAAAATTGTTGAAACCTCAATTCTGGTTCAAGCATAAACATTCTCCCATTCTCTTTGTAAGTCTTGCAAAGATACTTTTGTTTGGCTTTGGTGATGGCTCCGTTTTCATCTCAGGTGATAGTTCCATTTCCACACTATATGGTGGCTGTGAGTTCAATTCAGGTGATGGATCCGTTTTCATCTCAGGTGATGGCTCCATTTCCACACTATATGATAGCTGTGAGTTAAATTCAGATGCTGGCTCCATTTCCATACTATGTGATGGCTGTGAGTTCAATTCAGATGCTGGCTCCATTTCCACACTAGGTGATGGCTTTGAGTTCAATTCAGATGCTGGCTCCATTTCGACACTAGGTGATAATTGTGCGTTCAATTCAGGTGGTGGCTCCATTTCCACATTAATTGAAGGCTCAACTTCCACAGTAATTGACTGGCCATATATTACGTAGACAGCAGTCTTCTTAGCAGTCAATCCATGCCCAAATGCTACAAAAATCTCAACAGTGTCACCAGGTTCTAGATTTGATATCACACCCTGCCAATCTTCATCATTAAAGGACATAGCTGTGTCTCTCTTGTGTATCAGAATAGTGCACTTCGTGTAATTAATGATCAAAACACTAATAAGACATTCGGCTGCCATGTTTTCAGGTTTTGATGAATAAACCACACATAAAATCATTCCCTTCATGCGACAATCACCATCTTCAGGCACTTGGAAAACCACAGAATGTCCTGCACATGTATAGGCCAACCAAGAAGGACAATTGTCACCCGGAAGGAAAACATCATTAGAACGATTGGTTGTCAATTCCTGTATCATGAAACAAAACCTTAGTTATATATGTATTTATGCTTTTCAAATGGACTTTTCGCCCCACTATAGTATCATTCTGAATTCCATAAGGTGAATGTTCAAGATAATAACAGTGTACTGCGTAAAGAAAAATATAGCCAAGAAAACTAACTGAAACAAATTGTGTCAATAGTTTTGTAACACATATGAATTGCAGAAATTCATGACATTTTCTGCTTCAATAATAAAGAAAAAGTCGCAGAACTGATGTGTCATACAAGTCTTTCAACTTATAATGGGGCAATGAATATTTACTTATGTTGGTTCACATACTATTAGACAGTCCTTACACTTATTTTCACCTTCCATATGTTCTTTAGGATCCCTACTTATAAAAAAGTTTGATCATCTCTTTCCCTCAGTTTGTTCAAGATAATAATTACATCATTGAATCTCATGGGAGGGTTTTGTCATCAAGGACTCCAAAACGGGGACGGTCCTCCATTTTTGCTGAATATCATGCTTTGTATTGTGTCTTTTCTTTCCTTCTGGTCCTGCCAGGCTGCCATTTGCATTGTTATCTATATGTGCATCTTTGGACATTTGGCTTGCTTGCCTTGGTCATCCCGGTTCACTTGTCATTCATCTATTGCAGTCTCAGGCTGATTTCGGTCTTACTGTCTTATCTTTTTATTCTTCACCAGTGCAGCTGATATAAATATCAGTGACTCAATTGTAATTGATTCATTCAATATTAATATGACTTTACCCAACTTTAATAAGATGGTATCAGAGCTCTACACATAGCTTTGATTATCAATCAGAAGCTTTCTTTCTTCTTCCAAAGTAATTTTTTCCCTTCCATTGAAGATCACATTCCCTGTAACAATGGTGAACCAAAATCTTGTTCCTTTTCCTGAATTTCTAACGAGTCCAACAAATCAGTTTTATCTTCATCCCAATGAGAATCCATCTTTGGTTCTTGTTTTTCCCTCTTTTGAATGGAAAAAATTACCATAGTTTAAAGCCATGAAAATGGCCCTGCATTCCAAAAATTAACTAGCTTTTGTTGATGGGAGGATCAATATTCCAGATCCTGATGATCCAATGATCATTGCATAGGATAGGTGCATCACCATGATTCTTTCTTGGATTCATATATCTAACTCAGAATCAATAGCGCAATCGGTGTGGACTGACAAAGTTATTAATGCCTAGAACGACCTAAAGGAAAGATGTTCTCAATCGGATGTTTTCCGCATTTTGGATCTTGAAGATGATATCTCAAGTTGCAGCAAGGAGACTTATCGGTCGCTAATTACATCACCCAACTGAAAAGCTTATGGGATGAAATGGACTGTCTTGAGCAATTCCATCTCACATTTTGGATGTTTTTACCGAGTGAAGTCAATGAGAGAGGAGTCGTGTAATCAAGTTATTGAAGGGCCTCGATGTTCAATTTCGCATGTCAGATCGCAGGTAATGTGCATTGAACCTTTACTAGGTGTAAATAAAGCATTTTCTATGGTAATTCAACAGGAGAAAAGGTTAAATCTTGATGCTGGTGTAAATAATCACCCTGAAGACATAAGGATTTGCTAATGCAATTGAATAAAGCGGGCTAAGAAATGATTTTGCAAGTAGAGGGCGTAGTCGAACCAGTTTTGCAAGAGGTTATGGCAATGTAACCAAGTGTGGTACACATTGTAAGAAAACTAATTATATCATTGAGAGCTGCTACCACAAATGTTGTTTCCCTTGTGGATATAGGTCAAAGGGACATATGGCCAACCTGACCATCCAAGATTCACAAGAAGAAGGGGATGATTCTTCTGGGCTTTTATCAGGAACAACCTTTACTAAGGAATAATACCAAGAACTAACGGATTTAGAGCGGAGAGCAAAGGTATTTTGTCAATTCATCTACTTACCTGATGGAGAGCAAAGGTATTTTGTCAATTCAAGCTCCTGCAACAACTCAGATTCTGGTCAAGGGGATCTAGTGCACCTAAGGCTTGGGCATCCATCAAATTCTGTACTTAGAATCATGTATTCACAATTCCCTTTCATTTCTTATAAAAATGTGACCCCTTGTGATACTTGACATTTTGAGAAACTAAGAAAATTGCCTTATGTTTTCGGTTCTATCAAAAGAAATAAACCATTTGATTTGATTCATGTTGACATATGGAGACCCTACTCAATTCCCTCAATACATAATCATCACTATTTTCTTACCATAGCGGATGATTTCAGTCATTTCACTTGGATTGTCTTAAGGAAACATAAGTCCGATACCTACAAACATCAAGAATTCCATTGCTTTTGTTCCAACTCAATTCAAAACAGTGGCAAAAGTTATTAGACGTGACAATGGAGTTGAGTTTTCCATGAGTGATTCCTTCCTCAGCAAAGAAATTGTGCATCAACAATTATGTGTGGAATGTCCCCAACAAAATGGGGTAGATGAAAGGAAGCAACAACATATCCTCAATATAGCTCAAGCCCTTTACTTCAAAGCCAATTTGCCAGCAAACTTTGGTGCTATGCTGTAACACACCACATTTGTATTAAGAAATGTCATATGAAAATCAATTCCCTTTTAAATCCTTTACTAGTACTAAAGAACCCAATATAACAGAAAGTATAAAAATTTAAGGAGTTTCGGTGCTTCTTAGACGACTAGCATCAGTGATCCACTTGATGATCCTTTTCTCATTCCTTCCCAGACTATTAACACCAAACCATAACCAACCTATGAGCTCAGTACCCCAAGACCCTCAAGAACAATCTGATACTTTACCTACCAACCACTTCCCCTCAACCACATGATAATACTAACCCACAATCTCATGCTCGACAAGATTCCACTAATGCTTCTCTTCAAAGATCCACAAGAATCAAATCTCAACCTAAATATTTGACAGAATATCACTGTTCTCTATCAACAGCTTTTTTTGACATCCAATCTTCTTCTCCAGGTATGAATACTCCATATCCCCTCTCTTCTATTTTATCTTATAATAAATGCTCTAGTCCCTATAAATGAGAAAAGGATTAGCTCTTATAATAAATCCAGTCCCTATATTTGACCTGCTGTATTGACGGAAGGCATTCTATCTCAGGGCTTTGTGTATTTCTAGGATTAGCTATTGTCTCCTGGAAATCCAAGAAACATACCATAGTGAGTCATTCTTCTTCAGAAGCAAAATACACGACTTTAGTTAGCCTCTCTGTGAACTTAAATGGACTTCTTTTCTCCTCAAGGACCTTACCTTCCTTTTGCCAAGCCCATTTCTATTTTTTGTGATAACCAATCCTCTATTCATCTTGCACACAATCCCACTTTCCAGGAAAGGAGTAAACACAGATATTAATTGCCATGTGATTTGTGAATGCATCACTTCAGGCCTTGTTCATTTCTTTCCCCATACATTCTTCTGCTCAAATTGCTGATACTATGACTAAAGCTCTGCATCCATTTCAATTTCTTGGTCTTTTATCCAAGTTAGGGATGAAAGACATACATCTCCCAACTAGAAGGGGGATATTATCACACGAGTATTTTACCAACTATGGACACGTGGCCAACCTTTCATCTTTTATGTTATTAGTTAGTTATTTCTGTTTTCTCATTCTTGCCTTTTCTTTTTACTCTTCATCACTGTACAAAAGTTGATATAAATATCACTGACTGAGTTGTAATTGATTCATTCAATACTAATATGATTTTACCCATCCTAACAAAAAGATTTTTGCTACATGTCTTGCTACTAATAGGTTCTATATTTGTTGTGAAACTGTATTTCATTCATATCTCCCAATAGGGTGTGGCTACAATATATATAAGAGAGCATAAGGGTATAAAAGGAAACAGCAGAAGCTCCCGGCTATGGGGGAGACTCCTAGCCCAAGTCACAAGCTTGAGAATTAAGATAACCTTGTGCTTTCTTACACATAAGACTCCCTCTTTACACAAAAGCATGAGAATTAAGCTTTCATTCTTTACACAACAGATTCCCTTTCTCTCCCCCCTAGGTACATGTTTGTCTACAGGTCCTCCCACCATTATATGATCTTAGTGATTTTTTATTAACTGGCTCTACCGACATATTACTTGCTAATTTTATTTTCCTCTTTGAAGAGAGTGTGATACTGTATTAAGCCTAACATTAACACTAAGAAAATCCCATCATTTTCTTCTTTATAGCTGCTCTCTCTCCAAAACAGTGGGAATGCCACCGTTGTCAATTAGGTAAAATATATGTTTGCTTTTTGCTCATAGCCAATTCTAGCAAGTAAAATCTATTCTTCCTGAATATAAAAGAGCTACGAGGCAAGTGTATTGCAGTAACTTCTTGATGCTATGTTTTTTCTATAAAGGAAAATACTATAGTAACTGTTGAGATATATAGTCCCACATTGGTTGTATGTGCAACTAATGTGGCCTTTATAAGGCCTTGGACACTCCCACCCTTTGAGCTAGCTTTTGGGGTAGTGTATCCCAAGGTTCTTTACATGGTATCAGAGCCTCGCCGCCCCCCACTTTCTCTTGTGGCGTTTCTTAGCACAGGTAAACTGAGCCTGTTGCATTGTCCACTCTTCAAGCCCAATGGGCTCTTGTGTAAGGGGGCGTGTTGAGATATATAGTCCCACATTGGTTGTATGTGCAACTAATGTGACTTTCTTTACAGTAACATTTAGTTTATGATTCTGGATTCCTACTAATATGGAGAAGAAAGGAGCAACATATTTGGTGGTTTTAAAATTTCAGTAGTTGTAATTTGTAAAGAATCTATCTAGCTACCTAGTTCTTATGTGATTGTTTATATATACTACAAATATTAAAAAAAAAAAAAAAAAAAACACGAGTCTTCAAAAGTAAAAATAATGAAAAGAGAAAACAAGTATAACAAATATATATATTAAACAAGCAAATGAACGGAGATAAGGACGAGGAAATAAAATGGAATGCAGAAAAATGAAATGGGATATAATTATCAACAAAACTTTGTTGCACTTCTACAATACATGCCTGACCCTATCATATATGTTAGTTTATCTGATATATACTTGAATAATTCGAATCTTTCGGAAACTTTTAGCTTATAAGACAACAAATGCAAATGGAAAAGTCTTTCATGTTCTCTTAATGATAAAGATCAGTAAAGGTATGAAGATAGAGAAGTAACCTGTGATATGCTCTTGCCTAGAATATCGATGACCATATGGTAACTTCCCATTCCAATTAAAAGTGATCTCAATGAAAGATCTGAATTTTGTGATGCATATGATGATGCTCCCAATTGAGCAAAATATACATCATATAGGTCATCTAGGATTCTTCTTAATTCTTGAGTTAATTGACACTCCGAGCTGCATTGCACCCAAACACTTCGAAGTTTTGGAAGGTTCCCAAGCATTGGTGATAGATTACCAAAATTATTATCCTGTACATCAATGGAAACTAGAGATGATGACATGCCCCCAAATGGTGGAATACGGGATAGGGGATTCATTGTCGGTGACATCCAAGACCATATGAGAGAAGGAAATACATCACGCACTAATCCTTCATATCCACACAGGGATATATATCCAATACTTTTGGATCTAACAATCGAAAAGGGCACCTGTTTTACAGCAGTGTTGTTTGCAATTAGAGTTGTCAAGGATTCCATATGCACTATATCTTCTTCTAACTTGTCAATCTTTGAACAACCAGAAAGTATGAGAGTTTTCACAGATTTCAACTCATAGATCCTCCTTGGGAGATTGGTAAGGCTTGTACAGTTCTTCAAATTGATCAGAAGAAGTTTACTTAGATCTCCAATGGACTGGTGTACCTCAATCAAACTTGGACAATCCTTGAGAATGAGCTTTTCTAGATTCGGTAGTTTTGAAAAGTCAGGGGTATTTGTCAAGAACCTGGAATGACTGAGATTGAGGATTTTTAGCCTCCCCAGCAACTGTAAAGAGAAAAATGTTTAAAAGAAAAATTAGAAAACAAAATGAAATATTGTCATGAACCTTAGTTTTAAAAGAAAATGTTAATAATTATACCTTGGGTTCCTTCCAAATTTTTTTAATATTACTGTGTTTTAATTCAATGGCAACTAGATTTCCCAGATAAAAGTTATCAGGAATATATTCCAAGGGAAATCGTTGCCAATTGACCCATCTCAGTTGTTCGGAAAGATATCCATAATCCCCGTTGAGTTCAACATGATCAAATTGTAAAAGTCGCATTCTCTTCATTTCCTTGAAAGCATTACTACTAAAGCAAACCCTGTCGGTTCTTTGCATCTTCAAAGCCAATCCCTCAACAGTTTCTGTTCCCTGCATGCAAAGAAAAAAGCAGAGAAAAATAAGTGTAAACTTTTTTTTCTTTTGCTCGCTTTGAAGTGATACATAAAGCTACAGCAATGTAGCCTAGGCACGCTTTTAATGCAAATGACAAGGCAAACACTCAGATTATGAATGCCACAATTTTCAGCCAGTAGTTATGAAGAGCAAAAAATCTCACAAACTAACAGAGTTTTATGATCATGATAAGATTATGGACGATGATAAAAAAAAAAATTCAAAATGTATATAGAGAAAGTTCTTACAGTATTTTTTGTCAAAACATCAAGCACATCCTCTTGAAACCACAGTCGACTACGCTTCTCAGGATTTTTAGCTGAACTTTCACGAACAATTTCTCTTCCCATGTCACGTAGCAAAGCATGTATTCCAAGCTTGTTATTCTTTTCAACTTTTATGAGGCTCCGCTCTATGAGGACTGTTAATCCAATATCAGCATGAAGCCCACAACCATTTAGTATATCTGTAACATAGTCTCTATCCTTACCAATAAAGAAACAACATATGTCAAGAAATATATCCTTTTCCATATCATCCCTTAGACCATCAAAGCTTATTCTCAGTTTCTCTTGTACTTGATCATTGGGAATTATCTCCAGTTTTGACAATACACTTCTCCATTCTTGTTCTGTCCTCTCATATAAATAAGATCCAAGGACTTCAAGTGCTAGTGGTAAACCCCCACAGTATGCAACTATGTTTCTTGAGAGTTCAATCAAGTCTTCTCTTGGACTTGCTTCTCTAAAAGCATGCCAACTAAAAAGCTCAAGGGACTCATTTTCGTCCATTTCCTTTGTTCTATGAACATGGTCAACTTTAAGCACATTAAGTAGGCGCACATCTCTGGTTGTAACAATTAACACACTACCTGAACCAATCCATTTACGATTTCCACATAGGGCTTTTAATTGCTCAAACTCATTCACATCATCAAGTACAATGAGTGCCCTTTTTCCACAAAGTCTTCTCTCGATCACAGTTGTCCCCATAGCAATACTATGTATCTTCACTTTTGTTTTCAGAACATCTGAAATAAGTTGTTCTTGTAAATCAATATACCCTCTACTATCTTTTTCGCAAACTTCTCTAATATTTTCGATGAAACTTGTACCCTCAAATTTGCGATGAATTTGATTGTAAATGGCTTTGGCTGTGGTGGTTTTACCCGATCCACCCATTCCCCATATCCCTAGCATACAAACTTTGCTTGATTGATTTTCAAGTAACCCAATCACTTCTCCCACACGGGTTTCTAATCCAACTGGAAATTCCGTAATAGACAGTAATGTGTTGTCTAGTTTTGTTAAAACCTCTTCAAGAATAAGCTTTGCTACTTTAGCTTGATTGCTTCAATAATTGTAAAACAGTCAGAATGAGCATAAATTAGGAAAGGCTATAACTTATAAGCTCAGGATATGCTTTATTAACCACCATGCATGTGGATCAACTAGCACGGGTTGTTTTAGCTTAATCGGGAGAGCCCATGGCAGGGGACCGCAATCAATGGGTGAAATTATACCAATCGTAGCAAGTAGATTTGACACCATGTCTCAACCCAAAACCATGGGTCGGCCCTAAGTGTGTGAAACCCCAAGTGGGACACCACCAAAAGGATAAGCTAGCACAACACTGGCCAATGGATTCGGCATCATGTCTCAACCCAAAATCTTAAGGCACAGAATTCATAAGTCTATCAACTTATATGCACTTTACTTAGCTCATTACCAACAATACGAGACTCATTACACTTGAATAACTCACACCAAAAAAAAATTTGGTAGAGCGAGTTTTGCTCCCTCTACCCCCGGATCGATTAATAGATGAACGGGTGGAAAATTCTCCACAAATAAAAATATTTATTCTCAAATAGAAGAAGCAAATAACTATAAAGTATCGATTTACCTGCTAGTGGTGACTTCCCAACCAGACAAATTTGCAGCTTCGGTGAGTGTAGTCCTCCACCTGGACCACACATTTGTCATGTTTTTCCCAGAGTACTTTTTTCTTGCAAGTTTTTCCATAGCTTCTCCCAAAGCACCCATTTGATAACGTATTTGCGTTGGTTCAACACCGTAAAACACGGGCAGAACAACCTGGCCATAAGTTCTGTGGCATTCCATTATTTTTACGAGCTCATTAAGACACCAACTAGATTCAGTGTAGGTTTCGGAGAAAACAACGATAGAGATTTGAGACCTTTCTATTGCTCGCAGTAGTTCTGGTCCTAACTCCGTTCCCTTCTCAAGCTTCTCATCGTCAAGGAAAGTGTTGATTCCAGCATTTGAGAGGGAAGCGTGGAGATGAGAAACGAAGCTGTTACGCGTGTCTTTCCCTCTGAAACTCAAGAACACGTCGTAGATCCATCGACCATTGAAGGATGAAGAAGACATGGACTCCATCAAAGGAAGTGAAGTCAACGTTAAACGACAAAGCAAAATCGCAAAATACAGAAATGATGAGATCTAACTTGGCATACCATCTTTTTATCTTTGGCTTTAACAGAAAATGTACAAGCAGTTATTTTTAAATTAAGCTAAAATATTAAAAAATAAAATATTAAAATATTTTTAAAATTATACATAATCAATTTAAAAATATTAAACATATTTGAAATTAAAAGATATGCATAGTTAACTTAAAATAATTTGATTACTAAAAAAAAACTTAAAATAATTTAAATTAAAAAAAAAACTAAATTAAGATTGACATGTTTCATTCTTTAAAACAATAAAAATAAAAAATAGACTAAAATAATAAAGTACTATCAAGTAATAGTGTGATAAAATGTATGACTTGTTTGTTCTAACAAGCTATGTACACAAAATTATACAAATTATAACGGAGGGAATCATCTACCCAAAATGGAGGGAACTATCCAGAATAATGACACTATGAGACTGAACTTATATATTTGAAAGTTAAAAATAAAGATTACTCAACTTTTTAATTGGATATTATTTTTACACGTATACTTATACTTACATATAGAAAATAATAATAATAAAATACAAAATAATAAGATAATAAATATTATTTATTTAAATTAGTTTAAAAAAGATAAGTCTAAATCATAAATCCTAAATTAAAACTAAGATTCACTCCTTAAATTAACCATATTTTCTTTTGTTTTCACACACCTCATACATAATCAATATATTATTTCTGACCACGTATTTTACAGTCAACAAACTTCCCTACGCCTAAATTTCTCCAATTTTTTTTATTACATTTCTTTTTTTTATTCTAAATTATTCAAATTAAATTATTTCCCTTATTATTTTGAAAAATTACATTCCTATCTTTTAAGGGATGAAAATGTGCTATACTTTATAAAATATTTTTAGTGGTGATACAGATAAACGAGCCATGTCATTTGTACTAACTAAATTTTATTTGATGCGTTACCGGGTGTGAACATTGTAAGCAATTTGGAAGAAGGATCTACAATTAATTGCTGAATTCAATACTCAATCCTGGACTGAACTGCTATAGCAGCTGTTAGTTTGTTACATATTGCAATGCTTTGCAAAAGTCTAATGGAAAGAGTTAAGTTTGGAGATTGTCAACTCAACAAAACAGCCACCAATTTGCGGAGCAAACCCAACAGAAGAATTTGGAGTTGAGCAAGAAACGGAACCTGAAATCCCAGCTTATATGGAGGTTGAGAAGTTGAGTGCAAAAACCAGGAAGGTGATAATGAAGAGTAACAGAATGGAAGAGGAAATGCATTTTTAGGTTTTCTGAAGAATGGAATTATGAAAACGTTAAAAGGTCTTAGTACACTTGCTTATCTATATAAGCCATAAAGAACCGAATAGAACTAAAACTAATCCTAACTAACTTTGCCAGCTATTGGTTAAGAGAAAAATAACTAATAAAATTACATGGTTAACCAACTAATGAAAAAAATAACCCTATTTGAAATAAATAGGTATAACCCCCCCCCCCCCCCCCCCCCCTCAAGTTGGTGTGTGGAGATCATACAGCCCCAACTTGAAAATGAAGTTGTGAAACAAAGCAGGGGTCAATGCCTTTGTGAAAACATCAGCAAGTTGCTGAGTAGTAGAAACAGGCAATAACCGAAGTAAACTAGTTGTAAGCTTCTCTCTTGTAACATGACGATCCAATTCAATATGTTTGCTGCGTTCATGAAAAGAAGGGTTATGAGCTAGGTATATGGCAGCTTGATTATCACAGTAAATGTTAGCTGGCTGAGTGGTAGGGATTTGGAGATCATGGAGCAAGTAAGTCAGCCATTGGACTTCACAAGTCACTGCTGCCAATGCATGATATTCGGCCTCGGCAGAAGAACGTGAGACAGTACTTTGTTTCTTTGATTCCCATGAGACAATAGAATCTCCAAAGAATACACAGAAGCCAGTAGTGGACTTTCGGGTGTCAGGGCAAGTGGCCCAATCAGCATCAGCAAAACCAGATAAAACTAATGAACTTTTAGAAGAAAATATCAGACCTTTGGCTAGAGAGGCCTTAAGATATCTTAACACCCGAATGGCAGCAGTGTAGTGGTCCTTCATTGGCTTGGCCACAAACTGAGTCAGTTGTTGTACAACAAATGAGATATCTGGTTTGGTGTTTGTTAGGTATAATAAACGACCAACCAGTCTCCTATAGGTGGCAGGATCATGAAACAATTCTCCTTGATCCTGTTTCAAACATAAAGAAGGCTCCATAGGTGATGAGGCAGCCTTAGCATTGAGTAAACCACTCTCAGATAGGAGTTCTAGGACATACTTTCGTTGATTCAGAATTAGACCATCTTTGGATCTAGCAATCTCCATGCCAAGAAAGAAATTTAAAGGACCAAGATCCTTAATGTGGAATAAACCATCCAAATGTTGTTTGACAGATTTGATGTGAGCCATATTGTTTCCAGCCAGTATCATATCATCAACATAGACTAGGAGGCATGTGACAGAATCTCCATCTATCCTTGTAAACAAAGAGTGGTCAGCATGCGATTGATTAAACCCAAGTTGATGAAGTTCCTGAGTCAATCTAGCATTCCACTGACGGCTAGACTGTTTTAGGCCATAAATGGACTTATGCATCTTGCAAACATGGTTAGCATCAGTAGAAGGGACACCTTGAGGAATAATCATGTAAACTTCCTCGGATAAATCCCCATGAAGAAATGCATTATTAATATCAATTTGTTCAAGGAACCAACCCTTAGCAACTGCAACAGAGAGCAACAATCTGACTGTGGTGAGTTTAGCCACTGGAGAAAAAGTTTCAAAGTAATCAACTCCTTCCATTTGGTTGTAGCCCTTGGCAACCAGGCGAGCTTTATGTCTAGCAACTGTGCCATCAGGGTTGTGCTTGACTTTATAGACCCATTTGGAACCAATGGGATGCTTGCCTTTTGGAAAAGGAACAATGGACCAAGTCTTGTTACGGTTGAGTGCATCAAGTTCTTCATGCATTGCTAAAGTCCATTCTCTGGACTTGACTACTTGGCTGTAAGTACGTGGCTCAACAAAAGAGCTTAAATTGTGACAGAATGATGTATAAGAAGGAGAACAATGTGTATAGGAAACAATGGAAGATGGAGATACAGGTTTACCTGGAGATGACTTGTCTTCAGCTAAGCTTGTGGACATATTACAATAGAAATCATGTAGATGGTGGGGATGCATCCTTACTCTTGAGGACCATCGAAGATTAATGGACTGATGTTGTATGGGAATTTGTGTATGGTTTCTGGTTTCTGCAGGTTCAAAACCAGCCTCGGTTTGGAAGGGAGTAGGTGGATTTACAGCAGGTGGTAACATGACACATTGGGTAGGTTGAGGGTGCTTTTCTACTGATGGTGAAAGGACAGAATATGTAGGTTGAGGGTTGGGTAGTGGAGACTTATAAACAGTAGGCACATGGGTAGGAAGGATGACAGGTGACTTAGATGGGTGGTTGTCATCTACTTTAATATTGGGAAAAGGAAAGATGTCTTCATAGAAAACAACATGTCTTGAAATAAAGATTTATTTTGTTGTTAAATCAAAAAAGATATAACCTTTTTTGCCATTTTTGTGTCCCAAATACACACATTTTCGGGCTCTAGCATCAAATTTGGTACGATGAGCTTGGATAGTGGAAGCAAAGGAAAGACATCTTTGTCTTTAAGTGTATAAGAGTTGGTGGTTCCTTGAAAAGCCATTCATAAGGGGATTTGTTCTGTAAAATTGGAGAATGTAACCTGTTTATGATATGGATAGCATGATGAATACAATAACACCACAAGCTTTTGGGGAGATTTGCTTGGAAAAGGAGGGCTCTGGCTGTGTTCAAGATATGTTGGTGCTTTCTCTCCACAACACCATTTTGTTGTAGAGATTCAACACAAGAGGTCTGGTGCAGTATACCCTTTTGTGCAAAGAAATCAGTCATCAAAAATTCAGGACCATTATCACTTCGAAAGGTTTTAATTGTTACTCCAAACTGGTTTTCTACATAGGTGACAAACTCACAGATGTGTGTTCTGGTTTAAGATTTTAATTTCATCATGATGCCCCATGTAAATCTTGTATGATCATCTACAATAGTCAACATATATTTGTGGCCATGAATTGAGGAAACAGAATATGGACCCCATATGTCAATGTGAACTAAATCAAAAGCTTTATATGTGACAGTGGAACTTAAAGGAAAAGGCAATCTCTTTTGTTTAGCATAATGGCATATATCACAAGGATGATCAATGTTTTTACAGGAAATGAATGGAAATTGTGTTATCATCGACTTTATTACAGATGAAGAACAATGGCCTAATCTTAAATGCCACAAATCAACATGACAAGGTTGTACAGAAATAGTATGGGTGGAATTATTTGCCTGTATTGGTGGTGTCTTCGGGTTAGGTCCTTGAGTAAAGATGTACAAGCCTCCAACAAGCTTAGTTGAACCAATCATCTCCATTGAAGGGTGTTGTCGAATAGTGCAGGTGAGAGGCTGAAAAATGACACAACAATTAGTGTCCTGAGCTAATTTGGTCATTGATATCAGATTGACATTAAAGTTCTCAACAAAAAGAACATTTGATAAAGTAAGTATCCGTGAAAGCATAACGGTTCCTGAATAATGAGAATAGACTTGTTTACCATTTGGCAAGGTAATAGCTACTGGTTCAATCCTTTTGGCTGAAGTTAAATTTGCAAATGAATGAGTAATGTGGTTAGTGGCTCTTGTATCTAGGATCCATTGTACCAAATTGTTACCTGAACTTCCTGAGTTACTTGTTTTATCATTGGTCTCAACAGTGTGGGCCTTGGTCTGCACAAGATTACTGACATGGGAAGGAGAATCCACCTTTGGTTGTTGCACTGACTGATATTGCATAGAATGCTGTATCATATCCATAATGGCAGTATACTGATCCTTAGTGAAATTTTCTTTATTGTCTTGAAGAGATGTGAAACTGCTATGATCAGCATGTGGTCCTTCAATATGTGCAGTGCTAACTGAGTTTGTTCTAGGTCCACTCTTGGTTGTGTATCCTGGTGGATATCCATGCTTTTCAAATCATGTGTCCACTGTATGACTTGTCTTTCCACAATGAGTACATAGCCTAGGAGTAAAGAACCTCCCACGTCCTCCATTGTAGCTACGGCCCCTGCCTCTATAGCTAAATCGTCCACAACCTGATGTGGAATTATAAAACACCTTAGATGAACCATCAACAGGACCAGGTACAGGATTGTCCAAGTTCATCTGCCTCTCTTGTTGAGTAACTAAGGAAAACACACGGTTAATTGAAGGCAAGGGATCCATTAACATGATTTGGGATCTTACATGAGAAAATTGCTCATTAAGTCCCTTCAAAAATCTAATAGAATAGTCTCTGTCTCTAAGACTTCGTACTTGATAAGAGATCGAACAACAAGGCCTAACACACTTACAAGTAGGTGTTGGCTGTAGAGACTTTAACTCATCCCATAGGATCTTGAGTTGAGTATAGAAATCAGACACAAATTGTTCTCCCTGATGTAAACGGAAAATCTCATCATGTAAATCGAAGATTCTAAAAATGTCTGATTGAGAAAACCTTTCCTTAAGGTCCTTACATACATCTACAGCAAGATCCATCCATAGGATCGATTGTGAAATGGAAGCAGTAACGGATCGGTGCAACCATGACAAAACCATGGTATTGCATCTCTCCTAAGCAGCATACCTTCGATCTGTCAGATCTGGAACATAAATCGAACCATTAAAAAAACGGAAACTTGTTCTTCGAGATCAAGGCCATGGTCATTGCTTTGGCCCATCCATGGTAGTTCTTGCCGTTCATAGGCACAGAAACTAGTATGAGGGAGGGATTTTCATTCGGATGAAGGTAGTAGTCAGTTCCTGGATCTGAGAAATTTTCAATTGCATGTGCTGTTGGAGTATTCACAGCTGCATGCGTGGTGTTTGAAGTATTTTCTTCATCCACCTGTGTATTGTCATCTTGAAGAGAGCTCCGATTCGCCATGAGTATTAACCTGAAGCTATCGAAGAACCAAGAGGAAAAATAGAGAAATTGTATAGAGAGATTGGCGAAGATTAGAGCTCTCTTAGGAGCTCTGATACCATAACAGAACGGAAGAGGAAATGCATTTTTAGGTTTTCTGAAGAATGGAATTATGAAAAAGTTAAAAGGTCTTGGTACACTTGCTTATCTATATAAGCCATAAAGAACCGAATAGAACTAAAACTTATCCTAACTAACTTTGCCAGCTAAGCTATTGGTTAAGAGAAAAATAACTAATAAAATTACATGGTTAACCAACTAATGACAAAAATGACCCTATTTGAAATAAATAGGTATAATAAAGAGGAAGATGAGGAGTAGGGCCTAAAGGTTACCCATTTTTTAGACTACTTTTAATTTTTTGGTAACCTGTACAAGAACTGTGAAGACATTGGGTTGTAGAGAAAAGAAAATTTGATTTATGTTTGATGCTTCGTTATTAGTTTTAGGGATTAAAGTATCTGCTGTAAGCTGTTCAATTAAACAACACTGTTTTGGTCTTTTATTAATTAAAACGAATTACGTATCGTGTTCTGTCTTCACCTCGTTCACCTTATCTGTTTCTTCCTTCATAAACTATAGTCATCACATCGTCCTGAGAAGCCAAGCCAATTCCAATATTTGCAGAACCTAAGTAATAATGGGTATGGTATTAACGAAGTTACAATATTTCAGAGCTTTGGTGTTGATTTTACACCGAGTTAAAATGATTGTAAGAATAAGATGACAAATGGATAGCGAGCAATATTGGATTTTTTGCATACCTGGGTTGATAACAACCAGATTGGACCTTCGTTCGGACATTATTTGAGAAGGAAGCGCCGATTTAAGGTAATCCTGTGACCTGGGCACATAACCGAATGAGAACAAAATTGTGAAAGAGGTTACAGTAACAAAGAGAGAGAAGATGAACGAGATGAAGACGGAAGCACAATATGTAATTTGTTTTAATTAAAAAGACCAAAACAGTGTCATTTAATTGAACAACAGATATACTTATATAAAGTTACATCAGATACTTTAATCCCTTAGTTTTAAGCATAATAGTTAAAATCTCGATTTATCACTACGATTTTACATTTTTATGATTTTTTTTATCAAAACTATTTTACTAATATTCCAAACGCTTTTATGTTTTGATGATTTTTTATATTACGATTTTACTTTTTATAATTTTTTTATTAATATTCCAAACATAATTTTTTATATTACGATTTTTTTATCACTACGATCTTGTATGTCAATAAGAATATTGCGTTCTTGATTTCGATTGATTAATTCCTAGAGTTTGCATGTTCTAGGCATAGGCTTACGAATTCTACGACTTATATATGATTCTTGCTCTTAATGCTTCCTTTAGGAAAGACCTCTAAGGAATTAGGAATTTTGAATAAAGTAAAGAACTAAATTCATCGAGGGATTGGGGGCTTAGTTAATTTAGAAAGAATCGTCGATAATTAATCTTGAATGTTGATTGCATGAAATGTTGGACTTGACAGGAAATTGTTGGAAAAGTTGAATCCCTAGCTACGCTCATCGTTAATTGAAGTTAAACCGTCTTTATTTGCGTTCTTGTTCTTGGCTCTTAATCTTGAAAACTTAAAATATTTTCTTTAAAATTCTGTTTTTATTTAATCAACATCATATTCTCATAAACTTCCAAGATCGATCTAACTTTGATTATATAAATAAGTTATTGCTAGATAAATCAATCCTCGTGGGAACGACAACTCCACTTTTTCCCTATATTACTTGTACGACCGGTGTACTTGCCGAAGTCGCAATAATTTTTGGCGCCGTTGCTGGGGATTGATTTTTATCAAAATTAATTTTATTTATTAAATCATCAATTGCATCTTCTTCTTTTTATTTTGTTTTATTTTATTAGTTTAGTTTTATTATTATTATTTTAGTTTAGTTTATTTTTGTTTTGTTTTTATTTTCTTTCTCTTGTTTTTATTTTGCTATTTTTAATTTTAATATTTTTTTTTTATTTTCTATTAGTTTAGTGGCATCTGTTAGTTGAATCCACTGTGTCTTAGTTTCACTTGTATAGGCAACTGCGAGACACTATTGATACCAGTGCCTTACAGTACGAACCAGAGTTAGGAAGAGTTAAAAAAATATATATAAAATCAAAAATATTTGGTTTTTTAAGAGATACTGTCAACATCATGGTTGATGAGTTTGAAATTCCACTAGACTTGGAGGAAGAATTGCTCAACATTGAATATGAAAAACTTTTTGAGGGTGAACATGTGGAGGATCCTCGTGATCTAATAGATCAGTTTCTTAATTTCTGCAATGGCATAAGGATAGAAGAGCCACTGAAGACTCCATTAAGGTCCATTTGTTCATCTTCTTTCTGAAAGGTAGAGCTAAGACGTGGTTGAAGTATCAACCTTGACGAAGCATCTCCAAATGGGAGGACCTGGAATTCAAATTTTTGAACAAATGCTTCCCATCATCTAAAGCCAAAAAGGATAAAAAGGAGATTGATTCCTTCGCACAAAAGGAAGGGGAATATTTACATCAAGCTTGGGCTAGACTTAGGGGGTGTATTGGATTGATATTTTAAAGGATTTTAATGGATTGTTTTTGGACAAAAAAATCCGTTGGTATTCGATTAGGATTTTAATGGATTGAAAAAAAGTCACGTGATATTCGATTAGGATTTTAAAGGATTATTTTAGAATCCGTCCAAATCCATTGGTATTCAATCAGGATTTTAAACAATGAAATCACAATCTCGTGGTATTCAAAAATCCTACGATTTTAATGGATTTTCTATTGGTGTGGATTTCGTGGGACTTTTTAGTGAAAAATATAAATAGGATGCCTCTCTCACAATCCCACCCCAACCCCTAGGATTTCTTGAGATTCTTCTATTGTAGTGTTTTCTTCTTCCTTTGGCAGATTGACTGTTCGAAATTGAATTCCGCCATGGGAGCTTCATCAAAACTAAAAAAAATAAAAATATTTTTGAGCAATTTTCATCACAAAACAACTCAGAAATAACATACCAACGAGATTTTAATATAATCTATCTCAAAAATAACATATTTTTGAGAAATTTTGGAAGTTTAAAAAGTGATTTTTCAAGCTATGGGTCGTGGTTTTTCTTGGCACAAAAACGTGTGATTTTTGTATTAAAAACAACATAAAACAGTGAAAAAAATAACAGGAAAACTAAAACCCTCAAACCAATTTTCGTTTTACATCAATGAAACAATATCAATTTAAAAAAAGATTGAAACTTTCATAATATGAACCCTTTATTTCGTAACAATACATTCATGAACGAAATTCCTTCACTATATGAAACAATTTCAAACAATTTTTGTGTCAATAAATAACTAAAAACTTGTTTCTCAAAAGTTCCAAAGCAATTTAAGGTTTTAATGTATCGTTTGAAAAAATTTGAGAAATTTTCTAAACTTTCATGTAATTAAACCCAAAATTTCAGATTCGAAATTTTCTCAGAATATTCAATGAAAATATGCATATGATATATGGTTAGAAAATTGCAAAAACCCCAAGATTTTCAATATCAATTGCAAAAAATTCTAAACGAAATTTTATCATGAACTTTAGGTTCTATATGCAAATTTAGAATTATTTTTATAATTAAAAAAATTGAGTCTTATAATCATATATGCATAGCTTTGATACCAAATGAAGAAGATAATTTTCAACCCATTAGATATGTGAAAAGCTGTTGTTTAGTAATTTTGAATGTTTGTTAAAAATTGTATTATGTTTTACTAATTGAGAAAATTATATTAGATTTTACTTTTTTTTATTAATTTCATTGCATTTCTTCGTTATTTTTTATAGGAAAGATTATACTTACAACCTATTTTTGTTTACAACATTTTACAACCATATCTTAACCGTTGATTTCCGACAATCAATGGTTATTATTTTCGCAAATCAAACTCATTAATTAATATTTAATGTGCAATGAATGATAACCGTTGATTGACAAAAATCAACGGTTAAGATATAGTTGTAAAATATCGTAAACAAAAATAGGTTGTAAGTATAACCTTTTTTGTATTGACTCTTATAATTTTAAAATGTTTGTTAAAAATTCATATGGTTTTTTAAAATCTTATAAATCCATATTGTCCTTTCAAATCTTATAAATTCTATTAAAATCCAATCTTATGAAATCTTGATTGTAAAAAAAGTCTTTAAAGTCTCTCCAATTCTAAAATGTCTTTTAAAATCTGTAGAATTTTTTATCTCAAAAAAGTCTTTTAAAATCCTAATCCAATACACCCTTTTAAAGAATTATACATATAATGCCCGGATCACCTTCCTTAAAATTGGCAAGTGGCTCGCACTTTCTACAATCATTTGTGCCCACTTTCAAGAATAAACTTAGATCTAGCATCTGGAAGACCACTTTATCTGAGGAAACCTGAAGAAGCTCTAGCGCTGATCGAGAAAGCGGTTTACGATGAATACCAGGCACTCAAGGCCCAGCCAGTAGTTGAGCAGGAAGTCAAGGATGAGTCATCCATTAACAACAAAATACACTCTTCTACTGGGAAAAGGCACTCTTACATCTGACTGAAGCGGAGACAATATTTAAGCAAGAGATTAGATCCTTGTTCAAAACCCAAGACAAATCTGAAGGATATCATGAGAAACTCACTGAATATATTGAGGGAAATTCGCACTCAAAAGATCAGGATGTGGAGAAATCTATTGAAGAATCCGAAACTGAGGAGAAATCTATTGTAGAAGAAGAATATGAAGTTCAAGAATATTTTGAAATAGGGCAAGAGCAAGTGGATGAAATTTATACAGAGGAGACCCTTTCTCCAATAGGAATTACCCTCTTGCAATATCATAATGAAACATTAAAAATGGAGGAGTATGAAACTGAAGACGATATAGAATATGAGGTGCTAGAGATGAAATCTTCAAATGAGTAAGATTGCAAGGAAACTAATCTTTTGATTTCAAATGAGACATCCAAAGAAAGAAGCACTAACATTCTCACCCCTATGGGAGACATATATGTTAAGCAAACTTTGTATGATGTTGAGACCATTGTGAATCAAAGGCCAATGACCTTATTGGAGAAAATGGGAATAAAGCATGTAAGGTCTGCAAAGATGACTCTGTAATTTCCCGATTGCGCTATTGAAGAGTCAATTTGTATTGTTGAAAATGTGTTGATCAGGGTGGGAAATTTTGAATACATAAAAGACTTTTCACATTGATATGGATGAGGATCCTACTATTTCTCATTTTCTAGAAGAACCAATTTTGGCCATTACAGATGCAAGAATCATGTATTGTAGTTATTTCTAGTATGAAAAATGGACCACAAGACATGATTTCCTTATATTTAGATTGATTCCCAACCCAAATATTTTCTTTCACCTAATTAATATTGTGCAACAACTACAATACATGATTCTTGTCATTTCAAGGCTCACATGATATCCAAATAGGCTTGAAAACCCTTGCATCGTACATTGGCATATAATTACATCATATACAATATACCAACTACAATCATCCAAATGAAGAACTTAGCTATTACAATACATGATCAAAGTTATTGCCTATATACAACATATAACAATTAACATCACAATGATCATGGGCTAAGTCCCAAAATATACATCATATGGCCTCAAAATATAAATATACATATGATGCTACTAAATAACATGCAATCCAAAATGATGAAAACAGCAGCATGCATCAATCTATGTCTATTGCAGCCTCCTACCAACAGATGCTCCTGCACCATCAATACCTGAAAGGGGGTCCCCACAACACGGAGTGAGATGTACATATATATCTCAGTAAACTAAGGATCCTTGGAGGATTTCTCTACCCCAAAGTTCACTTTGGCATAAAAGCATGACATTATAACAATAAAGCATATATTAATGCAATGTGTGCAATATTAATCTATTGGCCAAACATCTACAATGGATGCATTACGCAAGGAAACAACCTTTTTGCAATATACCATGCATAAGGAAACAACCTTTTTATGCCTCACACAAGGAAACTACCTTCTTGTGTGGCACGCAAAACAACATACATAAAGTGCTAAATCTCACAATTCATGCAATTACACATACCACATAAATCACAATCCACTTAGGACTTGGTGGAACAACCAAGGGATAAATCTCAAGGTCTGAAAGCTTACCTTGTAATGCTTCCTACCCAATGCTTGGTCCGAGCACCAAAGTTCCACAACCGCTAGCTTGCTCTCTAAGCAATAATCAATAACTTGTCAAATAATCACCTACTTGACAAGATACAATTGCAAACAATATCAACACACCATCATCAATTGCAACCATGTGAATATCAACATATACTCACAACCAACACAAGGAATTCCATGTGATGCTCATATAGTAATGAACTTACCTTCACTTGAAATAACTCAAGTGCCAATATCAACCGTCGTTGGCTCCTCCACTGCTTGATCAATCAAGATAGGTCCACTTGCCTCCAACCTAGAAGCACCATGAACACAATCAATACCAACAATCCAAGTCACACTACTTGAAATGCAAGAATTCACACTATCTAGGCCTAATTTTAGAAATTTGATGAAGATGGGTAAAATAATCTTCCAAATATCTTTTCACCATTAAAATCATCATCTATCATGCTCATTCAAAGACCCATTTTCATATGATAAGCGAAGCTATTAGAACTAATACCGACGGATTAATTAAGTGGACCTATAAATAAGAATGTTTCACACAACCCTAGGTCAGTTTCTAATCCCAAGGCTGATCATTTCCATTGCTGCCACCTTCCCCTCTGTTCAAGGCTTGAGCTTTTGCATGGAGCATGACCAAGAATCCATTTTTAACCACATTGCTCCACTTCTAAGCCATTGAACCAGCATCATTCCTTTTAAACACTTGAGAGCAGACTTGGTGAGGGAGAAAAATCACTTCTTATAAGGTTGTGAGGTCTATTTGAAGGTGTGGAGCTGCTAACTTCTTGGGTTGGTGGTGTGGAAGTCATCTCCTTTGCATTTGATGCTTCAAGATGCCATTTTGTGGATTAAAAAGCCTAGCTTGTGACCAAATCTGTGGCCTTGTTGAGTCTGAATTATAGGGTGGTGTAGAACGCTTCAAGACACTTCCTTTTTCTGCTTTCATAAGCCTTAAGGTAAACCATGATAATTTCTTTTGAAATTTCATGAATATAGCTTGCTTGAGTCCTTAAAAAGAGGAACTTTCATTGTTCAAGTTAGGGGTAGTTAATTGATGGGGCGAAAAATCGTTCCCATCTAAGCCCATTTTGATGGCAAAATACCATTTGTTCCCTCAACTGATGAACAACTTTAGCACTAAAAGCACATGTTTAATATCTTTACAACAAAAACACAGTGGGGAACAGATGATGACGTAATCCTTTGGAAAATATATAAAAAGGGGAACGTATTGAGAACATTAAATACACCTGCTCCACTCACCCAATCTCTCTGACCACTTTTCAGGAAACGTTGAAGAAAAGTTTCCATAAAGCATAAGCGGTGCAGCAATCAAGCACGAAGAAACGTGTACAACAGGGAATAAAGAGTTCTCATTGGCTAAGAGGAAAGCAAGGCATGAAGGTCTGCAGAAGAAATGACAAATCTCAACAATAAGTGTCCCATCTAAGCAAGTTGCAACCCTCTGAACACTGTTTGCACTGCCCCGTCCATGCAGTCAAGAAAACAACTCCAAAGAAATTACAAGTTTTGCCACCCACTCTTCTGCCTATAAAAAGGATGTCCCAGCACGAAGAAGAGCATCGAATTTATTGTAACCTTAAGAAGATATCACTTAGTTTATTTTATAGTTTTTCTTTTGTATAGTTCTAGCTGTAGTTAAGTGACAACACTTCTTCTCTATTCTGTATCACCCACTTGAGACTCCTCACGAGCAGTAACCATATTCTCCACTTTCCATTTTATTGTAACCTAATTTGTTTCCAGTTAAATATAAGTGTTATTTCTTCCCTTTCCACTTGTTATCTCTAAACTGAATCTCGAGTCTATGGGACTTCAGTTTGGAATAATTATGTTTAAAATAGTAGCCATTGGCTAAACTATCTGTGGAACGAAAAAATTATAAAGTTCTTAAAGAATTATTTTTGAAACTCTTGTACTGAAGTTTTTTTGTTTCTCTAGTTAAGTGAGCTATATTCATTGTGTATCAATGGAAATTGAACACATACTGAGAGAGGAACTTCCATAAGGAAGGAATTTCAGACAACTTAACCAGAGGGGAAATGCAGTCTTGTGGAAACAACACTGCTGGTTGCCTTAGGAATAAGGGACCACCTCGTTCATTTGAAGGTCCTGTGCTAAGTAACTGTTGGAGTCAAGGGAGCCATAGGAATATGGAAACTTGTGATCCATTTACTCCATGAGCTGAGAAATCAGAGTTGGCAGTGAAGAGACTGGAACAAATACAAAAATGTTAAGTCTTGAGTAGAGAAAATAGCTATTTAAGAATAGAGCAGTGGATTCGTTCCTTATGTTAAAACTATTTTAAAACATGCATACTGTTGTCTCTTAATTACTGTTATTACTATTGTTATTTCTGCTTTATTCAATCTTGTATCTACAAATCTCCAATGAATATTGTCGTTCCTTCTTGCATCAAGAAGGATTCCATATATAACGACGCGAGGAGCTGTTTGTTGTGAGATTGAACCTACTATTCTTGAGGAACGTTGTCAAGAAAGTAAGGAACGTTTGACCAAACATGTCAATTACTAACTTTTCTTTTCATTTTCATTCTTTTTAAAATAGTTTAAGGCATTAATTAGAGTTCTATCCTCGTGGGAACGATAATCTGGGCACTAATAGTCCCATTTATTACTTGATGCGTGCACTTGCGCAGTTGGGTTGAAGTTAAGAGAACAAATATGTTTTCTCTTAATGAACTAAAATGTCCTTCATCATAATATATTTTTCACCCAACAAGCTTTTGACCCCAACATTAATCTATGTTTAATTAATGGTAATAAACTTCTGTTTGTGGAGAAATTGGACTTAGAACCATTAGAGGACCCTTAAAATCGAGTTTATGCAGAAACTACACGAGTTTCTGCATTCTTTCTGAAAAGTATTCGAATACTTTTCGTGAAGTATTGAGATACTTTCCTGGTATTCGAATACTTATCGAAAAGTATTGGGATACTTTTATAGGAATGGCAGTATTCGAATACTTTAGAGAAAGTATTAGGATACTTGCTGGTATTCGAATACCTTAGTAAAAGTATTGTGATACTTTTGGTATTCGAATACTTATCGTGGAGTATTGGGATACTTAGTGGTATTCGGATACTCTAGTAAAAGTATTGGGATACTTAGTGATATTCAGATACTTTGGTGAAAGTATTGAGATACTTAGTGGTATTCGGATACTTTAGTGAAAGTATTGGGATACTTTTGGTATTCGAATACTTTAGTGAAAGTATTAGGATACTTTTCTGGGAACAAAAGTATTCGAATACTTATCGAGGAGTATTCAAATACTTTTGGCAGAATGAGCCCAAAAGCAATTTTAACAAGTAAGGAAGCCTTAAATACAATATAGGACCTTAATGAATCAGTGTGGGCTTGTCCTAGAGGTGTTCAAGTGATAAAAATGAAATAACCCATTATCAAGGCTTTGGGAGAAGCCGAAAATCATTAAACAAAAAAGAAAATGCTGTCCTTATGCAATGAAACTCTAGACTATGAATATTAATGATATTTCTGACATAAATAGATTGTGCTTTTGATGTTTGGTGAACCGTGGATTGCTAATTGGACTTTTGAGCTTGAGTACACTACTTGACAGGTAAGTTCTATGTTCTCAGGGTTAATCCCCATTTGTTCCACCATTCTCTAAGAGGGGGATAGTAGTTTTATGTGGTATATATGCTTATGTGTTATCTGAGATGATGAAATGATGCACTCTTATATATGTATGCTATGTGGTGTATTACACACAAGATGGCTAATATATGAGTGCAGTGTGAAGCTGCACAAGACTGTATTCCCTGAGTGTGAGTATGAGGCAAGAGCCTTATACTTCTTATGTATGTAGTAGACGTGTGTAAATCATATCGTTCTCTAGCAAGTATACTTATTAGCACACATGCATGATATATATATGTTGCTGCATCATATGATTATGCTATTATTGTTGAACTGTTATATTTGAACTATTATACCGAAATGAGCTTGGGGCGGAGGAACTCTTTGAGAACCTTTTCTTACTGAGATTTCTTTTTAGAGATCTCACCTCATGTGGGGCACATTTTTAGGTGTAGACGTCGATGAGATGGAAGCTTCCCGAGGCAAGAGACCGGAGCAGAATTGATTATATGCATGCTTTATTTATATCATTTGGACATGATTATTGTACTTGAGATATGACTATTATGCTTATGTTATGTTTGTTGTGAGCATGGGGATTGTCCATGCCTTTGATTTATTTATGTTATTGTTGAACATGTATGTTTTGTATACACCATGAGATATGGACGTTGGTCATGACTACATGATGTAGCTTCATGACTTAGTATTTATTTATGATATTGAGGCATTTCAGGATTTTAGTTGTAATTTTGTAATTACATAAGGATATAGATGGATTTTATATTGCCCTGTTAACAATGAAAAAGTGATTTTGCATGTCTTATAACTCAAATTATTTTAGCTTCCGCATTTAATGGAGCTGCGTTTAATATCGTAATATGATAGCAATTCGGGTATACACGGGGTGTTACAATTAGGCCTATAAGTTTTTCAACCTTAAGATATTTTGTTTCCTTGTTTAGATATTTTGAAAATCTTTGATATCTTTGTATTTTCGGAAACATTTCATGTTTTTTAATCTTAGGGATCCAATAGGATTTATTTTGATTATTTTGTTAATTAAGATAGATTCTTGTAATTAATTAATTTTTCTTTCTCCTGTAGGGTAAGTGTTATACATTAAACATCCTATACTGGGAAAATTAGTATTCATATGCTATGAAGAGCTCGTATAATATAACAATAGTCCAACAGTCGTTAAGGCTGAAAAAAGGAGCAGAGGTCTCTCAAAAACCTCGTGTCTAGCCACTAGCAAGGCTAGAAGTACCTTTCTATGGATCCCCAACCATAAAGGTAAGACAATCATTCTTTCCAAATGCACCCAACTAGCCGATCCAAGAAGCAACAGAGCTATCCATTCAACCACGTGCTGCCAGATAGGTGGCCTCCTTCGGGGGCATAAGTTCCATGTCGCCTTGCTGGCTTCCATTAGTTGCGTCACCTATTCCATTTGCTTCGTCTATTTATCCTATTTTTATTTGAGGGGTCTACCTAAAATCTGAGCACCTAATACAACTCCTGTCTCCTCTTTTTTCTCTCGGCTTACTCTGTTAGTTCTCTCGAAGCGTCCACAACCACAAATGCATTGTTTTCTAGTTGAAACGTGGCCTTTCAGATGTTGCAAAGGCAAGATGTTGGCTTTTCCAATAGATTGGTTGTGATAGTCTGGCTGGCCAACTGTATTCACATGCATCTTAGTTATACTTATTTGTTCCTCAAGTCTTTGTCATCTTCAAAACTTCAAACAAGTATCCCCGTAAACTCCTTCCTAATTGTTTTTGTCGATTATTTCTTGCTGGTTTTCTGGTTTTCCTTTCATTGGTAGTTTGTGTTCCCCAACTAGCTTCCTAGGAGATCCCTTTTGTAATTATGTGTTTTTGGCAAATGAGTGGGAGAAAGATGAGAAGTAGCTTCGCCGTGTTAGGCTGCGACATTGGCCAAGATGATCCTAACAAGGGCGACTTAGTATCAAAACTTCCATCCGGGGTCAAGTACTGATTGTTTCGCATTGACTGGACCGAGGAAGAAAAACAAAAAATGCTCCTCTAAAGTTATTGTAGTGGAGGTTGGAAGAGAATGTCTACATTGTAACAACATAGATGAGGTCGCCCTACTTCCTTGCAATGGCAAAGGGTCCTAGATGTCCTCAATTGCAGTGGCATTAGATCTGGAGAGAATGTTATTGGCGGGCAATCCTCTGCTAATAAGGGGGTCTCAACTAGTGGATGGGCTTCGATTGTGGTGGAAATGATACCATGAGCCCGGTCATGTCGCCTCCTAGTCCTGCCCCCGTTAAACTTGATAAAGTTATCAAAGTCGGGCCTCGTCATGGTTGTATTGCCCTTGTTGTTATGCTAGTAAGGCGAGGCTACTATACTTTAGCCATACTAGCAATAGAGGAGTGTCAACATCTGGAGACCCCATTCCTGCCAGGTTCTTTAATTTGTGAGATTGCTCACAAGATGAGGGATGCTTCTCATCCTATTGAGATTCATGATGAGTCAACGAGCTCGTCCAATTCTAGTTTCTATTCCCCTGAGCTCGACATGGGATCAAGGGGTTGGGATTTTTCTTCTTCTTTCGCTGACTCCAAGTCTACTTGTTCAAGGTTATCAATGGAAGAGCCCTCAGTTGAGCCGATGGAGCAATTTCCCTGGCATACCTAGGAGGTTTTGCGAACTTGATCATCTACGACTGCGGAGGAGGTGGCTGCTCTTCCCGTAAGGAATAATACTGGGGTTGACCTCTTTCCATCATTCAACGAGGAACCCGTCTGTTCTGTCTGGGGCACAAATTAGCCCCCATTCTTCTATATGTACTAAGATTTGGTTACCAAGATAGCAATCTGATTCCCTTTCACAGAGCTCCAAGTGGCCATTCTTGATCACTTGCGAGTCCTCCCCCAGCCAACTTCATCCTAACTCCTAGGGGTATGACCAAGCCTTTGAGCAAGTGTGCAGTTATCTCATGCTCCCTTGCACTATGAATTTATTCTTCTACTTGTTCAAAGTCTACACATCTCGGATTAGGGCCGAGCCCAAAGAAAGGAAGGGCTGGGTCACCATTTGAGACATCCCTGAGTTGATCTTCAAGGTTTTCAAAGATGATCAAAGATCGTGTTCCTGTACGAACCCGTACCGTTAATTTAGGAATTTAATTAATTTAAATATGAGTTTGTAAAATAATTCCATAATTGACGTAGAATAAATGTGGAAAGACTTGAATAATTAATATAAGGGCTTAATAATACTGAAAGTCGCTTTTCTGACGAAAAGTGCAGATACCGATTCTGCTTCACAGTATAAGTACGTACCGATGAAGTATCCCGAAAAATTATAATAAGGGCGGGAATATTCCTAGAATATTATTTAGGACATGTATGTCAAGTTTGAAGTCAAAATAATGAGAACTGGCGTCAAGACTGATACCGGTTACGTAAAAGCGTGTACCGACAGAGTGCTGCGAAAATTATAATAAAAATATGACAAATCCTAGAAAAATGGCTAGGTTCAGAATCCAAAATTTGGGATTAAAATGATAAGCGTAGCTAGTAATGCTAATACTGACGGATTAGTTTAATGGACCTATAAATAACTTATGGGCCCAAAACCCTAGGCCATAATTTAGCTGCTTCGTGAGGCTCCTTGGGTGCTGACTACCTTCAGCCATTTTCTCTCTTCTTGAACTTGAGCTCCATGTACCAAAGTGAGCCAAGAACTCACCTTTTCCATTGATTTCTTCACTTTAAACCTTGTAAACACTTGTAGTTAACATTGTGAGGGAGTTTGGTGGTTCATTTCTGAGTGTCAGCCTTTGTGAGGGGTGTGGTGTTGCAGTCCACCTTGGTTGAGAGGGTGAAAGCCTTGTTCATGTCATTTAAGGCTTCAAGAAGCCATTTTAAATTGTAAAGGACCAAGCTTGTGTGCCAAATTTGTGGCTTGGCAAAGGTAGAACCTTGGAGCTGTGTTGGAGGCTCCAAGTCAGTGTCTTTTCTGAGTTTTCAAGTCCTAAGGTAAGCCATGATCATCTCTTTTGAAATTTCCATGGTTAGAGATTGTGTGAGTCTTTAAAAAGTGAAACTCGAACCATTTGAGTTAAAGGATAATAATTTATGCTTAAAAGATGTTAATGAAGTTCTGTTTGTGGAGTTATTGGATTCTCAATCGCATTTGGACCCTTAAAAATAGAATTATACAAAAACTGCACGAGTTTCTGCATTCTGTCTGATAAGTATTCAAATACTTTTCGTGTAGTATTCGAATACTCATCAGCAGGTAGTCGAATACTCTTGAAGGAGTATTGGGATACTTTTCTGGGAAGAAAAGTATTCGAATACTCTGAAGTATTCGAATATTGTAGTGAAAGTATTCGGGTACCATGAGGTATGCGAATACCTTAGTGAAAGTATTCAGATACTTTCTGGAGACAAGGAGTATTCGAATACTCATCGAGGAGTATTCGAATACCTCCTGCAGAATTAGCCTAAAATCACTTAAAACAAGTTGGAAAGCCTTAAACACTTTATGAAACCTTGGGCTATGAATAATAATGATTATTTATGCTATAAACAGAATGTGAGGGTGCTGTTTGGTGACCTTGGGTCGGTGTGGACTCTTTGATTTGGATTGTTAGCTTGCGAGGTAAGCTTTCGTGTCCTTGGTTTTGCCTATTGTTGGTTCCACCATACCTCATGGAGGGATAGTTTATATGCATGATGTGTTTTCATGAAATGATAATTATTGAAATGCTATTGAGCTGTTAAGTGCAAGTGCCTTATGACATGTATGTGTTGTTCCACCTAGACGGTAAGCCTGAGTATGTAGCATCATACAAAATGGTGATTCTGTGGGTGAGGTACAAGTAGCGTCTTGTACTGTAGGTTGTAGATGTATGTAATTCCTGCATGTTTATTCTCTGGCCAGTAGGATTCTGACATACATGACATGATTATATGCTGCATTGCACAGATTTTGAAACTTATATTATTATACTGCATTTGAACTTATTTTGCACATGTAAGTGAGCTTGGGGTGGAGATATCCTTGAGGACCCCTTGTCTTATTGAGATTTCTTTTTAGAGATCTCACCCTACGTTTGGGGCACATTTTAAGGTTCAGGTACCTCGGGGGTTGAGACCTCGGGCGGCAAGAGGCCGAAGCTGAGCTGATTAGTACATGCTTGATGATTTAATTACCTTATCTAATTATGTTTGATTCTTCTGATATGACTAGTGTATTGGAGACTTGATGATCATGTTGTTTATTTGGTGAGCATGGGGATTGTCCATGCCACAGTGGTTATGCTTGTTTATTCAGCTTTGAGTTGTATAATTGTATCAGGATATTGTCCAGTCTACGTGTTGTAGTTCCGTGACTAGATACACACTTAGTTATATTATGAGGTTATTCAGTGTAGTTAGCTTTTATTGCAATTTACATACAGACAATGTTTTGAAAAAGAATTAAGTAATCAACTTGGTTAATAATAATGACATCATAATTGAAAAGAAAAAGTTAGTTTCCGCATTTAATTAAGCGCAGCTTAAAACGATGATATGTTAACAATCTGGTTATACATGGGGTGTTACAGTTCCTTCAAGGTATCCACTCTTCTGGGTTGCCGACATTGGTTCATGGTAGGGGAGGAGACCAACTTTCCCCATTACTAGTTCTAAACACACTATTTTACCACGATGCAGAGGTATCGGAGTTTGTGTTAACCAGGGTGGAACGGGTCTCTTTCAACGACTTGAAGAAGTATATTATGGAGTACGCAATCTTCGACGTCGACAAGCTCGTGCACAGACTTGGATGCCAAATTTGGTAGGTGTGCCCAGGTCTTCTGTTATGTATATTTCCCTAAACATATAATATTCTGTATGTGTGAAATCATTTGGACCAAAATTGTATTCTTTTTATTTTTTGACTGATACTGTCATTTGGAATTACTCTAATTGAATATATGTTTGTGGGCCAAATGGCTTTAGTATATTATTTGTCCCTGTGGTCCAATTGTTTTTTCACATATTGGTTTTTTAGCTAAAGTGCGACACTGTAAGTGAAACGCAACATTTTTGTTTTCATGTAATGGTTGTTAGTTAATGACTTGTATACATGTTGACGCTATGGTACTTTTTTTTTACTGACTTTGCTTTATTCTCAAATGCTCTTCTATTTTCTTTCTTCTCTGTGTGAGTTATCTGTGAAAGAAAAAGATAGGGTTTCCTTTGAGAGTGTGTGAGGCAAATCTGAGAGGGAAAAATCTAGAATCTCATCTCGATTGTGTTGAGAAAAATGTTCCTTGGTCCTTGGTACATCATTTAATCGATTCAGATTTTTGTGGTTCAATCAACAACGAAGGAGACTTGAATCTTGGTGATATCTTGTTTCGGTAAACAAGAGTTCGTAAAGGAGCTGAGCTGGGAGCACTGAAAGGAGGTGCTGGCTTGTGAAGACGGTGAAATCTTTCTTGTTTCTTTTTTCTGTTGTTGTTTAATATTTGAATTTCTTGATGTATCTGGTCTGTTGTTGACGATCACTGTTGTATCTTTGTATTTCTGATTTTTTTCCTCTCTGTTATTGGCTTGCATTTGTTGTCGTTGTAATTTGTTATTAACTGCAACTGCTGAACATATTTATATCTATTTGCTATCTGAATAATAGTGCATGCTAGAGGGCGTTTGACCCTCATAGGCCAACTTGGATGTAGGAAATTCTTTCACAAAGAATTTCTAAACCAAGTATAAATTTCTGGTGTGTTGTTCTTTATGTTTTCCGCTTCTGCAAGTCTATTTTCTGGGTTGATGCTTGGTAGCTCTATACCAAGAGTTGTAACAAGTGGTATCAGGAGCTTTGGTTCTTGGTTCCTTTTCTTTTCTGGTCTTTTTCTGTTTCATTTGTCTTGCAGTTTTCCCTCTGGTCCTCGTGCTTTTTGCTGCTGGAACTGAAGTGGATGGGCATCACCAAGGTTGAGGCTAGAGAAGTTTGATGGGATGGGCGACTTTAACATGTGGAAGGTGAAGATGAAGGCTGTCTTGGGGCAACAGAAGTGTGAGGATGTTGTTGGTCCTCAAAAGGATCTTCCTGATTCCCTGACACCTAAGGAACTGAAGGATTTGATTGCTCTAGTTCATAGTTTAATTGTGGTAAATCTGTCTGATAGTGTCCTTAGGCAAGTGTGTAAAATAACTAATCCTAGAGAGCTTTGGGAAAAGCTTGAGGCTCTCTATCAAACTAAATCTGCCCCAAACAAGATGTTCTTGAAGGAGAAGTTTATTTCCTTCAAGATGGATCCTAAATGCTTAGAGGACAATCTTGATGAGTTTAACAAACTCACCTTAGATTTGGATAATGCTGGGGCAATTGTCTCAGATGAGGATCAAATTTTGACCCTCTTGAATTCTGTTCCAAATTCTTATAGGGGTGTAAAAGATGCTATAAAATACAGCAAAGGGGGGATGGACTTATGGGGAATGACCAGATTTGTCAAATATAAGGGATTGGGGCTGTCAAGTTTCAAATGGCTGATGGTAGCCATAAAATCCTCAAAGAAGTGAGGTATATCCCTGACTTGAGGAGAAATTTAATTTCTCTAGGTATGCTTGACTCAAGTGGGCTGTTATCCAAGAGTGAGCAAGGTTCACGAATTTTTCTTAAGGGTAATCAAGTTTTAATGAAATGAAGGTTGATTAATAGCCTGTACATATTACAGGGCCATGCTATCTCATCTGAAAGCTGTATAACAGCAGCTAAGGATGATGAATCTGTTCTCTGGCATAAGAGAATGGGTCATATCAGTAACCAGGGCCTGTCTGAGTTATGTAAACAAGGCATTATAAGTTCTAAGAAAGTAACTTGTGTTGATTTTTGTGAAAATTGTATTTTGGGAAAAACACATAAGTTACCTTTTCCTAGATCTTCAAATTTTTCTAAATCAGTCCTTGATTACATATACTCTGATTTGTGGGGATCACCTAATGTTCCCCCTTCTCTCTTTGGTTGCCATTACTTCCTTTCGGTTGTGGATTCATATTCTAGGAGAGTATGGACCATGTTCTTGAAGCAAAAGGATCAAGCCTTTGATAGCTTCAAGAATTGGAAGACCCTTGTAGAGAATAAGACTGATAAGAAAGTCAAAGTTCTAAAGACTGATAATGGGCTTGAGTTTTGCAATAATCAGTTTTTTGATTTTTGCAATGAGCATAGTATAAAGAGGCACAGAACTAGTGCTGAAACTCCCCAACAAAATAGGGTGGCTGAAAGGATGAATAGAACCATCCTAAATAAGGTCAGATGTATGTTGGCTGAATCTGGTCTCCCTAAATCTTTTTGGGCTGAGGTTGTTTCCACAGCCTGTTACCTTATAAATAGGAGCCCATCCACTGTTATAGGTCTTAAAATCCCTATGGAGCTTTGGTCTAGTAAGCCACCAAGTCTAGGACACTTAAAACCATTCGGTTGTCTTGCATACATGCATGTAAAACAAGATAAGTTGAGTCCTAGAGTTGTCAAATCTGTCTTTATTGGTCATCCTTCAGGTGTTAAGGGATATAAGTATGGCTCATAGCTGAAAGGAAATGTGTCATAAGTAAAGATGCGGTTTTTGAAGAAAATAATTTCTACAAAGAAATATCCAAGCTTAGTGACAAGGAGCATCCTCCTAGGATTGTTAAGTTGGAGGTGGAGCTTCCCAACAACACTGGGCAGCAACCTGATGTTGCTGGAAATGATCAACAACATCAAATTGTTGAAGATCAAGATGATAGGAATGACATTCCCATTGAGGAGAATTTTGTGAAAGTGGATAGAGATAATCTGGAGGATTATTTGCTATCTAGTGATAGGACTAGGAGGAATATAAGACCCCCAAGTCATTTTACACATGCAGATGTCATAGCATTTGCACTCCAAGTAGGAGATATGCTGGAGTTTGATGAACCCAGCTCATACCAAAAGGCTATGAGGCTGGATTCTAAAATTCATTGGCTAAAAGCCATGAAGGAAGAGATGGAGTCTCTTGAGAAAAATAAGACTTGGGTTTTGATGGAGCGTCCAAAGAACAAGAAGGTGATTGGATGCAAATGTATCTTTAAAAGGAAGCTAGAAATCCCAAGTGTTGAAGCTGCCAGGTTTAAGGAAAGGGTTGTTGCTAAGGGATTTTTACAAGTTGAGGAGGTTGATTACAATGAAATCTTATCCCCTGTTGTGAAACTTGTTTCAATTAGGCTCAAACTTTCAGTTGTTGCGATTCATGACTTAGAATTGGAACAACTGGATGTCAAGATTGCTTTCTTGCATGGCAGCCTTGAAGAGCTCATATTCATGGAGCAACCCGAAGGATTTATAAAAAAAGGGGGCTGAGAACAAAGTGTGCCTTTTGAAAAGGTCCATTTATGGGATAAAACAAGCCCCTAGGAAATGGTATAAAAGGTTTGATGATTTTGTTTTGTCCAAAGGTTTTAATAGGAGTAGTTTTGATCATTGTGTGTACTTCAAACAACTGTATGATGATTATTTTATCTACTTGTTGATTTATGTTGATGACATGTTAATTGCATTAAAGGACATAAATGAAATTAACAATCTGAAATCATTATTGAAAAAAGAATTTGAGATGAAATTCCTTGGTCCAGCCAAGAGGATACTTGGCATGGACATTACAAGGACAAAAGATGAGAGGAAATTGACTCTCTCTCAATCTGAGTATGTGAAAAAGGTCTTAAAGACTTTTGACATGTACCTGGCCAAACTTGTAAGTGCTCCTCTTGCTGGTCACTTCAGGTTAAGGTTGTAGATGGTGAGTTAGCCTAGGATGAGGCTTCTTTTATGTGCAATATTCCATGTTCTAATGTTATTGGATGCCTAATGTATGCCATGATAGGTTCTAGGCTTGATATTGCATATGGTGTTAGTGTAGTAAGTAGATACATGTGTAAACCATCTAAGGAACATTGGAATGCTGTGAAATGATTCCTTAGATACAGGCTCTATTGATTGCTGCATTCATTATACTGCTGAAAACTCAATTAATTTTGATATTACTGGTTATTGTGATTCTGATTATGTTGCTAATCTTGACAAAAGAAGGTCTCTAATTGGTTTTGTTTTTTGTGTGGGAGGAAATGTGGTGAGCTGGAAGGCAAGCTTGCAACACATTGTGGCACTCTCCATAACTGAAGCAGAGTATGTGGCTCTCACAGAAGCTGTCAAGGAGGCAATGTGGCTACATGGAATTGACTCTGAGTTGGGTTTAGGTAAGGACCCACCTAAGGTATTTTCTGATTCTCAATCTGCCATACACTTGTCCAAAAATGGTGCATACCATGAAAGGACCAAACATATAGATGTTAGGTTGCATTTCATAAGGGAAATAATTAGTAATGGTCAGGTTAGTGTGAATAAAATATCAACTGATATTAATCCTGCTGATATTTTAACTAAGATTGTTTCTGTTAGTAAATTTAGGGAGGCTCTAAATTTGCTAAAAATAAAACCTCCCTAATTGCATGCATAACATAGGCCTTGGGTTAAATGCTAGGAAAACTCTGGTGTGCATTTTTGCTCTGTTGTATGTTTAGTAAATAGGTGGAGTTTTGTTATGTATATTTTCATAAACATATAATATTCTGTATGTGTGAATTCATTTGAACCAAAACTGTATTCTTTTTTTTTTTACTGATACTGTCATTTGGAATTACTCTAATTGAATATATGTTTGTGGGCCAAATGGCTTTAGTATATTATTTGTCCCTGTGGCCCAATTATTTTTTCACATATTGGTTTTTTAGCTAAAGTGAGGCACTGCAAGTGTAACACAACGTTTTTGTTTTCATGTAATGGTTGTTAGTTAATGACTTGTATACATGCTGACGTCGTGGCACTTGTTTTTTTACTGATTTTGCTTTATTCTCAAATGCTCATCTATTTTCTTTCTTCTCTGCGTGAGTTCTCTGTGAAAGAAAAAGCTAGGGTTTCCTTTGAGAGTTTGTGAGGCAAATCTGAGAGGGAAAAATCGAGAATCTCATCTCGGTTGTGTTGAGAAAAATGTTCCTTGGTCCTTGGTACATCATTTAATTGATTCAGATTTTTGTGGTTCAATCAACAACGAAGGAGACTTGAATCTTGGTGACATCTTGCTTCGGTAAACAAGAGTTCGTGAAGGAGCTGAGCTGGGTGCACTGGACGGAGGTGCTGGCATGTGAAGACAATGAAGTCTTTCCTATTTCTTTTTTCTGTTGTTGATTAATATTTGAATTTCTTGATGTATCTGGTTTGTTGTTGAAGATCACTGTTGTATCTTTGTATTTCTGATTTTTTTTCCTCTCTGTTATTAGCTTGCATTTGTTGTAGTTGTAATTTGTTATTAACTGCAACTGCTGAACATATTTGTATCTGTTTCCTATCTGAATAATAGCGCATGCTAGAGGGCGTTTGACCCTCATAGGCCAACTTGGATGTAGTAAATTCTTTCACAAAGAATTTCTGAACCAAGTATAAATTTCTGGTGTGTTGTTCTTTATGTTTTCCGCTTCTGCAAGTCTGTTTTCTGGGTTGATTCTTGGTAGCTCTATACCAAGAATTGTAACATCTTCCTGTTATATGATTCATTGCCTGACTTGCTCTTATTTTCGTTTTTCCGCCTACATGTTGGGCCGTACTTTAGAAAAGGTTGTTAAGGGCATGTTTGGTACATAGTATAGGATAAGGCCTGATAGTATAAGACCTGATAGTATAAGACCTGATTGTATAAGACCTGATTGAATTTTAATACTATCCAGCGTTTGGCACGGTATTGTATAAAATAATATATTATATAAGATAATATCATCTAGTGTTTGGTAATGCACTGTATAATACTATATATGATAAAAATAAATATTTTTAATAAAATATCCTTTAATAAAGAATTTATATAATTCTTCAAAAAATGTCATATGATATTAACTTTTATAAAAATTTATTGATTAGTGTGTCCAAAATATAAATTAATTTTTATAAAAATAATAATATTCAATAATTTAAAAATTAATATATTGAAAAATTAATTTTTATTTTAATAGATTAATTTTTGAGAATTACATTGGTCAACGATGTTAATACATCAATCTCTTATCAGGCCTTATTCCTCACCCGTAGGCCGGATTAAGTTATACATCATTTTGATGTATTATGGGATTATGCTGTATAAGCTTATACTATACGATGATCTCACCAAATAACTAAAAATGTCATAACGTATAGTATAAGCTTATATTATCATGCCTTATACGTCACACCAAACAAGCCCTAAAGGCTTGTGCATCACTGCAATAAATTAACGACTATACAATTAGGTTTTACAAGCATGGATGCATATTTGACCTATAAATATTTATAGATGACTTTAATTTAAACTACAGTTGTAATTATGATTTTTAAATACAGATGATGTAATCATAATTGCTGTTACAATAATCACCAATATTTTATTATTTCAGTCAAAAAAGACTGCAATAGTCAAAATAGACTGCAATTTAAAATGAATATTCGTAGATATCAAGTAGTTAATAATTATATAAATATAACTTGTTGAATGTAAGAATTGCATGTCGTACTTAAGAATGCGATGTGCTATTTGACTAGTCTCATGGGAATGGGTTCGCGGTTGAAATATTGTTATTGATTTTCGAAAACTAAGGTTTTGATAGCAATCCTAATTTATTAGAGGCGTGGGTCAGATAGATATAAGAATACGTTTGACCTAACTTGAACTAAAAAAACTCAATTTGGGTGAAAAGTAGATAAATCGACCTAGGTCGGCCGGCTTGAGTTTTGTGTTAGAAAAATTGAATCCTGAAAAAATCAGGCTGATGCATAATTTTTTTTTTTTTTTTTTTTTTTTTTTTTGTAATAACTGATGCATAATTTTTGCTGATTGTTCTTCATACTTTTATTTTATTTTATTTTCTCTTTATTTTTTATTTTTGAATGAACTTTGTTTAAAAATATAACTATATGCTGATTTGATGACTTAATTCGATTAATTTGAATTTGATTGGAAAAAATGTATTTAAATGATAAATTACTACATCGTTTCATATCGAATATGGAATTCCGGTTCTTCTAAAAATTGTGATAGTTTACAAAGCAGATACGAGTAACCTGTTAATCATACCAAGTAAAATTCCCTTTTTTTTTTTTAAAAAAAAAAATTACATGAATGCAAAAAACAATAGATACTAAGTTGGTTCAATTAGAGTTACCCAATTTTATTTTATTTTTTGTTTTTGCCTAACGAAATTTTTTAAAAATTTAGATCCCAATCTGTTCTGTATATGAAAGATAAAGTTGTTATACACTATATTTCCGAACACAATTAGACCATATAAGTTGTTATCCTGCCAAGGCAACCGAAATTTTTTAAAGAATTTAGATCCATTTTATCAGAACATAAGGAGGTCTTCCTTTATTATGCCTACACGCCTAGCTAATCGACAAAAACACATACTAAGAATAGAAATATACAATAGACAAACATGGGTGCTTACATAAAGTATGACATTCTATACCTATATATACAAGTCAAGATCTTCCTCATTGAGTCATTCACTGCCTCTAACAAATCCATATCATTCTTTTATTCTCCACTCCTACAATATTCTCAATCATGAATATGCTTAGAGAGAAGGAGCCCTTAAGCCATAACCAGAAGAACTACTTTTATAAAAATACTGTGTCCTCAGAGTACTTATTTCCCTATAAATTCTCTTCACCACAGCCACATGTTGAGGTTGAGAGGTTTCGACCATTCTCCGACCCTACCACATTAAAGAAGCTTAACCACAGTGCTAGTGAACGTGATCGTCGCAAGAAGATCAATCGCTCGATTGCTTCACTTGGTTCACTTATTCCTGTGGCAGATCAAACGGTACTTTAAGTCCTCTCTTTCCTTCCTCTTTTTTTTGTTAAGTAAAAAATGGTCTTTCCTTCCTCTTTTTATTAAAGGGGAACTGTTCCCATACAAATAAAATCCTTCTTTAAATCGGTAGCTAAAATCTTTTGTAAGCAACAACTTCACGAAATTAAGAATGTTATACATTGCTAACATGATTGCATCAAGGGGTACAACAAAATTGAAGAATACTAATAACGATAAATATATATTAGTTTCCTTTTTTAAGGGGTACAACATATTTACTCGTTTCAATTTCCTATGCATTTAGACTCATTCATTGATTAATATTCAAACCGATTTGTCCACAAAAATATTAAAACTTCCATAAAGTTGTGAACAGAATCATAGTATAAAGGTATATATAGATCTGTTTGTGAAGTACGTTGATATGATGGAGACGAAAGAGTCACTCTTTAGATCAAAGCTCTATAGAGTCATCGTACTGGTTTCAAGTTAGCTGAAGGTGAACAAGGGAGTCACAAGTTTCACGTGTTAAGTGATGGTGAGTGAACCCCAAGGGTAGCTCAGTTGGCAACTGAGCTTCCAAGAGTTTGTTTGAGTCAGGGATTCAAACTCTACCTTAAGAAAAAAAATAAAAAAATCTTTGAAGACTAGAGGATGTGCCTCCCTCCTCGAGTGGGGGATTAGTCTCATCCTTCCTTCGGTAGCGAAGCTTAATGCACCCGCTGTTCCAATGAGGAGCAAGCCTATAGGACAGTACCCCGAGAGCAAGGTGATCGGAGGAGGTTGAATGAGAATACCTCCAAATTATACAAAAAAAAAGTGATGGTGAGTGGTGACTGTAGCTATTTGTGCAAGACCATCTGGCCGGACCAGAACAAATTGTAAAAGGCTACGTGATTTATCTGTTAATTTTCTAACTCACGCATCAAATAAGCACTTATTTAGCAGTAATGCAAACTGGATGAAACAACAACTTCGAACAAGGACACGTTAGTACTAGCTTGTTTAACATTAACCCTGTGTTCATGTGCAAGTTTCTGTGGTACCCCGCAGTTTTACTCCTCGATTAGAATCTAAATTATCATCATTAGAGATATCATTTCATGTATGTCACTGTTGCAGAAAAAAATGAGCATTCCAAACAAAATTTCGCACGCCCTAAAATACATACCTCAGTTACAACACGAGGTGGAAGGACTAAGAAAGAAAAAAGAGGAGCTTCTATCCTGGATTTCACAGAAGGGAGATCCAGTGAAGAAACAATCTCAAAGGAAAATTTCCCAACTCAATTCTGTTTTTGTAGTTTCAGCAACTAGGCTCAACGTTAACGAGGCTGCTATTCAGATTTCATCTTATGAGGTTTACAAGACTCCACTATCCGAGATCTTGATATTTTTAGAGAATAATGGATTATTTCTGCTAAATTCTTCTTCCTCTGAAACCTTTGGAGGGAGGGTCTTCTATAACTTGCATTTACAGGTATGCTTTGTAATATTTGTTTTACTTTTGTGTGATTGGATATTATGTATATATTTTTCCATACTTACTTTACCTATTCTTCTCGAACAATGTTTGATAACAATCTCAAGAAAAGAGAAAAAATATAAAAGTAGTTAGCTGAGATTCTGACCTAACAAAATTGAAAAAAAGTAAGTCCAGTAAGCATGAAAAAAGTTAAGTATAATATTCTATCTTTTGTTGTTGTTGTGGGAGCCAGTTGGTTTTTCTCTTTGTGCCAATTGAGAGAGAGTGGTATCCGTTAAAGTTTGAGAACTAACTAACGGTGCCAGGTACATCTACATGTGAAAAAAACTCATAGATCCTGACTAAGCTATTGTCAATATACAAGAAACAAAGCATTTTCTAATTAAATTTTTAAATAATCATTTCAACCCAAAAGCTTAAGTTGTTGGGTGAGGCTACATTAATGGTTTTATATATCTCAACATGTCTCCTCACACGAGAGTTCACTAAGCTTGAATGGTGGACAATGCACAGACCCACATATCTGTGCGAAGAAAGAAATTCCACTAGAAAGAAAGTGAGGGTGAAGATTGAATCCGGTACACCGAAGCTCTGATATCATGTAAATAATTTCAACCTAAAAGCTTAAGATATTGGATGAGGTTATATTAATGGTTTTATATATCTCAACAAAATTAATGTTTAATTATGAAGATTGAATCATATTCAGTGCTCTAAAAGTATGTACCTATTTTGAATGCACGGATTGCAAGTTTACAAGCAGGGGGCAATTACATCCCCCGAATGTATGGTTTGTTTAAAAAGCTACGACGAGGAAGGTGCATGAATTCTAAGAGTTAATGTATGTCATGTAAACATAAATGTTTATGTCTCCTCTTTTATTGCAAAGAGTAGATACAAAAAATAGTAAAACCTTTCGGATGAATCTAAAGAATTTGGATTGGAATTTCTCACGTTTGTTTTATGTCATGGTAGATAAGAGCACCAAAGATCATTTGATCTTCATGATTAGAACTAACGTTAATTTGATTAATAAAGTCCTTTGCATCTTATAAATAAATTGACAAAAGCTTAGATAAAATTTCATACTCTAATCTTGGTTTATCTTTGCCTTCATGTATTTAAGACACACTTAGGGTTTATATATTTCTTTGTTATTTTCTTAGGATTTTTCGGTGATTTATCATTTTTTTTTTTATTTTTCAGATATCGGTATTCCCTATTGACATAGAGAGCTGGAGCGCTAATATAATGGAGTATTGGTGCGCTAGGATAACGGAACGTTGGAATGTCGGAGCTAAAATATAACATCTTCTAGAAGGTGTGTGCTATGGCATTATGAAGAAGGAGGTCCATAACCCGCAAGATTCACAAATACAAGCACTGTGGTGCTGAGAAGCCTAACTGGCACAACCTTCTTGAAAGCAAATAAATAGGGATTCCTAGGTCTTAGAAACGCATATAGTGTTTTTTTTTTTTTTTTGGTATTTTGGAGGAATAAGGCCATGACTGCCTCTTCAATGGAGTTATTCCTAATCTCTCTTCTCTTATCTTCGATGTCTTTCTACCCATTTGAGTTAGAAGTAGATAGAAGTGAAAAGGAATTTCTTATGAATTAATTTTGATTTTAATCAATATATATTTTCCTTTGTTAATCAATATATATATTCTTAATACTTATGATTTGGGAATCAATAGTTTGATATCAAGATTATTTTCTAAACGAGAGATCTTAACATACAATCTAGAATTGGATAGGAATTCATAAAGATGAATGATGACCGAACGATTTAATTAGGGGTCGGCCAAAGGATTTATAATTGCATGATTTATTCAAAGGGTTATATATGCCGTACGAGTTTGGGTCTTAGTTGACTTAGGAAAATTTGATTAGCAACAATGTTAATATTATTGAATTGCAACTGAAATCAGGATTGACAAAAGAAATTTTGGGAAATCGAAACCTAACTTATTATTTTCATTTCTTAAGATCTTTTTTAAATTTTATTTATTTATTATTTAATTATTTTTCCATGAAATTATTTTTTTTTTCAATTATTCATTACCTTTCAAAGTATTTCGGTCTACATAATTAAATCCAAGGTGGTTGTTTATTGCTTTAACCTCTAATTCTTATGCTAAATTGGTAATAATATTTTACTCACTTTTTCTATTACTTGTATGGTCAACGCACTTATTTTAAGGACATGTCAATGTTTTGGATTAGTTTGTACCAAACAATAAGTGTTGCTATTAGAGCCTTGCATTCGGCTATTGATTTCTGTTTTGAACTATTTTAGTTGAAGTAATTTTTCATTTTACTTTTTGTTTCAATATTTAATTTATTTTGTTTCCTTGTTTCAATTTATTTAATCATAGTAGTTTTTTCCTTTTTTTAGAATATTTTATTCTTATTTTTTTCTTTCACTCTTAATTTTATTTTGGGAAAAGTTCAAACCCTATAATTTGCCTTTGAATCACTTATTTTCTATGCTTTTGTTTTTATTTTTATCATTTACCCCTATGCTTTTTTCCATCAAAATCTCTCCTTAACAGTATTAGAGTTTCTAATCAATATGTCTATTTTAGACTTCTTACAAAAATACATTTCAATTACCTTATTTCATTTTCTTCCCCCAGCTTTGCAAGGATTTTTTACCATATAATTTTTTTTCAGTTTCAGACAAAATTTATGAAGTTCCTATAATAAGATAATAAATTTTCTTTCTTTTTTTTGGTTACAATACTTAATAAATAAATATAAATTTTCACTCTTTTCTTTCATTTGTTGCACCTGTGGTGAAAGTTGGCAGCAATAATCTGATTTCATATTGTTATGAAGATGCAAAAAGTTTCTATGCTTAAAAACTCAAGTTTATCATGAGTTTATGGGTGTTCTATTATATTTTTTTGGATTACAAAGGAAAATTAAAACAGAAACAGACTACAAAGTATCATAACTGGGCGAAATGCTCCTACAATCTTCTAAAACAAGGTCCCTACACCCATCCAAAGGAGAAGTAAACCAATGAACATCCCAATTGTCATCAATCCTAAGTTTTGCTAGCCAATCCGCAATTCGATTGCCTTCTCTATACGTATGTATAATATTCACATATGAATGAGCTTCCATCAAATCCTTGATTCTATTTACAAGAGAACAACAAGGGTGGGACTCAACACAACCTTCCTTAATCAGCTGAATGGCCACTAGAGAGTCCCCCTCCAACATAACATTCCTACTATTATTATTCCAAATCCACTCCAGACTAGCCAAGATGCCCCACAATTCAGCCATCAACACCGTACCAAAGCCTAGCTTTTTAGAAAAGCCAAGGATCCAATTACCATCACCATCTCTAATAACTCCACCACATGCTAGATTAGTGCCATTATCTTTGCATGATCCATCCACATTAATCTTTAACCATCCTTTTGGAGGAGGTTTCCAATTAACCCAAACTTCCCTAACTGGTTCCAGGTTTAAGCCCGCAGCCATCAACAACTCATTTGCAGACTTAATCTGCATAATATGAACAGCAACCTGTTGAAAGAATTCACGAGGAGAAAGGCTAATACCTTCAAAAATGAGCTTGTTCCTATCCTTCCACATATACCAGCAAATCACACCAAAGCTAAGGATCCAATCAGCATTGTGAATCCTGGGTTTAAGATTGATATTCATCCAATTATTAAAGTTAACCCTACAGAACTGAGTATTCTTATTGAAATTAACCCAATGGCTCCAAACCTCCCTAGCCCAATCACAGTTTCTGAATAAATGGTCCCTGTCTTCTAGAACATGTTGACTTCTTGGACATCGAGCATTATCAGCCATGTGTCTTCTCACTCGTTCAGCATTGGAAAGGATTTTATTGCCATATAGCAGCCATAAGAAGACTTTGATTCTCTGAGGCCCCTCCCATCTCCAAATAAGGTTCCAGTCCTCAAACTTCAGATTGCTTTGAATAGTACACAAGGAATCATAGGCTGAACTAATAGTGAACAAACTAGAAGATGAATAGTTCCATATAATCTTATCTCTGCCATCAATGGACTTTGGAACAGGAATATCAGCTATAACAGGAAACATCTTATCCGGAAAGACATGCTTCAGAAGCTCCCAGTTCCAACCTCCCTCCTCCAAGATATAATCAGCCACCTTCCGATTGGACACCTCTCTAGGAATATCAGCCTGCACAATATCAATTAACCTGCCATAACCAGGAATCCAAGTGTCCTTCCAGAAATCTATGTTCCTGCCATCCCCTAAGATGATCCTAGAACCAGCCTGAACCTACCCCCAAACTTGTTGTATTCCTTTCCATGTATTAGATGCATTTCTACAAATGGCAAAATTAGGAATCATGCCTTTCTCAACTTTATACTTGGACTTCAAAATTCGAACCCAGAGATCTCCAGGTTTGCTCATAAGCCCAAAGCCTAGCTTCATTGAAAAAGCCTTATTTACTTTAACTTGGTCCCTAAGACCCAATCCCCCTTTCTTCTTGGGTTGGCATACTCTGGTCCAGCTGACCAAATGTGGCTTCCTTTGATTCTGGCTGGATCCCCATAAAAAACTTCTTGTGAGTTTCTCAACTTCTTTACAAACATTGTTGGGCATGTTAACAGATTGCATAGTATATGCAGGAAGGGCCTCCAAAACTGCCTTAGCCAGGGTAGATCTGCCAGCAAGAGATAATGAACTTTGATTCCAGGAAGACAATCTCTTGTGAACTCTATCTAGCACATATGTGAATTCATTTTTTGTCACTCTCCTATGCTGTAAGGGAATCCCCAAATAACTCCCCAAATCATATGTGATAGAAATGCCCAGGCAATCACTGATTTCTTTAGCCTTATTAAAACAAACATTCTTCGAAAAGAAGACTCTTGTTTTATCCCTACTCACTCTTTGCCCAGAAGCTTCATGGAAGACCTTGAGAACTTGATTAACTATGTGAGCTTGATCAAGACTAGCTTCAGCACAAAAAATTATATCATCAGCAAAGAAAAGGTGTGACAAAGGAGGTGCATCTTTTCTGAGCAAGACAGGCTTCCAAGCTTTGACTTCCACAACCATTTGAATAAGATGTGCAAGTCTCTCCATACAAAAAACAAACAAATAAGGGAAAAGAGGATCCCCCTGTCTTATCCCTCTTTCTGGGACAATTCCCTTAGTAGCTACTCCATTCCATAGCAGATTAAAGGTGGTGGAAGAGATACAACTAAGGATCAGGTCACAAAGAGAGCTTGGAAATCCAAGATTCTTAACTGTCTCCCTCACAAAGCTCCAACTAAGCCTATCATATGCTTTCTCAAGGTCCACTTTTATCATCATCCAGCCCTTCCTACCTCTCCTGTTTCTCATAGAGTGAATCACTTCTTGAGCTACCACTATGTTGTCAACACTTTGTCTCCCATGGATAAAACTACTTTGATTAGGAGAAATTAATTTAGGCATAAGACCTCTCAATCTATCAGACACAGTCTTTGTAATGATCTTATAGACTACATTACAAAGACTGATAGGTCTGAAATCCTTCATGCGTTCAGGGCTTTCTCTCTTAGGGATCAAACAAATGTATGTATTATTTATCTCCTTAACCTTCTCCGGTGCTTGAAAACAGTCCTGAATCAAATTACAAACAGACTCACCAACAACACTCCATTGACTTTGCCGAAATATTGCATGTAAGCCATCCGGACCAGGTGCTTTAAATTTCCCCATCTTGAACACAATCCTCCTTATTTCCTCTCTGTTAGGAACCAGGCCTAATTGATTCCTTTCATTCTCAGATAGTCTAGGAAACATACCCTGGATGGGGAAAAAACCATCATCAGGCCTATCAGCCTTGAACAAGTTCTAGTAGTAACTCACAGCCATGTGAACCAAAATATCAGGGTCAGCTACCCAGTTTCCCTTGTCATCCTTAAGAGCTAAAATCTTGTTGTGTCTTCTTCTAATCACTGTCGAAGAATGGAAGAACCTAGTGTTTTTGTCACCATACTTCAGCTAGTTACATCTAGCCCTTTGGAACCAGGTTAGTTCCTCCTTGACAAGAATATCCTGAAGCTCCTTCCATAAATTTTTCTGCAGCAGTTCCAGGTTATGATCAAACCTACCATGCATATAGCTGTCCAGACCCCTCAGCCTAGCATATATTTTGTTCTTCTGCTGAATGTTTCTTCTAAACACATTTTGATGCCAAATTTTAGCTTCCTTCTCAAAATCATTCCTAGCATGCACCCACTCTTTATTCTTGAGCCAGTTATTTTCCACCAGTCTCCCAAAGTCATGTTCAGTAAGCCAGGCAGCCATAAACTTGAAAATTCTGGTATTTTCCTTGGGCCTAGCAGTGCTACTTTGGGCTAGAAATAAGGGCCTATGATCAGAATTGAAGAAAGGTAAATGAGAAATAACTCGATTAGGCCACTGAAGATTCCAAGCTTCATTGGAGCATGCTCTATCAAATCTCTCATGAAGCTTTCCTCTCTTCCATGTAAATTCAGGGCCCTTCAACCCAATGTCATTTACTTTGCAGCTTATAAGACATTGCTGCATATCAGAGATGCTCTCCCAGCACACCTTACTGCCTCCAGTCTTCTCAGAAGCATGAAGCACAAAATTAAAATCACCAAGCAAAAGCCAGGACTCCTGAGTGGATTGGCTGATAAACTCCGGTTCAGTCCACAATATCCTCCTTTCAAGCCTTCTAGGGCTACCATACACAAAGGTAATGACTTCTGTTCTCAAATTCTCCAAGTGAGTTACTCTAGTATGCACAAACTGATGATGAGCTACCAGAATATCCAGCTGAACTACATTATCCTCCCAAAGGACCCAGATTCCCCCTGAGTAACCAACAACCTCCTGTTTAAAAAATCTAGAAAAGCCAAATTGCTTAATAATCTCATCCCCCTTCGAGCCATAAGCTCTAGTTTCTAACAGCACCAAAATATCAATTCTGAATCGAGATTTTAAATCCCTAATGAGATTAGCAAAACCCTTTTTGCCAACCCCTCTACAATTCCAAATGCACACAGACATAAAGAAAACTATTATACAAGAAAGGATTAGAATCCTTAACAACACAAACTGAGAAAGTTAAGTTTTGGAGACTCCAAAAATTGGAGTAAATACCTCAATACCCTGCTCAGCTTGAGCTTGATTGGAAGAACTAGGTTGCTCACCAGCTCTAGCTCCTTTCCCTTTTTTTCCCTCCTGGTTAGACACTTCCTCAATTCTGTCTTTCACCCCAGAGATAAGTTTACCACTCTCATTCAATCTACTTGCAGGTTTACAAGAGCCATCTGGAGGTCTATTTTCAATTCCTTTTTTCTACACAGGACTAGCAGGGGTCCTGCCTTTCTCTTTGCCCTCCCTAGGAAGAGTTTTCCTAGCTTTAATTTCTGCTCCCTTTGCTCTTCTCTGACTGCCTAAGACATTAGGCTCAATCATTTCCACCAAGGGCTTCTGTGTGCTTCCCCCTTCCTTACTCCCCATCACCATAGGTACTGGATTCGAATCAGTTACAGAGTTTTTCTCAATCTCCATCTGAGAAACAATAGTATCCCCTCCTCCTGTAGGAAGTTTCTCTGTGGATTTATTTACTTTATCCCCTACTGAAATCCCTTCCCCTTTTACATCAGAAATAACCTTAGCTGGTACTGCCTTCAGTTTCCTGCCCCTAACCTATCTTTGGATAACCATCCAATCACCAAAAGCCTCACTAAAACTCATGTCCTTTTTAATAACTCTATTGGTACTGTTATTCTTTACAACAGAATCATCTCCCCCAACTACCACCTGATCCTCATGCTGGATTATTGAATGGCATTGGTCTTTTCTGTGCCCATAGACCCCACACTTGAAGCAAATTAAGTGTAGGCCTCCATAGCCTACCTGGTAAGTTTTGTCCCCTATTTGAAACTTGGAAAGAAAGCTCCTCCTTAGATCCACCTCCACACATATCCGAGCAAATCGTGCTCTTTCTGTGATCATTTCAAGACATGAGTCACTCTTACGCAGGAAGTTCCTATCCACCTTGAAAGTCCTTCCAAAAATGTTACCAATCTTTCAAAGATGGCGAGCTGTATACAGCTCAATAGGCAGCCTAGGGATCTTGATCCACACAGGCATCTTCTTTACTTGATCATCATATAGATCGAAGAAAGGCCTCCATCTTTGAACTACCACATAGTGGTCATTCACAATCCATGGTCCCTCCTCCAGGACATGTCTATAATCATTATCCTCTTGAAATCGCATTAGAAGAAAACCATTATCTAAATCAATTAGCTCAAAAGAACTGACCAAATTCCATTGTCTCTGAAGCCTTACCATCAGAAATCTGGTTTCCATGCGCTTGCTTAACACCTTGATAATCAATGCCTTACGCCACTGTTTGCAGTCTTCCTTGTGTTGGGCTTTGGATATGTGGTAGATCGGGCAAAGAGGGTCCTCCGAAGACACCTGGGGAGTCTCCTCCATTAGGTCATCCTTATCCTCCTCCCTCTTCTGCTTAGTCAACCAGTCCTCTTCCTCACTGTCTGAAGCTTCCCCACCATTCAGCTTCAGGAGCTTATCCTTATACGACATCATCTTACAGCGTGAACCATTGAGCTGTCTCACCTCCTTCGTCTCAGGCCGCCTGACCTCCGTAGAAGCTAGATCTACTCCTTCCTCACCATTATCCACCATCTGATCATCCATGCTCAGATCCTCCACTACTTCACCCTTTGATTTCTTACCATTCCTGAGGAGTAATTCCTCTTCATCCGTCAGCCTACCCCTTCCACCCTTCCCTCCATCAACATCCAGAGAGCCACCTCGTAGCTTTCATCCTCCATAACACCGAATCAAAGAAACGATCGTAGAAATTTTTACCAGAAACCTCCAAAACCTACCAGAGAGAAAAAAGTTCGCGCGCGTGACTCTACGCGCCTATCATTTCTATTTGATGACGCAAAGATATTTTTGGTGTTCTATTATATTTTTTATGAGCATTTAAAGCAACTTCAGAAATTCTAATTTATTTTTAACATTTTTTGTTATTTTTAATTGTTTCGGCATTACTACATGTGCCTATGTACTATGTTCTATTGCGGCACCAAAACAAGTATGTTTACACAAGCACAATTATAGAGCCAAGCTTTCTCTACATTTGCCATTCTTTTTTTAAATTTTAACAATTTTCTTGTTTCATGGTTAATGGTGTCACTTTAGTTTCCATTTATCAATTCTTTCATTAGTTATTGTGGAGAATTCGCTTGCCATTGATTCTGAATATATTGAATTTTTTCCTTTTATTCAGTACAAGGATAATTTGTTGGAGGTTATAAGTTTGAGAAAGAAGGATTTAGAGGTGCTTGATGTAACACCCCGTGTATACCCGGTTTGTTATCATGTCATCGTATTAAGCTACGCTTAATAAAAATTGCGAAATAATTTTTTCTTTTCAATTATGACGTCATTAATATTAACCAAGTTGATTACTTAGTTCCTTTTCAAAACATTGACTGTATGTAAATTGCAATAAAAGCTAAATACACTGAATAACCTCATAATATAAATATGTGAGTATCTAAGTCACAGAACTACAACACGTAGTCCGGACCAAAATCCTGAAACAATTACACAACTCAATACTAAAATAAAGCATAGTCAATCAATGTGTCATGGACAACCCCCATGCTCACCAAATAAGGCAACAAAGCCCAACAGAGTCTCAAAACAAATCACATGATAATAAATATAAAGCACGCCAAAATCCAGCATATCATCATATACAGCATATATCTAACTCAGCTCCGGCCTCTTGCCGCCCGAGGTATCAACCCCCGAGTTACCTGAACCAGAAAATGTGCCCCAAATGTGGGGTGAGATCTCTAAACAGAAATCTCAGTAAGACAAGGGGTCCTCAAGGATTTCTCCACCCCAAGCTCACTTACATGTGCAATATAAGTTCTAAAAGCAGTAAAACAGTATAAGTTCTAAAATCGATGCAATGCAGCAGAATAATCATGTCATGTGTGTCAACTATTCTACTGACCAGAGAAATATAGGATTTATATACGTCTATTACCTACATTAGTGCAAGACACCACTTGCACCCACCCACAGAATCACCCTATGGTATGTCTTCTACATACAAAGGCTTACCGTCTAGGTGGAACAATACATGCATATCATAAGGCACTTGCACATAACAGCTCAACAGCATTTCAAAATCAATACATGAAAACACATGATGCATATAAACCATCCCCCCATGGGGTATGGTGGAACCAACAATGGCTAAACTGAGGACACGAAAGCTTACCTCACAAGCTAACAATCCAATCCAAGGTCCACACTAGCTCAAGGTCCACAAACAGCACAATCACAATCTGTTTAGACCAACAATCATATCAACATTCACAATCTAACAGTTTATGACACAAAGACAACACTTTCCTTTTACGTTTCATGTCTTTAGGCTTCTTGCAAAGCCATAAGCCCTTAATCACTTTGATTCTGACTTAGTTAATTATTACAGAAGTTCAACTTAACCAATCATGGGTCCATAAACCCATAATACAATTATGTCTTAATAGAACAATCACTGTCTCGAAATTCTCAGAATATCTGGATATTTGTCGAGGCCATATCCGGATATCCATTTCCGGATACCATATCCGGATATTTCGTGACAGAATACAGTTTTTGCATTTCGCGAAGATATCACTTCAAGGTTGCATTTTAAACCCATTACCATGTCCAAGCATCCATTTTTAAGCATATATAGGTCAGTGTACATACAAGTTACTTAACCAACTCATTAACATGTCAAGACTCAACCTTTAAACAAGAAAAACTCATGATCAAGGTAAGGAACATACCCAAGGCTCCAAAACGAAAAAGAGGGATGCTCTGGAGCTCTCTATGCAGCTCCCAAGGTTCTGACTTCAATATGCACGAAAATAGCACACTAAGAAGGGTCATTTACCTTCAAAGATCACTCCTTGAAGCTCCAACACTCAAGGAAATGGTTCCCACAACAAGGTTCATGAACTCAGCCCCCAAACTCCTCCAAAACAGAACCTAAACTCATAACACAAGAGCTTTTCTCCACCCAAGTCTCAACCATGGTGTTTTGATGATGAACCAATGGAGAAAGGTGGTCACTTTGGAGGTTTTCTTTGGAGAAATGTAGGTGGCAAGGTGAGGACACCAAAGGCTCAGAAATGGAGGCACACAAGACACGTAGAGCTGATCAAATCAGCCTAGGGTTGTGTGTAACTTGAGTATTTATAATCGGTTTAAGTTTAAGCACACTTTATTAGCACTAATAGCTACGCTTAGCATTTTAAACCCAAACTTAGGATTCTGAACCTAGTCATTTTTCTAAGATTTTTCATATTTTTATTTTATTTTTTGCAGCACTTTTCCGGTACGCGCTTTTACGAAGTCGGTATCAGTTCTGACACCAATTCTCATTATTTTAACTTGAAACTTGTTATGGTCCTATATATTATTCTAGTGATATATACACATTTTTTATAATTTTTCGAGATACTTCATCGGTACGCATTTATACCGTGGAGCAAAATCGATATCTGCAATTTTCGTCAAAAAAGCGACTTTCAACATTAATACTCACTTACCATAATTATTTAAGCCTTCTCATAATTATTAAGGTCAATTATGGAATCATTTCCTAATTTTACATTAATTAATTTAAATTCCTAATTTATCGGTGCGGGTTCTTACACTTGAAGTATTACACCAAGAGACATCAAGTTTGGAATGCTCAACAGTGTTACCTCCAGCTTAGGAAACCCTAGATATAATGCAAGCTATTGGGCTCCAGCCCATATGGACCTAAATAATCATGCTTTCACATATTGGGCTTATATGTGAACATATTATTGAATTATATTATGAATATATCCAACAATCCCCTCCTATGTTCATCATATAACACAATCCAATAGAGTGATCAATATAATGTTCAAACAAATATGAATCATTCATATCCAGTCCAAGACAATTAACTCGGATCAATCAAAGAGTTTTAACGGTAAAATATTAAACTCAATCAATATTTTCAATCTAAATAAATAAACCATCATTATCATGAATATGTTCTGAGACCAACATACTAAAATAAATATTTAGATTTTTAGATTCAATCTAAACTCATCCAAATCCCAACATCCAATATAAGTTTCAAAATCAGTTCACATTCAACAATGTTCATAGAATAAAGATAGTAAAATGTAAGTCTCAAATAAATGGACTCCGTCAAAATGGGCAATAGAGGGTGAACTGTCAAGTCCCGACTTACTCTAAATGATATATTCATTCATCAAGGAGGTGATCTTAGTCAAGATCCCTCTCTTTAAGCTCTCCTCTATCTCTGCCATCCTCTGTAGAATATCAAATATGAATTTCATATTATTATGAATTCAATTGGTTGAATAATCTACCAAAGATGTCTTGTTCTACTAAAAGAACTTAGCATCATATCATCAGGCAAAGAAGAACATATATTAATGTCAGAAAGCATTGTAATATCATGTTCATAAGCATCAATCCATTTTCCTAAATTATGAACAAGGCCTAAACAGTTTGTTTTGCAAAGAGCCATCAACTTAAGTTTATTTGTAAGAGAATAACAATTGTCTAGTTTCAATGAACATGACCAATAGTCAAGTCACTTACAATAACCTGGTCATGTGATGTCAAGTTTCAATTAAGAACAAGACCCACAAGCTTCTTATGCAAACTACTATTTCAATGTTTCAATTTGGAATGTCACAATTACTGATTCCTCAAAGTCAAATAATCTAGCATCAAGTTTGGAATGAGATCATTTAACCAAAAGGATGGTCCAACCTGGTTAGATGGTATCATCAAGTTTAGAATAACACAAGTTTCCCAAGTAGAACCTTTGAATCAGGTTCAAGTTATCTTCATCAAGTTTGGAATGAGACAACTTACCCTTTTCAAATTAATCAACAACCATGAACATCGATGAAACATATAAACAGTGCTTATCATTTTGGCCAACAAAAGAAAGATTCGATAATTCAAAACACACAATTAAAAGGTAAGTAAATGGTAATTAAGACTTGTCTATATAGTCTTTAACCTCATTTCCCCCACTATTTTGAATAATCGATCTTTAGGCATATCTTTTGTGAGAGCATCAGTCAAATTATCCTTCGATCTCACACTGATCAAGGTGATAACTTTTTGTTTTCTCAGATAATTCAGCAACGCGTGTCTCAATCTTATATGTCTTCTCTTTGAGTTAAAGAGAGCATTTTTAACAACTTGGACAACTGCTTGATTATCCCAAAATAGGCTTAAAGAATTAATCTTTTTCCGAATCAAAGGAATATCCATAATCAGATTCTTTATCCACTTTGCCTCTTAGTCGGCTAAGGCTAAAGCAAAAAGTTCCGATTCCATAGACGACGATGCAATACAAGTCTATCTTTTAGATTTTTCAAGCAATAGTAGCTCCACCCAAAGTGAATACATATCCACTAGTGAACTTACTATTTCTGATTTCTGAACACCATGATGTATCAGAATATTAATCTATAATTGAAGGATAACCAGAGTAGTGTAGAGCATAATCTTTAGTACCTTTAAGATATCGCATCAGCCTATCGAGGGCATCCCAATGCTCTTTACTATGATTACTAGTGAAATAACTCAGCATGCTAACTGTAAAGACTATGTCAGGTCTAGTGCAACTTGTAGCATATAAGAGACTACCAATCAGTTTTGAATACTTTAACTAATCAACATTGGTTCCTTCATGAGGACTCAATCTTTTATTATAATCACGTGGTGCCTCACTCAATTTGCACTCACTGTATCCCTAAGTAGAAAGTAGCTGCTCAATATAATGATTCTGGCTAAGGGAGATAACTTGCCTATAAAAACTTACTTTCATACCAAGAAAGGTAATAGAAATACCAAGATCTTTCATGTCAAATTCTTTAGCTAAATTAGCTTTCATGTCCCAGAATGATCAAAACCAAGAATTAACATGTCATCCACTAGTTGTCTTTACATCCATTTCATGAACTACATAGTCTTCAATAGATGTCAAAGCAAGAAGAATTCTTATAGTTGATAGATAACACACAGGTGAGTCGACACCAAAATAGTCTACTTCACTTTGTTGTCTATAGCCTTTAGCTACTAAATGTGCTTTGTATATGGTTATCGATCCATCACTATTCAGTTTCTTCTTCACTACCAACTTACAACCTATAGCCTTAGCCCCTTTCGGCAAATTGACTAGATGTCAAGTATGATTATGCAGCAGAGAGCTCATTTCATCATCTGTGGCTTCTGCCCACAGTAGAGATTCCCTAGATCTCATTGCTTCCTGATAGGAGAATAGATCATCCTCTAGATGGTAAGTGATAAAGTCCTCGCCAAATTCTTTGGGAACTCTCTCTCTCTCGTATATACTCTAATAGGACCTGATTCAACAGCCAGTTATGTGGGGTAAGTGTCAGAAGGGCTTGCTTCAGATTCTATAGGAGATTCTAAAATCATATCTGTAGATCAAGAAACACTCAAGCCATGATCTTTGATAAACTTATTCTCAAAGAATTATACATCTCTGGATTTTATCACCGCAGTTGTAGATAGATCCAAAAATCTATTTGCAGCACTGTCTTCTGCACTTCCTAGATATACGCAAGTAATGGTTCTAGGTCCTACCTTAGGTCTCTTAGGATCTTGTATTCTTACATAAGCAATACATCCCCAAGTCTTAAGAGTATCAAATCTACAAGAACGCTTATGCCATATCTCATAAGGAGTAATAGACAACTTAGAGTGTGGCAACCTGTTCAGGATGTGATTGGCAGTTAGAACTGCTTCTCCCCAATAGGAGGAAGGCATGCCAGCTGTAAGTAACATAGAGTTTAACATTTCATTTAATGTCCTATTCTTGCGCTCAGCAACACCATTTGATTGGGGTGAGTAAGGAGCAGTGGTTTCAAGTATTATGCCCTCCGAAGCGCAAAATTCCTTGAACCTTGTCATTGTGTACTCTCCTCCTCTATCACTCCTAAACCTCTTAATTTTCAAGTTGAGTTGATTTTCTACTCTTGACTTAAAAATCTATAACCTTTCAAAAACTTAATCTTTCAATTTCAACAAATAGACATGACAATATCTAGAAAAATCGTCTATGAATATTATTAAGTACTTCTGACCACCTTTAGTAATATAATTTCAAAAGTCACAAAGGTCAGAATGTATCAGAAAGAAGTTGTGTGCCTTTAGAAACCGACTTAAAAGGTTTTCTAGTGATCTTAATTTGTGCACATACTTCACATTTGTCAAATCGAATAGAAGCATTTAATGGAGTATCAAGAGTTTTAGCTAGATGTTGCATTTTCCTATAGTTCACATGTCCAAGTCTATTATATAACAACTTTGGATCAATCAAAGTTGAACTCACATGGTTTATGCTCACTGTATCTAAACTCAATCTACACATACCATTAATCATGAATGCACAACCAAAATAACAAGAGTTAACAAATAAAGTTACTCTACCATTCATAGTTGAGAAAGGCATACAAGCTTTATCAAGCAAAGATACCAATTTCCATTTAAGTAAAAGTACTACTCTAACTTGTTTTAGAGTTAGTAGTTTACTAGAAGAAAATACCAAATTTATAGTTGAGAAATACATATTGTAAGAACCTGCACCGTTAATTAGGAAATTAATAAATTGATTATGAGATTAATGATATAATTCCATAATTGACCCTAAAAATTATGATAAGGCTTATATAATTATGGTAAGTGATTAAGAATGCTGAAAGTCGCTTTTCTGACGAAAAGTGTAGATACCGGTTCTGCTCCACGGTATAAATGCATACCGATGAAGTATCCTGGAAAATTATAATAAGTGTGGTAATATTCCTAGAATAATATATAGGACTAGCATAACAAGTTTCAAGTCAAAATAATGAGAACTGGTGCCAGAACTGATACTGGCTATGTAAAAGCGCGTACCGGAAAAGTGTTGCGAAAAATAAAATAAAAATATGATAAATCCTAGAAAAATGGCTAGGTTCAGAATTCCAAATTTGAGAATAAAATGCTAAGCTTAGCTATTAGTACTAATACTGGGTGTTTAAACTTAAATCGCCTTGGCACTAAACCCTAGGTATTCTTTTTGTTGCTACGTGAGTTGGAGGCTGATCAGCTCTCCTACACTGTTCAATTGCCACTCTTCCCTTGTTCTTGGTAAAACTCAACCAAGAGACCACTTTTCTTGGTTGTTCCTTCATCGAAACACCATATCTTGGGGTGTGTTAGCTTTGGGTTGTTTAAAGGTGTGTCATTTCTAAGTTATAGCCTCTATGTTGGTGAGGTGTGGGGGCTGAGTTAGTGAGTTGGGTGGTGGGAGCCTTGTTCATGTCATTTTGAGCTTCGAGGTGTGACCTTTGAAGAGAAAGAACCATTGTGGTGTGCCATTTTCGTGCACCTTCTAAGTCAGAACCTTTGGAGCTTATTGGTGAGCTCCAAGGAAGAGTCTTTTCTGAGTTTGAGCCCTTGGAGGTATACCTTGATCATAGCCTTTCTATTTTCCTGTTTTAAGCTTGTTTAATCCTTTAAAGAGTGAAACTTGGACCATTTGAGTTGAGGACTGAGATTCTAAGTTCATAATATGTTAATGAACATCTGTTTAGGGAGTTATTGGACTCCCAATCACATTTGAACCCTTAAAAATGGAATTATGCAGATGTCAGTTCGAATTTCGGCATTCTGTTGGATAAGTATTCGAATACTTTTTGGGTAGTATTCGAATACTTGTTCACTGGTAGTCGAATACTCCTTGCAGGAGTATTGAGATACTTTTCTGGGAAGAAAAGTATTCGGATACCTTTGAGTAAGTATTCGAATACTCATCGAGGAGTATTCGAATACCTCATGCAGAAACAACATTAAATGACTTAAAATGAGCCTTAATCACTTAATGGAATCTTGTGCAATGATTATTGATGGTTAATTATTGTATAAACAAATTGCGATTGTGTTGTTTGTGGGCATTGAGCTAGTGTGAGCTTGGCTGGGATAGTTAGCTTGCAAGGTCAGCTTTCGTGTCCTCGGTTTAGCCATTGTTGGTTCCACCATACCCCATGGGGGAATGGTTTATATGCATGATGTGTTTTCATGTATTGATTTATTGAAATGCTTTTGAGTTGTTAAGTGCAAATGCCTTATGACATGTATGTGATGTTTCGCCTAGACGAGATAATGATCCTGTGGGCAGGTACGGCATGGGCGTGTACTATTGTGGGTTGTAGACGTACGTACATCCTGCATTCCTCTGGCCAGTAAAATAGTTAACTCACATGACATGATTATCTGCTGCATTGCACTGATTTGGAACTTATATTGTTAAACTGCTTTTAGAACTTATATTGCACATGTAAGTGAGCTTGGGGTGGAGAAATCCTTGAGGACCCCTTGCCTTATTGAGATTTCTGTTTAGAGATCTTACCCCACGTTTGGGGCGCTTATTTCAGGTTCAGGTAACCCAGGGGTTGAGACTTCTAGCGGCAGGAGACCGGAGCTTAGTTGATTGATATGCTTGCTGATTATGCTGATGTACCTGTTTAGTGTTTATGCCTTACCCTTTATCATGCTGTTTGTATTGAGACTTGTTGAGTATGCTGTTTATTTGGTGAGCATGGGGATTTTCCATGCCACATTGATTTGACGATGTTTAAGTTTATCGGAGTTGTATAAACTATCAGGATCTGTCCGGTCTACGTGTTGTAGTTCCGTGACTAGAGACCCACTTTCAGTTATTTATGTAATGAGGTATTTCAGTTACTTGTTTTATTGCAATTACATACAGGAAATGTCTTGAAAAAGAATTAAGTAATCAACTTGGTATTTGAAATGACGTCATAATTGAAAAGAAAAAGATATTCCGCCTTTTAAATTAAGCGTGGCTTACTACGATGACATGTTAACAAACCGGGTATACACGGGGTGTTACACATATTGTCTTTATGAAACAAAGATATCAAATTCCTTTTAAGTAAATGTACTACTCTAACTTATTTTAGAGTTAGTAATTTACTTGAAGAAAGCACCAAATTTGCAGTTCCAACATGAGTCACATCTGTCTCATTACCACTGCAATTTTTCAATGTGGCTTTCACTTCTATGACCTTAGTGAGTACATTCCTATCATTTGTAGTATGATAGGTAGCACCGCTCTCCAACCACCACTCAGAAGAAACACTGGCCTTTCCATTCTTCATCATTCCATTGAAAGCTTGAGGCTCAGGTTCATTAGTTAACCTATTAGCCTCATTTTATGGTGTGTTATGCTTTAACTTATTTGGTAGCTTACACTCTACTGCCCATTGATCCCACTTTCCACAGTTACGACACTTGTCTTTCTTCTTTTAAAGATAGTCTTTTTGGCCTCTAACTATGAAGAGGATTCACCTTTTGGTGACTTGGACTTCTTTTGAGGTTTATTGGAATATGAAACTAAGTTGGAAACTAACTTTTGTTGTCCTATTTGTTCCAAACTCTTCTTAGAATAGTTTTGATCCTTGATATAAATAAACCTATTTAATTTATCCAGTTCACTCTATTCTTTTAGTCTGTGCATTTCAGTCTTAAAAGAACTCTATTCAACAAGTAGCTTACTCAATACAAGATCTACAAAGAGATTATCAGACATATTAGATTTATCATCTTTAAGCTTGTTCCTCATGTCCACTAATTTAATTAATTAAGAGGTGATTCTTGAATCCACATTAAATTTGAATTCAAAAAAAAAAGAATTCTTTGCTAAAAAAGTTTTGGAGAACCCCTCTTGTTTTTGGAACTAAGCATTCAAATGATCTCATATCTTTTTCGTCGTCTTATACTCACTACAAGTCATAGAATTTAGCAAGTAATCCATACAAAATCTTCATCTTTGTTCCACTGATATTTATACACATTTTTTAGTGGTAGATGCAAAATCATTTAATACATTATGGAATATTTCACGTTCTTTCATGTCAAATTGAACATGTAATTTCCAACCACAAAATTCAATAACATCATTAATGGTTGCATTTTATAATATCATAGGAACTACGTTTAGCCATTTTTAATCAGAGCTTCGAGTTAGAAAGAGTGAACCTTGTAGTTCACAGGCTTCACAAATTAAGGCAAAGTCTCCAACTTTCATCAAACTGCTTTGTAGACTTGAAATTTTCCAAAACAGACCCCAAAATCAGATCCGGAGCGCCCAAAAACCTTTAGATGGACTACCCCTGTTGTCAGAAACTCATTGGATCTTTGCTTTATTATTGAAATGTCCCATAACAGAATATTCCCCAACTAACAGAATATTTCCTCATAATATTTTTTTTTCGCAGGAATATTCTTTTTTCGAATAAAAGTGTACCTTAAACTTCAAACGGTCATATCTCCTTCTTCCGATCTTCGGTTAAGGTGAGTTACCACTCAAAACGATCATCTCGACAAGTAGAACAAAGCCCATTAGGTTTCACTTTCTGAAAATGGCCAAAATTTTTGGGATCTGGACCAAAAAGTTGCATCTCTAGTTTCTTCAAACTCAAATCTCGGTAAATCCTTCCGTCGAATCACAAAAGTGATTTAAAATATGAGTTCCACTCGATGAGATCTTCGAATAGACACCTTACTCGCTCAAATCTGACACACGAAGATAATACTTCAAGATATTGTTGGAGGTTATAAGTTTGAGAGAGAAGGGTTTAGAGGTGTTTGAAGTATTACACCAAGAGACATAAAGTTTGGAATGCTCAACAGTGTTACCTCCAGCTTAGAAAACCCTAGATATAATGCAAGCTATTGGACTCCAGCCCATATGAACCTAAATAACCATGTTTTCACCTATTGGGCTTATATGTGAATATATTATTGGATTATATTATTAATATATGCAACATAATTAGTTTTCTTAAGTTTGATTAACAATTTGAGAAGTCTTCTTATTATCAAAGAAGCAAATAAATGATACAAGGTCTTACAATCATGGGCGCACTATGATGTTTGAAGGTTTATTTTTATTTTTTTTATGTTTTGTGAAGTCTTTGAATTTTAAGGCATAACTTTGATGATTTTGTTTTCTCCTTGTTGCTAAATTTTATGATATGTTTATCCATACTGTGTAGGCTGTTCTTGTTATGTTGAATAATTAAACTCTTGCAAAAATTAGGGAAGAAGATGATACAATGTAACTAAGTGTATTTTTATAAGAAGGGTAAGCATATGCCGATTAGAAACTCTAACACTATTAGGGAGAGATTTGGAGGGAAAAAAACATTAAGGGGTAAATGATAAAAAAGAAGAAGGCATAAGGTGTATGTGATTCAAAGGCAAACTACAGAGATATTTAAACTTTGAGGTAGGATCCTTTGACACCGGTGTCAAATTTCAATTTTGACACCTCATATGAGAGCCGTTAGATCAAAAAAAATCAACAACTCTGATTTGCAAGCATGTGACACCATTGATCTTTTTTGATCTAACGGCTCTCAGACGAGGTGTCAAAATTAAAATTTGACACCGGTGTCAAAGGATCCTACCTCTTAAACTTTTTCCTTTTATTTTCGTTGGTTTATGCAAAGTCCTGCTGATCACAATACTTTTGAGTTTTAATTGGAATCCGAAGAACGACAAAAAGGAATAAAAAAATTGGTCAAGAAAAGATAAAACTTTTGAACCCACAACCATCTCGAATGCATATCATGAGAAATTATGCCACAATAAGGGGGGAGAGGTGTAGATCTAGGATCACAAGATCGACCATCAATGCCAAAGCCAGCTTTATTGAAGGAAAAGGTGAAAATATGATCAGAAGCATTATCACAAAGAAGTTTTACACCTTTGGGTGACTAATTAGCATTTAAACATTTGGCTAGATTCTTCCCGCCATTTTGATATGATGAGGAGCGAAATCACATGCTTCTCTAAAAAAAAAAAGGACGAGAATCACTACTTGAGGTGTAACCAGCAAATTTGTGAATCAACTAATTTAACAAATACTAATCAAGATATATATATATATATATATATATATATATATATATATATATATATATATATATTAAAAATAATAACAATTATGTTTATTAGTTATAATCTTGTAACACTCATGCATAAATCAAATTTTAAAATTTGGATATCTAGCCAACAAAGAAGTTAGATATGTTTATGATTTTTCTTTTGCTCTAAAAAAATGAGAAAAAATAATGAATCAGTTGCGCACTTCCTAGAAGAAAATGGGCCATCTATTTTATATGTAGCAAACTTATAATAGGAGTCTCCATATATAATTGACTGTACTAGACTTCCAACAAATATCTTAGAATGATTGAACTTATCCATAATAAATGTGTTCTTGTGGTTTATGTAACCGTCCTTAGTTGAATTGTTTTTAACAACTCTTTTTAACTCTATCCATTTAGACGGCTTGAATAGTCGACCATGATGCTATATAAACATGACCCTTTGATTTAGGTTTTTTTTTTTTTTTTTTTTATTCCTTGAGTTTTGCATTGCATAATATAATAAAATATTATATTATCAAAAATACGAGGAGAGTTACATTTACAACTTTTTTTGTTTAGAATTCTTACAATCTCAACTATGTTCTCCCGGAAATACATTCTCGAGTAGTGTACTCCCGGAAGAACATAGTTGAAGTTGTAAGAGTTGTAAACAAAAAAAGTTATAAACATAACATGTCCCAAAAAATATTATAATAAAGCTAAAGGCCGAGAAAATTAACTCACCTTGCTTTCAATATTAATCACTTGATCTATAAAGAGCGCATTATTTCCTTTCAGCAATTGCCAACACATACACATCCATAAAACAAAACATACAAAGTATTCAAGCCTGAAGTTGGTACATATTAAGGTAGAGTAACTCATAAATTCCAGGCTGTTTTTCTTCCTATAATCTCTGTTTTTCTTTATGATTTTTGGAATTGATTTCCTTATTTGACTCCATTTGAGCTTATTGATGTATTTCTGTGTTAGTTTATTGAATAACACAACTGGACAGCCTTCATTTTTAGCTACTTTGGAGAATAAAAAATTAAAACATCCATATGTTTTGTTTATAGTGTTGCAATTTACCTAAATGGTGTCAAGTTTGGTGCTTAAAAGTGTTTTAGGAAAAGTTGACTAGTTTAGTGGTTCTTGCATATGCATGTTTCCACAGCTCTAGGATTTATTTGGATTCAATAACTTTTTAGGCTATATGAAAAATGACTCAAACTCAAAGTCTTCGAGGTTATAAAATAGGCAAAAATTTGTAGTAACTGTGACAATTTCTCATGCTATTGTGATATGTAACATCCCCATCTCGAGTCGGTTCAGTTAAGACACATATGATACTAAACATGATCAGTGGGACAATTAACTTACATAAATACGAACTAACTTTTTCTTTTCTTTTATCCATTTCACATGATATATAGAAATGCATAACTTTATTCTAGTTTATTTTTCATTTGACGAAGACGAAAATCGAACAGCATAACGACTGTAAACCAAACAAATAGGGATTTAGAAATCCCACGCTCAAGATTCCCTGATAAACAATTCATATAATCAATAATTTCAGAATCCGCTAAGGATAACAACACACACACACATATATATCTGAATACTACATCATCATATAAACATGCCTGAATACACAAAATGTACACACATCAAGAACGAAGACATGTACAAAACATATACAAGCCATATACAAAGTAACGAATCAGACATCATGATCCCAAAATAATAAAATACGAAAATAACATAAATGTCCTCCAAAATGTCAGTAGCCTATGGCTATCCAAAATCCGGTCCGTCACAGCACCTCTAGCCACGGGTCATGTCCCTGCCCCGTGAGGGTTCACCAAGAATCTGTACACCTGAAATGATGTCCCCAAACGAGGTGAGATAATAAATCTCAATAAGCTCTAGGTTTATAGAGGATTCTCTATACACTGGCTCCACTTCTGCTTGAAAGTCAGATACAGAGTATACAAGGCATCATATAAATAAATATCATAATTGAACAAAACATATACACATATCTTATCAGAGGTGTACGCAGTCATTTCCAAGGGATGACCCCAAGCGAAAATCAGCGCACGTGTTCCCAAGGGAGGACCCCAAGCGGAACCAAACATATATCAGAGGTATACACAGTCAGTCCCAAGGGAGGACCCCAAGCAGACATCAGTGCTCATAGAATCAATGGCCAAAGATCATTATAGAAATCACATTAGAACAAAACATATCATATTATCATATAGTGCTATATGAATGCATCTATACAAACCATCAAATACAATCACACAATCCAACAATAGTTCACTACCACGGTGGATCACACAAATAGAAAAAGACTCCTTAAACATGGAGCTTATCTCTTAGAGCTGTTACACTATTCTTACTTGTTGTACAATTCACTTATCTTGCTCCAAAAGAATCCAAATGTTCGAAATCCCTATGCACATCTAGAGAAGGAATTCAACACAAAACTCAATAAAATAATATAATGCCATGTAAATATACAAGATACACACTTTATTGTTTACTTTATTTTTCTTGTCAATTCTTATGCCAATATTATGCCATACCTACAAGTCATAACCTGTTTTCTTTTTACTTAACCATATTAGACCATAGGTGGGTGGTTCTTTGTTCAATAAATCCCCACATAATTCCACACATTCACCTAGTCTTAGGATAGTCTCACAAGTCCTTCAAAACACTCATTACTCCTTTTAGCATCTTTAAGCCTATTTTTTCCAATTTAAGGCAGAGTGCCCATGACAAAGGAGCTATAATATTTCTCTTTGTCGAGTGCCTAAACTCAAGCTTAGCCACCTAAACTCCAGCTTAGTCATAACCAAAAAGAAAAGGAATTTTGATTCATCTTATTGAGCTGATTTCAAGCATAAAAAAGGAGAAGACAGAGAGTTTGAAGGGTTAGTAACATAGTCCTCGAAAGAAAATAGGAGACAGTCCAAAAAGGGGAAAAGCAGACACGAAAAAATGGAGGGTGAATAGAGAAATGACGAAATAGAAAAACTGAGAGCGTATTCAAAGATGGATCAGACGTAAGAGAATAAATAGAGTGAGACTAAAAAGTCTCTAAATTACAAGCATAAATTTTTTTAATAATAATAATAATAAACTGACCTTATTGTATTAATAAAAGCACAACCAAGTTGGTCTCAAAATTGCTTGGAGCAATAACAGACCTCACAATGCTGATAGAACACCTCTCCGTACTAGGAGTGGCATACTACCCCATGGTTCTCTAGACTTCTTCTATTTGCTTTGCCATGATGACTTTTGCTGGAGATTGAATGTCTACTTCTTGTCTCTTTTATCTTGCTGCCATTCTTTTCCTTCTTGGTCGTCCTTGTGATCTCGAGACCAAAGTCTAAAGCAGTTTTGTAAAACCCAGACCGGACCGACCGGTTCAACCCATAAACTGCTGATCATACCGGTCCGGGTAAGCTAAAGGGTCGGACATGCAAACCAATCAGTGTAACCTGTGCAACTCAGCCGGGTTTCATTAAAACCGGTGACCCACTGGTTCACCGAGTCCAACCGGTCTTTTCCCTTCACGACCTTGAGATGAAGGGGTTCGCAGATCTAGTGGCGGAGGGTGTTGCAAACACGACAAGTATACCGGTCGTACAAGTAATAAAGTGATTAAGTAAAAGTATCGTTTCCACGAGGACTAAATTCAAGCAATAGTTTTGCCATTTTTATCTAAGTTAGACAATTCAAAAGTAATTTCACAGGTAACCAATATTTAATTAAATATTAATGACAGTAAAAGAAATTAATTAAAAAGATTAAATTGAAATTATGAATAAAAATACAGTTAGGTTTACTTCACCTCAGATCCCCCTTAATTAGTTTAATTACAATTCAATAATTTTCTATCTCAATTATTTCAAATAATTCATCATCTAAAAATTAGTTGGTTAAATCCTAATGTCTTAGTTCTTTAATCCTCTAACCCAATCGAAATCCTAATGTCTTAAAAATCCCTTTTAGATTAAGCCTTAAGCGCGATGAATTACAAAAGTTTGCAATTCCTACAAGCCTATGTCTAGATCATGCAAGAATTAATGTTCTACCCCTGTCTAGATCAAGGTCCCAATATGTCTATTGTGAACCCTAACCCTCTTTATCCCTATATAATCTGCCAGATCATACAAAAATTTAAACATGCAAATCAAGATAAACACAAATAATTTGAGACAGTTTATTAATAAAAGAATTAAACCAAAACAAGGATTCACGTCAGATCCATATTCCTAACTACAACGAAAACTAGCCAGACACAGCTGACTTAAACAAAATAAAGAATGAAAAATAAATCATAAAGAAGAAGAAGAAGAATAATAATCAATGTTGCTCAGTCTCCTTCAAGCTCCTCTCTCTCTCTCTCTGAAATCTCCAACTCTGGTATCCGGTGTTCTCCTCCTTCCTCTTAGTCTGCTTTCCTCTACCAAATTGTGTCTTTGTGTTTCCAAGAGATGCCTTTTCATAGGGATCAAACCATATCTTTTAATTTTCCATAATATCTTCAATGGAATCTTCACTAGATTCTCCTATCATATCTTTGATCCAATCCTTCAAATCTTTTCTTTTTTAATTTAATGATAAAAATTTCTTAAAAATATTCAAAGGAAGATTTGATAAGATCTTCAAGGATTCAGAAATCCAAAGCATCTCTACTTGATCTCTCCAATTTATCTCTTTATTGAGCTGAAATTTACTGCAAAATATAAGAAATCTTATATGAATATTATTGAGAATAAAATAACAATTTAATTATAATTCTCATAACTTTTAATTACTTTTAAATCAATTTCATGTTCATATTAACCCTTAAAACATAGTAAATTGGAGACTCATCAGAGGGCACAAAAATGAAGAAAAAAAAGAGTTACAACAACAAACAGGAATCTAGTTGCCATGTTCGTCAAGAATGAGTTGCCTCAAACGCTTGCTTCTCTTCTTCAGGCAGACTGGAATATGGTGTTTAGGGGCTTATGCACTTTTCATCGTGACTCCTCTATACCGTGAGCTTCGTGATCTTAGTCCTCATCGACTCTTCTTAATAGGTTATGAAACTTCCATTGATTTTCCAAAGAATAGAAAACGCTTAAAGTTTTGCTTGGCTGGTGTAACAAAAAATAGAAAATGTTATGTTCTGGTGATCTCTCTTCATGGTGTAACAATGGGTTATAGAATGTTGTTCTCTCCACTGAATAGAAAATGTTCTGTTCTAAAAAAAAAGAATAGAAAAGGTAAAATGGGTGAATGAATGTGAAATCTGAAAAGACAAGAGAGAAGAAAATGTGCATTGATACGAGTATCGAGAAAGTGTGCACAGTAAAATTGATTGAGGGATTGGGAGGGGCTCTAGATACGAAAATTTGAAACTTGAAAATTGTTTTTGTTTTGATTTTGTTTGCCACATTTTTGGCAGAATTTTAATTTTCGGGCTTTTATAAGTGAGCTAATTAACTTAGCCCAAAACAAAGAGCCATTTTGTATTAAAATATAAAAAGTAAATCAAGAAGGAAAAAAAAAAGCTCATTAGGAGTTGGGCACTATTTAAATAAATTAAGGATTTATTATTTTTATATTAGAATATTTGAAATTGATATTATTTTTACATGTATTTGAGTATGTTTATAATTTTTTTAATATAAATTATAGATTTATATATACTTATTGGGTCATGCGGTTCAACTAATGACCCACTGGTTGAATCAGTGACCCAATACCTCGACCGGTTCAATAAACGGGTCGAGTTTAATAACATTGGTCTAAAGTACCAGAATTAGTGGTAGCTCGCATAACCTAGAAAAGATAGATTAATAACATGGAATATGAACAAAAAATATAAACAATATTAAATAAAGGTAATAAAAGTAAAAAAGAAAATAAAAAACAAAAGTAACTACTTTTAATGTTAACACCAAAATAACTTCTTGTGAATTTGCATTGTTATACCAAGCACTAATCCATAAAATTATCTCTATTTGGACAAATTAAAATACCCCATCTCCTTTTTTTTTCTATTTGTGGCGGGAGATAAAATATTTCTGCCAAAACATTTCTCCATTAAAATATCTTAAAGATAAACAAAGTTATTTCCAAGTAAAGTAAGGAAAGCAGTATGAACCTCCTAAAGTTGGTCCTGATTGCTTTGGACATTGCAAAATTGGAACAGTGACCCATTTGTCACTTTTTCAAAAAAAAAAAAAAAATTTACCCAATTGCCTCACGAACAGTAAAATTTTCCAAAGTGCCCACGCGTACAAGTTCCTTACAACAGGTAGCGAATTTAATTTGTTGACGTGGCCACCTAGTTCGCTACTACCAATAGCGAACTAGATGGTCAAAATATCCTCTGAGCAAAAGCAGGACACATGTCGGCTTCTCCCAAGTTCGCTATACATGCTAGCGAACTAGGTGCAATAAAAGTGTTTATATTTCCCACGTCCTATTCTTTTATTGGTAACAGTCATTTTTTTTTAATTTCAACTGGAGGCGACATTTCCTTATCCTTTCTCTCTCTTCCTTTTCAGTATTTACTTACTCTGATCTCCCTTCACTCCTTTGTCTCCTTCATAACCTTCAAAACACTCACTAGATAAAAGATGAATTTTTATTTTTTATTTTAACTATTTGTCTCTTTATATCGTGTAAAAGGGTCTGTTAGGATGAGGAAGTTTGAAAATTTATGCTTAATCATAACAAGAATTTCTCGTCACTAGAACTGTTGACTTGCTTATTTAAAAATTGAATCTTTTATCTCTCATTTTTGCATTACAGTTTTTTATTTTTTTGGTTTCATCTATGTGAATGTGATTTTCATGGTCTGGACAATTTTTTTTATTTTATTTTGAAAATGAATGATGCTGCGTTATTGTTATTGTTGAGGTAAGAGTGAGACTTTGAAGCTGAAAAAAGAACAAGATGATAAACTTCAACGGAAGAGAGAGAAAGGATAAGGAAACAACGCATGTAGCTAAAATTAAAAAAATTACCGTTATCAATGAAAGAAAAGACCACAAAGAAAGTAAGGACATGCATGGGAAATATAAAAGCTTTAATTACACCTAGTGTGCTCATATGTATAGCGAATTTGAGAGAAGTTGACATATGCCATACTTTTGCTTAGAGTATATTTCGATCACCTAGTTTGATATTAGTAATAGCGAATTATGTGGCCACGTCAGTAAACTAAGTTCGCTATTTACTATAACAAATTTACACGCGTGACACTTTGAAAAATTTTACTGTTCGAACAATTGAATAGACAATTGGATAATTTTTTTTTTAAAATATGACAAATGGGTCAACGGCGGGTAGATAGCGGTAATAAATCCTTAAAAAGAAAAAGAAAACAGCAGCATGAACCTTTTAAAGTGGGTCCCAATTAACAAAAATCAATAATTGAAGTCTAGCCCACACTAGCAAGGACGCGTTAGCGTGTTTGACTAACTCATGAAAATTCGGAACAGAGATCATTGTGCCACTGTTCACCAACTTTTTTACCTAAATGCCACGCGAACAGTGTTATTTCCCAATCTGCCACGGAGTCAAGTTCGCTTCTGACACAAGCGACCTCGGTTTGCTGACGTGTCAGCTTCCTGGTGGTGTCAGAGTTCGCTTCTGACACAGGCGACCTCGGTTCCAACAATATTTTAATCAAGTTCGCCTACATGGTAGGCGAACTTCATTTTTTTTGAATTTTTTTTTTTTAAATTTAATACTTGTTATCCACTAAAAATGTGACACGTCAGCAAACCGAGGTCGCTTGTGTCAGAAGCGAACTTGCCTCCGTGGCAGATTAGGAAATAACACTGTTCGCGTGGCATTTAGGTAAAAAAGTTGATGAACAGTAGCATTTTGATCAGTATCCCCGAAAATTCCTTTGTGGAGGCACCAAATGATTTAAATAAAGACCAAAATGGTTAGAGCAGGGTAATGACTCAAGTTTGATTTTGACAGCATTACTCTTTATTTTCTTTCCCTTCTCTTCTCTGCTAATTAATTAGCTTAATCTCCTTTTCGTCCAATCAATCCATGGCTTCATCTTCATCCTCAAAATACAAACCACAATGGATATACGACGTGTTCATCAATTTCAGGGGGGAAGACACTCGTAAGAATTTCGTTTCTCATCTTTATTCTCACGTCTCAAATGCGGGAGTAAACACTTTCCTCGACGATGAGAACCTTCGCAGGGGACGTGAGCTGGGACCAGAACTATCGCGAGCAATAGAAGGGTCTCATATATCTATCGTTGTTTTCTCCCAAAATTACGTTCAATCTACTTGGTGCCTTGATGAGCTTGTTAAAATCATGGAATGCCGCGAAAAAATATTTCAATCGGTTTTGCCAGTATTTTACAATGTTACCCCGTCGTTTGTACGTTATTATGCTGATGACATTTTCGGAGAAGCAGGAAATGGATTATTCATCAACAACAATCGGATGGGAGTACTGACCGAAGCAGCAGATTTGGCTGGTTGGGATGTGAGAAATTACACGTATATATGTATGTCTTTTCTGCTTTGGTTCTTTTATTTGGGATAACTACTCACACGACACCAACTTGCAAATTATGATTTTTCTGTCATTCTTCTAGAAGGTGATAGAGATAAAATACAACACCATGGTCAAAAGTTACAACCAGTGTCTTCACCTAATATTGGTTATTGTTGGGAGGAGGATATTTGAGAAAAGGAAAGGTTTAGAATGATTTGGAGGAAGAGAACACTTTTATTACTACACAACTCTTTTACCTTTTTGGCTTTTTGGCTTGTTACAAAATGATGGAGGACACACCTATTTATACTAGTGGCACCTCCTTAACCAATGGCTAGGATTATGCCAACACTATTCTCATCTAATGGCTACAAATCATTCTCTAGAATTCTCCACTATTTTCCTAGCCTAGATATTTCCATGGTAGTTTCTAGGTTGAACTATTCTAGATATTTCCATGGAGTATTCTAGAGTGGATTACTCTAGAATTTGGGCTAAACTACTCCTAAAGATTATTCTAGAAGTTGGGCCAAATAATAACAAAGCCCAATGGACCAAAAAACTAAATCAAGTTTATTTTTTCAACACCCACTCTTAAACTTGATTTTGTAAACCAATTATATTTTGTGGAACACATTTTTCCGGTGGCTTTGGGATTGGTGGAAGATAAACAATCTTTATCGGTGTTTGTGGTGTCTCCGGTACATACACGATCTCTGCTAGATTTGACCAAGTAATCCTTGGTTTTTCCCTTTGCTCATTTTCCAAAATATCTTCTTTCTTTTGCTTTTCTGGCACATCAATGAGAGTTTGTTTTTCTTTTATTAGAATTATTTCTCCTTTGTTTGTCTTCTTTGTTGGTACTCCTCCTGACTTGTTGCTACTACTCCTTGGCTTCACTTTTAGTTTAATCTCTTTGTTGTTGTTGCTTCTTCCTGTTGATGGTGTAGATGCAAGAGTTGTTGGAGTAGGACTTGGTGGCGAAGTTTGATCATTTTCTTCTTGAACTGTCTGCCCTTCTGAGTCATCAACATTTCTAAAGAATACGCCTTCAACTTTCATTTCTTCAGTTGCTATATGTTTTTTCTTGGTTGTCATTGTTTCATCCAATATGAAATTTCTTTGGGGTTCTATCTTTGATACTGGCAGTGTTAGTATTGCTTCATTCTCCTCTTCTTCCTCATCATCATGATCGACATCGTCAGGATCACCACTACACTCGTTGTCACCTTCTCCTCCTCTTTTTTCTTCATGTTCTTTCATCAAATCAGATTTATTTATCCATTCAGCAGCTTCTGTATCTTCTTCCATATCATCAATATTATCAGCTTCAGCTTCAGTTTCTTCTTGATGCTCTTCTTCTTCTATAGTCTCTGATTTCTCTGACTCCAATTCATTTTGGATATCGAATTCTGATTCTGGATTGCTTGATTCTATGTCTAGATACCATGTATTCTCTTGTTCTCCTACATTGTCATTGCGTACCATCAACAGAGTGCCATCTTCTTGACTCCTTTCCTCCACATAGTTCTCTTTTTCCTCAATTTTTCTTGTAGGAGTTCTACATTCATAAGCATAATGGCCGAACCTTTGACAGTTGTAGCACTTGATTTGTGATTTGTCACGTCTTGGTTGCAAGACACCTCTTCCACGACCTCCTGTTGAGATCTCTCTTCGATCTTCGTTAGCATAGTTGTTGTTGAAGCCTATTCGTCCACGTCCACGACCTCTTCCTGGACCACGATATCCTCCTCGTCCTCTTGTGTTGCCAAAGTTTTCTTCCTTTTCTCTGAAGTTGAGTTGTGTCTTGAGTAATTGTTCACCAACCCCTTGCTTTTTCTTTTGCTTCTCCTCATATGCTTGTAAGGAGCCCAAGAGTTGCTCTATTGTCATAGCTTCCAAATCTTTTGTTTCTTCTATGACAGTGACAATATGATCGAATTTCGAGTCTAAAGATCGCAAAATTTTCTCCATAATTTTTACTTCATCTATCTTTTCACCATTTCTTTTTAATTGATTAGTCACCGTCAAGACTCTAGAAAAATAATCGGAGATACTTTCGGCATCTTTCATGTGTAAAGTTTCAAACTCACTTCTTAGAGTTTGAAGACGTACCTTCTTGACCGGCTCAGCACCCTTGTAAGAGGTTTGTAGCTTCTCCCATGCTTCCTTTGCGGTGGCTGCCTCAGAAATCTTCTCAAAAGCATCTTCATCCAATCCTTGATAGATGAGATAGAGAGCTTTCTTGTCTCTCTTTCTTGAATCCTTCAAGCTATCCCTTTGAGTTTGGGATATAGTGACTCCTTTTTTTGGCTCATCGTAGCCTTTCTCTACCACTTCCCACACGTCTTGTGATCCAAGGAGGGCCTTCATCTTGATGCTCCATGTAACACCCCGTTCTAGAACCGGTTTGCTAACATCGCATTATGATATTAAGCGCAGTTACAATCACATGGGTTCAATTAAAATCCGGTTAAATTTTTCATTTTAAAACATGCCGAATTTATAATGCCCAATTGCGTGATCATAACTATATTACTTTGCGGAATCAGATAAACCAAGCTTAACATCATGTTCTTATTCCGTTTTTAAAACATTAATTTACTTCTTATTTATTTCCCAACTTCTACTATATTGTAGATCTCTTCGTTAGCTACGCGTGGTTTCAAACCGCTCCTCATTTGGAGCTCTGTAGCTCAAGTTATGACAATTTTACTAACTCAGGTGTATGCTGAAAAACTACGCGGGCAGGGCGCTTAAGCGCGCTCCAGGGCGCTTAAGCGCCCACAGACAGAGGGAATTCACATTTTTGGCCACCAAGGGCGCTTAAGCGCGCTCCAGGGCGCTTAAGCGCGCTCCAGGGAGCTTAAGCGCGCTACCTGGGCGCTTAAGCCCCCATTTTGGGCGCTAAAGCCCCAGGCGGCAGAAAGCTTTTGGTCTTCACAGGTGCATCAGGGCGCTTAAGCCCCCTCATGGGCGCTTAAGCCCCCTGAGCAGGCTTAAGCCTCCATTTGTAGGCTTAAGCCCCTTCTTCTGGGCAATTTCCTATACTCATATTTTTCATGCATCTTTCTTGGGGAATCAATCCTACACATTTTACAACCTATTTAACAAGCTTGTGATATCCCTATATCATTGCTTAACTCTCATCCTCTCATCATTGATTTAACGGAAATTGGGCAGCATAACCTTTGTTTTCTCAACGTTTCCCAACTTAGCACAAGGTACCTAATTGACTTTCCAAGGGAAGTTCCTACCAATCATCCTCATCATAATACTATCACTCATAACCTCAATCACAATCCTCAACCATTACCTCATTCATTATTGCTACTTCTATAACCATTCCTCAATTACTCTTAAACAATCAAACATCAACCAATAATCATCAATCAATCATAACATGTATCAATGCATGAATCAATGCATGAGCATACAATTACTATCATAATTACATATCACATCTCATAAACCATTTCTCCTCAACGGAGTATGGTGGAACACTCAATGGGATCAACCCCAAGGTCCAAAGGTTTACCTTGCTCCTGAGCTTTCCTCAATTGCACACAACCCCAAGGGTTGGTCACTCCACTTGGTCTTCTTGCCTCAATCCTATCAACACAAGGAATACAATCAAACAATGCTAACAATGCAAGGAAATCCATAGTTCCAAGCCTAGATTTCTCTATACATCAAAGCATACTAAAATAACACTATAAACTCATTTCTACCGATTAAATGTCATTCCTAGCATTTTTCACAACATACTCTAAGCCTCATTCTTCCTTGAACATAGCCAATCTACTCAACATTTCATAAAAACCCTAAAACACTATTCATTAACCCTAAACTCATGCAAATCTCCAAGAATCATGTGAAAGAGAGTGGAAACTTACCACCAATGATCACACAATAGAGGAATGAGTGTTCCTCAAGCTTCCATGGAGGTAGAAACTCCCAAAACCCTAAACTCTCACAAAGGGGCGGAACTTTGAGAGGAAAAATCTCACAACACAACACTCCCCACTAAGAACCGAGCTTGGATTATGAAAGAGGGAAAGATTTATAGTGGTTTAGGCTTTTGAATCACCCAAAACGGTTAAGGTTTCCTCCCTCCTCTCTCTCTTCTTCTCTCTCCCTTTCTCCTCCTCCTCCTCCTTCTTCTTTCTGGTGCCTCTGTTTCTCGACGGGGAATTGGGGAAAATGGGGCTCCTTTTTTGTTCTATGCCACTTAACCTTATGTTAAGTGGTTTTAAGTGGGTATCGGTTCATCTATCTATTTAACTCCAATAATTACCAAACTTCACCCAAAAATCTGGAATATTATTCTAGGAACATTTCCACTTTTATTTTTATATTTTGGGTACTTTTGCCTACACCCATTTATACCCCTTAATTTTCACTGAGTACACTTTTTAACTCCAAAGTGACTCAGATTCATTTAATTAAGCCTTATACTTAATTTTACTCACTAAAACATGCTTAATTATTTAATTAAAATTAATGAATTAAATGCTTAAGTTTAAGGTATTATATTCACCCCACCTTTTTAACGATTTTGTCCTCAAAATCGACAAAACCACTCATTCAATCATCTATGGATTTATCGGAGAACTCTTCTTGTGTTCCCGAAGTTACGCTATTACTCTGTTCCTCTTTTCCTCATCATCTTATCATAAGATGAAATGTTTCATTCATGATTCAATCTATGTTTTATAATTAGGTGATACTAATATGTTCACGCACTTTTATCTTTCATTTTCCTCAAGGGTCATACCTATTCACTTGATATTTAACCCTGACCTTCTGCGGTCCTAGTAATAACCTCATACAAAAAATCTCTTCTGATGGAACTTCCAAGAGAGATCCGCTATGGGCTGTTTCTCTTAGGTATCTGACCACAAGGAGGTCCCGAAGGCTAACTCCAAGGGAAGTTCCCCTCAATCTAGACCTTTAATGAGAATTCTCTATCTCATAGGATACTATCCTCATGGAGGTAATACTACCACTACATCCATGGAAAGGTCATTGCATACAACTTTCCATCTTTTAGCAATCAATACATACTCTAGTCTTTAATTACTAGACATAACGAATCACACAATCATAATTGAGTCCACAGTCTAAGCATGTATGGCTCCAACTTTAATAAACTATGCATGTCATAATAATCTATATGCATCATACCTTCCGTCAAGTATGGGAACTCCACTAGCTGGGGTTGGGTCGAAGTGCTAACATGTGCCGCTGCTGAAGGGTCAGAGACCACTTGCACATGAGCAACCCGTCCCACAATCTAGGGACAATCCCTCGCATAGTGACCAGGTCTACCACACTTAAAACATACGTTATGGCCCATCAAACAAACGCCCTTGTGATGCCTCCCACAGTTGTCACACTGGGGCACAAGAGGTCTTTCATTGTCCCAACTCTGTTGACTCCCGCTTCTCTTAAACTTTTCCTCAGATTGTTTAGCTTGTAATTTCTTCTTTTCATCCATTTTCTTACTCTTTTCTGAAGTAGAGCCAGTTGCTCCACTAGCACCAGATGCTTGTGCCTCGGAAGACTTCTTACTTTTCGGCACACCATAAACTTCTTCCACCTTCCGGCATTGGTTCACGAATCTACTAAACTCTCGGATGTCGCAATTTGACATCTTCCGAGACATCTTCTCATTAAGACCCCATTGGAACTTGGAGGTCATTTCAGCCGGAGTAGGTAAGGCTCGCCCATAGTTGGCGTATTTCACCAACTCATTGAATTTTGCAAAGTATTGGTCAATAGACATCGACCCTTGCTTGAGATCGTTGTACTCATTCTGCTTCTGTTCCCTAGCCTCTCTAGGAAAATAGTTATCCAAGAACAATGTCTCGAACAACCGCCAGGTGATTTCCCGGCCTTCAGCTTCTAGTGGCTGCACGGTATTGGTCCACCAATCTTCCGCTTCCTCTTCCAGCATATAAACAGAGTAGATTAACTTCATTGCGTCAGGGCATCTCATCACCCTAAATATCTTCTCCATAGCTTGGAGCCATTTTGCAGCCACCATTGGCTCATAACCTCCCTTAAAAGAAGGAGGTTTGTGTTTTCGGAAAGCCATCAATCTTCTTTCCTCCAGTTCATGGTCACCGACATTCTCAACTCGAGGTTGACGAACCTCAGTGTGATGACTACGACTTCCAGAATGGTGACTACCCTCACCTTCATTGTTACCCACTACACCCTCTTCTTGTGAAGGAGTGGAGAAGGCGTAGCAGTGTGAGAAGGAGGAGTGGGTTGCCGGTTCACGGGCCTAGGACCCCTCAACGTCCTCAACTCAGTCATCATTGCGACCATCGCAGTCCGCGCATCCTCATTAGTTTTCATCAAAATTTCATTAGCATGCCTACTAGCCGCCAATTCCCTTTGTATATCGACCAAAGTAGCCGTCACAGGTTCAGGTTGACCACCTGTTGCCCCACGACTACTTCTGGGCCTAACAAGAGCAGCCAAAACAGGTTCTGGCTGAGCATTGGTGCTTGATGGTCCGGGGTTGTTTCGGTGCCTCGTCATGTCACTACACATGTTACACAAAGAAGTGAGTTGATCAGGCCCACACTTAGTGATCACAAATGCAATAATCATAAAGAGTACTAAAACAACTATAAAGCATCAAACACTAAGCATACTCAACAATAGCTAACAGTTATTCCCTACGAAACTGCTCTGATACCATAAAATGTAACACCCCGTTCTAGAACCGGTTTGTTAACATCGCATTATGATATTAAGCACAGTTACAATCACATGGGTTCAATTAAAATCCGGTTAAATTTTTCATTTTAAAACATGCCGAATTTATAATGCCCAATTGCGTGATCATAACCATATTACTTTGCGGAATCAGATAAACCAAGCTTAACATCATGTTCTTATTCCGTCTTTAAACCATTAATTTACTTCTTATTTATTTCCCAACTTCTACTATATTGTAGATCTCTTCGTTAGCTACGCGTGGTTTCAAACCGCTCCTCATTTGGAGCACTGTAGCTCAAGTTATGACAATTTTACTAACTCAGGTGTATGGTGAAAAACTACGCGGGCAGGGCGCTTAAGCGCGCTCCAGGGCGCTTAAGCGCCCACAGACAGAGGGAATTCACATTTTTGGCCACCAAGGGCGCTTAAGCGCGCTCCAGGGCGCTTAAGCGCGCTACCTGGGCGCTTAAGCCCCCATTTTGGGCGCTAAAGCCCCAGGCGGCAGAAAGCTTTTGGTCTTCACAGGTGCATC